>NC_143014.1:208748613-209070696 GCF_055824585.1 Amblyomma mixtum
CTGCGGTTTACCGCTTTTTTTTAATCCTTTTAAGTTACGTGGAACACCCTGTATATGCCGCCTGGCGGGCGTGATACAGTTTTCAAAGGCCTCGGGTGTTAAACACGATCCACGGGAATGTGCATGCACGATACAATTCCGTTTCGAGCCCTATAGCTACTTGTAAATGGCACAAGTGTGCTGCCTGGTGCGCTGTTCGAGAGGCGTGTGGACGGTTGTAGAAGAAAGCCGAAGATATAGTGAGCCTGCATGGCAGCCGCCGCCGCCATCCCGTTTCGAAGGGGACGCCTCTACTATCCCTGCATCCATGCGAAGTAGTTTAGCCGGCCTTATCTTTGTCGCTTGGCATACAGGGCTTCGTTCTGGAGCCGGTGGAGACTATGTATGTAGAGTTCGCGAAATCCGAGACAACTGGTCTTCACGCGAATCTGATCGTTCTAGCATTGTCCTTAATCCTTCCTTTCCATCCTGAATTATGCAGTCCACATCCAATAAGAAGTTTATTCTTACATCACTGCGCGTTCTTCAGATAATGAATGCGCGCAGGAAAATAAACTGTCTTGTTTTTCTGCACACTCTTGAAGGCAATAGATGCGAAAGAGTATACAGAAGCAGAATAACGCGTCATACGCGTTTAAACTCGTTGTCGTGAGAGAAAATTAAATTAAGAGTTTATGCACGCAGTTTTTTTCCTCAGATATTTGAAGACTGATATCCCCTCTCCGAACGTAATAATTTGATAACAGAATTAGAATAGTTTTTAAAATATTGTTAGCCATTCTCTGTTGTCTTCTTGTCCCTCCAGTCGAACTCCGAACGAGGCAACCGAATTAGCGAGGGACACTGAGCGCGCTGCGTAATGGCGCGTTCACACGGGCATTCGGCGGCTAGAGCAAGCGGAATCCGCCGCCGCGGCAGAGATTCCACCAAAATACCCAGCGGAAAGCCCGATTGCTCGAGGACCGATTTCTGCCGCCGGAAAAAATTTCGCCGATTCGCATCGATTCCCGCGGCGATAAACATGGCGGCGCCCTTCGAAGCAGGGCGCCTCGCTTCGGACTGTATTCGTCGTTGTTATTGTCTTTACCAGCGCGTTCACTGCCCATAAATGGTGCACCGGTCTTTCGCTTCGTCTCATCCCGCCTATAACAAAACGTATGAGTGATAAATTTGCTTGCTTCAACTTTTTTTTTTATTTAGAGTGACGATTCTTCTGCTTTTAGGCTTAAGAGGAGCTTCAGTTTATTTACTACAATAGTTCCCTTTCCAACAACCGAATGGCGCCACTAGGCTGAACTTATCGTTGCGGCTCTATTCGCATACTCTTAACTACAAGTGAGAATGTGAGAAATGGCCCAATGTTTCGCAAAATAGCTGCGTTTAACTTAAGTAAGCATTCGCTTATGGTACATAGACATCGTCGATGAACCTCTTTTCAGGCCATATCTAGTACGCCGCGTGCAGACGACGAACAGCAAAGTGGTGGCCGGGTAGCATGAATGAGACAGCATTTCGGCGGCAGTGGATTTCGCTCGCTCTGGTCGCCGAATGCCAAAGTGTGAACCAGCCTTACGGCGATAAATATAAGCGGCTAAGCACGGCTGCATGTAAAAGCACCAAAAAAACAACGAGGCACTCTGACCGTGCTGCTCGAAGAGCAGCGGCTGATGGCCGTGGCTTCCCAAGCCGCGACAGCAGCCAGGGGAACTATGCGCGGTGTCCACGTCCCGCGAAGGCGGCTGTCCGTCTGGCATGCCAGAGGATATGGTCAACACCTAGGTGCGGTTACCGCCATTTGTGAGGAGACCTAGAATGTGATACGCCTTTCCTGTAATGTGCGTTTCATGCTGAAACGTATTCTCGACGATGAGTTGATTTATTGTATATGTAAGACGGGGGTTTACTGACGGCACCGGGACCTCAGGAGCAGGGCGAGGACACAGCACGCGCAGCGATGGCAATGCTGCCGCTAAACAGAATGGTCGTCTTCGTCTTCACAATATATATATATTGTGTTTTTTTTTAGAAGGTCCAAAATTTTTAAAAAAAGGTAAATTGCTTTAGATTTATTTTAGCACTGGGGCTATACTGGAGGCTACGGCGGGCGCCAGGCAAGAGGAAAACTGCTTTAATTAGTTCGCTAATTAACTAAATATGTTAATTAACTTTTCTAATTTTTGTTTTAGGGGATATGTTGTATTCGCAGAATTGGAGATCGTCCTCTAAACAGTCCAACCGAGAAAAAACAATTCTAATTAAAAATTTTTCAAGCACGTTACGAGGCGCGAAAAAGTCACCCTGGTAGGCATCTTCACACCGTAACGCAGCGGCGGGAGCGCCTCTGACGTAGTTCACTCCGCCCTGCGCTTTGCGTCACGCGTCCCGGACTGGCGGCCTGCGCTATCGCTGCTTATCTCGCTTCGCTCCGCGGCCTCACGGAATGCCGCGCTGGAACAAAAACGCATTGACACAAAGTGCAGGGCGGAGCGAGCGCTCACAGACGCTGTGTTACAGTGTGAAGCTGCCTACCAGGGTGACTTTTTCTCGCTTCGTTACGCGCGCAAAAAATTTTTTCATTAAAATCTTTTTTCTTGGCTGGACTGTTTGGAAGACGATCTCCAATTCTGCTATTACAACATATCCCCTAAAATAAAAATTATAAATGTTCATTAACGTAATCAGTTAATCAGCGAACTAATTAAAGTAGTTTGCCTCTTACCTGGTGTCCGCCGTAGCCGTCAGTACAGCCCCAGGGTTAAAATAAATCTAAAGGAATTTACCTTTCTTTAAAAATTTTGGACCTTCTAAAAAAAAACACCCTGTATATATGGCCCATGAAGATATTTGTTTGCCGTCAAGACAACCTGGCAGAAGCGAGAGGCATGTTTGTGAATATATATATATATATATATATATTCACAAACATGCCTCTCTTGCTTCTGCCAGGTTGTCTTGACGGCAAACAAATATCTTCACGGGCCATAGAACAAAAAAAGAAAGCACTGATATTGCTTAAATTACACATAACGTGGACATACGAAAAGCTGCTCCGGAAGATCTTTCAGTGCTTATGTCCAGTATTATCGCGCCCTGTATGTTTTAAATACTCGCTCATTGCTTACGCAGTAGGAATCTGAGCTTAAAGCTTCAAGCCTTATCCAGCTCGCAGTATATGATGTATTATCATGTTCCCCACTCATACTTGGCTTGGTCTGGGAGATACACGGAAATGTCGTCCATACAGCCTGTTTGTGTTAAGCGTCAGGTTACGTGCGCATTACTAATACGAAAGCATTACTAGGCTATGTTGTGTCCTCAAAATATGTCGCCGGATGTGACGTTGGTGACGTCATCATAATGATCTGAAGAGTGGTGTAGTGAAGTACATAAAGTCAATTAAACAATATCGAGTCATAGGCATTAGTCATTGGTCATTAACATTATTAATTAATCGACAGTACTATTGAGACTAATTAATAAAACTGATCAACAGTGGTAATTAACTGGGGTAATTAATTGGTTTAATCAATGTGACTAATTGGTGATACCGTGTGACGCATAAGAGTGTGAAGTCATCCATATGTCTGATGAAATCATGCCTAGAACCAATCAGAGTACAGCAAAAAAAAGTACACATCGTCTAGCGGTAACATCGGAGATCGAAGAGTAGCGGTCCGATCTTAAGTAGGTGTGGAAAGGTGTCGACTAGGGGGCGAAACCGTCGCGGAAAACACTGAAGCTTTCGCATGTCTCCATTGCGGTCTGTGCAATGATCTCTGAACTTCCCTTTGCAAATTTTCTGTGCGTGGCAGAAAAGAAGGAAAAAGAAACGTGCAGATACGGACGCGTAATGCTGGCGGAAACTGCTTCAATGATGTTTTGCTCTGAATTTCCCGCAGAAGCCCCTGTATTCTAACGACGTTGCTTCTTCGCATCTGTCTCGCTCTTTTTCATCTTTTTTTTTTCTTAAGCACGCCTGCATAACATGGATAGGCTGTCATTATTCCTACGAAGACGTGCATACGTGGCATATGTTTATACAGCGCATGTTTGTAAAGACTGCTGGTTTTCATCGTTGTCAAGGTGAGCTTGGCTCTGCATTGTTTTACAGGTGAGCTTTGTAGTGCGGATGCAAAACCGGGTAAAATATGGCGTGGAAGCATTAGAATGCAGTTCTTCGTTAAAAAAAGGCTTTGCAAGTATGCAGGGGTTTTCTGCTCACAGAGCACTCATTTTTCGAAGCACAGTGATCCTTGCCAGACCATTAGACTCCTTTTTATCCTCAGTAAATAGATATTTGTAGACGGGAGATGGAATCGAACAGAGCTATGCGTCCTTTATTGTTGAAGTAACACCCGACCCTTTATAATTTAAATTTCAACACACGTCACCTAGTACAACCCCTTTTTAATTATGATCAGCGCATGACATGAAACCATGAGATCCGTACAGGAAGCCGCTGCATCTTCGTACTAAAGCGCGCATCATGGCCTATGCTAAAAGCAAGAGCGGAGCCTCGTTAAGTTATCCGACAGATTATATCGCCGAGGAGTTCCAATATGTTTGCGACTGCAAGCCAGGGCCCGTATCACATTATTTGCATAGCCATCGCGACTACAGTTGGACGATCTGACCCGGTAGAAGTAGCGTTACGAATGTTTCAAAGGTAAGCTTTTCGTATGTAGCATATGCATGCCCGAGCAAATATTGGGGAGCTTGCGAAAGCTCCTCTTCTCGCGTGAAAATGCTTGCGGCTGATGCTCTGCCCAAGGTATGGAGTCGAAGCGCCGCTGGCTACTGTCGTAAGGCGCGTGTGTCGTTGCTCACTGTTTTCCTTTGACCATTTCACTATGCAGTGAAGGCATTCTTCACCGGAGCCACACGCGGGACTCGAGCGATAAAGGGAGCGACTCCGAAGGCCACAGCGCTGGCCATCCGTCAGAGCACGCAGCTATGAGCGCCCGGACGGGAGTGCCCAACCTGAGCCTCCGACCGGAGACTCGGAACTCCGTACCGGAACTCCAGAACCCCTACCGGAGCCTGTTGCCGGGGACGAGCCTGGATCGGCAGCGTTGGAGGTGCCTCAGCGTTCGGAGAGTTCGCTGCGAGACCCACGCCAGGCACACCGTGCCGTGATGGACTTGCCGCGCCCACCGCGGGCCCTGTCCGGCGTGCGCAGCGCAATCGACGTTGCTCCGGAGCGCCCTCACACTGCGCGCCGTGCCGTGATGGACTTGCCGCGCCCTCCGCGGGATCTGTCCGGCGTAGCCAGCGCAATCGACGTTGCTCCGGAGCGCCCTCACACTGAGCGCCGTGCCGTGATGAACTTGCCGCGCCCACCGCGGGCCCTGTCCGGCGTGCGCAGCGCAATCGACGTTGCTCCGGAGCGCCCTCACACTGCGCGCCGTGCCGTGATAGACTTGCCGCGCCCTCCGCGGGATCTGTCCGGCGTAGACAGCGCAATCGACGTTGCTCCGGAGCGCCCTCACACTGCGCGCCGTGCCGTGATGGACTTGCCGCGCCCACCGCGGGCCCTGTCCGGCGTAGACAGCGCAATCGACGTTGCTCCGGAGCGCCCTAACACTGAGCGCCGTGCCGTGATGGACTTGCCGCGCCCACCGCGGGCCCTGTCCGGCGTGCGCAGCGCAATCGACGTTGCTCCGGAGCGCCCTCACACTGCGCGCCGTGCCGTGATGGACTTGCCGCGCCCACCGCGGGCCCTGTCCGGCGTGCGCAGCGCAATCGACGTTGCTCCGGAGCGCCCTCACACTCCGCGCCGTGCCGTGATGGACTTGCCGCGCCCTCCGCGGGATCTGTCCGGCGTAGACAGCGCAGTCGACGTTGCTCCGGAGCGCCCTCACACTGAGCGCCGTGCCGTGATGGACTTGCCGCGCCCACCGCGGGATCTGTCCGACATAGACAGCGCAATCGACGTTGCTCCGGAGCGCCCTCACACTGAGCGCCGTGCCCTGATGGACTTGCCGCGCACACCGCGGGATCTGTCCGGCGTAGACAGCGCAATCGACGTTGCTCCGGAGCGGCCTCACACTGCGCGCCGTGCCGTGATGGTCTTGCCGCTGCCATCGTGGGCCCTGTCCGGCATAGACAGCGCAGTCGACGCAGCTCTGGTGCGCCCTCACAATGCGCCACCGATGCTATTGGACATCATGGACGGTACACCTTCGGACACATTCTTGGACAGCCAAACCGACCTCGCCGTGCGTCGCCTCCGCACTATCAAGGCCATGCAGAGCCTCGCTGCTGCCCAGGGCGTGGAGCTCGACATGGCAGCAGGGATGCGAGCGGCAGCGGCCATTCAGAAGCCGGACCCTGAGAACGGTGGCGGCGGCGAGACCGAGGAAAACTGAAACGCCTCCTTCCAGCCGACAAGATGTGTTAGGCACGGGTTACGACGCAGCTGATGCTTCGGGAGATGGCACCAGCGAACGCAGCAATGGCGTAGGTGCGGATACGCGCAGTACAGTATCGTTCTCCTACAGGTATGGAGTGCGCAGGAGCTGGCTCTCGAGGAACATAAGCCGCATTCGCAACCATCCACGAGGTTGTTTCCCCGCTGCGATGTGCATAATTTTCTGGCTGTCGGCGTTCGTGGCCATGTTCTGTGTTATTTATTTCATGGTAATCGGGGTGTTGAAATGTCTCCAAGACAGGCAGGCACCATAATAGCACCTTCCGAGCCGAACACTCGGGCTCCGGACGACGACTTTGACCACGGAGACCCCAGTCCGGCAACAATTCGATCTGAGTGCCGACAAAGCTTCCGAAGAGTAGCCTGCTCACGTGACTGTCGACGCAAGCAACTGTTTATATTGCATGCGTTTGCTATTTTCGCATTCTCGCTCATTTCAGCGCTCCATTTCCGCCTTTAGATATTCCCTCCAGGTTTCATTAAACTCCCAGTTCAATTTTTCATGCGTTGGTCCAGTTCTTATCTTCCAGACACGCATTATGAAGAAAAAGTTTTTGTTTATGTTTGCAGCCCCCTATTTCGCAAAAATTACACGAATGCCTCAAACACTTTTGTAATTCACGCACACCGCATACTTCCCTGCGTACAGCAATTCAGCCCTACAATTAATGCCCGAATATTTCTCATGGACAGCTGTTTGTGAAACGAAAACTCAGCTACAGTGTCCTTTAGTACAACATTCAACCACGTGACAGAATAAAACGAATTAGAATGCACAATGGAGCCGAGCAAACGAAAAGAGAGACCTAGGTGGTAAACAAACCTTTTCGTTTGCAAGGTTGCATTATTATTTCCAGTTGGAACCACCGACTAGTCCCCCTTTTCCTGTTACAGAAGAAAACGGTTGCAGCACCAGATAGCGCTTCCTACTCGCATCGTAAAACTTGGCTGCGTTCGTCTTTATTACTTGTTTTTGAAAAGCTATTCTTTTTTTATAGACACGAAATTGCCCTACCATTCTGTCCAGCAGGAATTTCAAATGCGGCCGGCATCACCGAATTCATGGAAACAGCTCTGGACGCTTCAAAAAAGAAAAAGGAGCAGCCTCGTGTGCACAAGCATAGACGCCGTACAGCCAGGGTGTCGAACCGGAACCGAACCCTAAACCGGAACCGAACCAAACCCATAAATTTTTCGCCATCTTGGAACTGAACCCGAACCGGAACGATTCAAAGGAACCGTTCCGAACCGGTTCGGGACCCGGTTCAGCGCCACTTTTTTCATCTCGGCATACTTCTTGTTTTCGGACAAAATGAGATGATCTAGCGCCTAGATTTACCCTCCCGTAGCTGTCTGCGCTGGGAAGTGCGAAAATGGTACCCAGTATATGCGACAGAAAACTTACAGGAAGTCTGGTGCCTGAGAAAAAGTCTAATTGACGCTTCTGCAATGTACTACCGCCAATTCTTTGTGCGTCAGGTTTATGTGAAATCTTGAGTTATTACTCCTCCCCTTTTACATATTTGCGTAAATCTTTAATCAAAATGTTAGGACTGCTCTAACTCAGTAAAGTACTATAGACACCAAATTTTTTGCTTGCGTGCTTTCTTTCAAACGATGTGTTAGACGTTGGTGTACACGGAGCATGGCGTGGTATTTCACCAACACACAATAAATAATTTATATTTCAATATCTGGCGTAATTTGAAAGAAGAAAACACGCAATAAAACTCGGTGTCTACAGTCATTTAAGCACCGATTAAGAATGCCTTCCTTTTATTTGGGTCATTTCCCACAAATAGATGAAATATTAGCGCGAGGATCCAACAACGTTGTGACGATGGTTTTTGAGGAAACGAAATGGCGCATTAACTGTCTCATTTCTTTATGGACACCTGAACCGCGCCGAAAGGAAGGGAGGAAGGTGGGAGTGAAAAAAAACAGAAACAGGCGCAGTAGGCGTACACCGAATAAGTAACCGAGCGCCCTAACCACTGAGCCACCGCTGTGGGTAGTGCAACATTTACTTTTGTAGGCGCTCATTGTCTCAAACAGCAGGTTCTAAATAAAACCCCTCACGATGTAGCTCAACAAAGAAAAAAAAGGCTGAATGGCTGTGGAGCTCGGCTGCTGATTCCAAAAATACAAAGACCAGCGTGCTTTTTCGCACGCCGAAAATCTCCAGCTGGTCCTCGTTAATATGGAGCCTTCCACTACGCGGTCCATCCTATAGCCACAATGTCTACTCGACACATTAAACCCGAGATATTCCTACTATTATTACCAAAAGAAGGATGTATAAATTGGTGCAGCTTGTTTTGTTTTTAGAATCCGCATATTCTTGTTTGTGCGCGATGGAAATAAGCAACGAAAGGCGGGTTCTTGGCAACGGTGGAGATGTACTAATAAGAAAAAAATTAAATACCGAATACTCAAAAGGACAATGCGGAAATATATGCGCTCGCTGGCATGCGACAGTGATTACGCCCAGAAAGATGCTACTGCGATTAAATGTAACTGCGATGAAGTGATTTCGTTATAACTATTCGCTGAAATCGTTCTGCTTCTAAGAAAAAATTGCTGCTAGTCGCCAGCGCGCGGCTCCAACCGCTGCTCTCTCACTGCTCGATCTTAAATTCTCTGTCTGGCGACTTATATCTACTTCTCGCTGTCATACTTCCCATTCGTAGTGTCTGACACGACTGGCTTATGACTGTTGGCGTTTTTTGCGTACAACGCTTGGGCGACTGAATACATTGAGCCTTCACAACAATCTGCCTCGGCTATATCGAGTGCAGGTGGGTGATGGGGGTGGAAAGATGAGTGAAAGTTTTTGAAGGTGTATTTTTACCAGTGAATGCCCGAATGTGCGCCCACCGGAGTGCCATCAAGGATGGAGGCTGCACGCACGCACCCCCAACACGCACGCGCACACACACACGCGCACACGCACACACACGCACAGCGCGGTTATTTTTGGGAAAGCAGGCTATACTGCTAACGCAGTAAAAAGAACAACTAAAAGGGTTTGTATACTCTATATCCTCTGACTCCCAGTGGGATTCGTACTAATGGCGGCGCAACAGAAAACTCTTTACAGATGCTTTAGGCTATTCGGCTATCTTGTAGGCTTCTTTTTATGGTTGTTGCATGGAATATTTGGAACCTTTCTGACCCTTTGTGGCAGATTGAAACTACAGTTGAGCCCATTTATAACGAACCTGACGGTGACGCGGCTTCCGTTCGTTATATCTGATGTTCGTAGCAAGTGGATTCTTCGTACAACAGCCAGAAACACTAAGGCCACTAAAAATGGCGTCTATTTCTTATAAAACTGCGTTATTCGTGCCTGCTTGGGCAAAGCAGAGCCTGTCGCGGCTCTTTCCAAGCTATCTAGGGCGGTCATTTAATCCTCGTCGAGGCCTTGCTGCCAGCTATCAAATTTATGGACAGGGTATAACTAATCATGAAAGATGTGCATGGCAGTTGGTGGCAGGTCGGCCCCATAAATGAGATTCCTGGCAGTAGGGAGAACTCGCCCTTGGTGTTCAACGTCTCTGTCAGAGCATGCACTTCTGCGATTGTGTGGTCCGCAGGAACGTAGTTATCCGAGAAAACATTGCCCTGCTATGGATCAACGTAGCGCTGCCAGAAATCTGCATGCGTCTGGTCACGCGTGTTTGCGAGCTTCTGTCGTATGATGCAGCGACGAAGTAGCGCAGCGCTTGTGGCGCAGAATGCATCCGTTGCACTGTCCGCTGTGTGACAATGCCTGCACATGGTAGCGGCGCAAAATATGGAGACGACTGGGCAGGCTATGCGTACCACTTGACCGCCATGGCCAGCAAGGATTTCAGAATTATCAAATCGCTGCTTTTAGTTGATCCTTCGGAGCAATAGCGCAAACAGGACAAGGGACCAAGGACGAGTAGACACACACAGCGCTGTGTGTCTACTCGTCCTTGGTCCCTTGTCCTGTTTGCGCTATTGCTCCGAAGTATGAACCAACAAGCCCGGATTTCAACGTTTTTAGTTGATCCGCGACCATGGTCAGTAGCTTCGCTTTCGACGATGCCCCCGTCTCACGCACACCGCGCTTCTTCCATACGGGATGCTTTGCCGAGCCTGCGAACGCGTAGGCAATGATTGCCCTCGTAGGCCATCGACGCGGGTTTGGCCAGCGGTTACTTGCTATTTCAATAGAGAGTTATAGCATATCGTTACAGTGTTTAATTTATCGTTTACATTGTTACCAGACGCTGGAGTTTGCGGTTAGCGCTGCGCAGGGCAGTGCCGCCTTTTAATTGCACTTCTGGGTCGACATGTTCTTTCCGGTAGCGAGACACTCATCTCCGTGCTTAGTGGAAGCGCGACCTCTTCAAATTCGAGGGTAGTTTATCGCGCCTCCTCGTTCGCTATAGCCGCGTGGTGCGGCCAGACTTGCTCGTTGTATCTCCGACAAATTTCCATTATGCATATATGAATAATGGAAATGCATATTTTGACGGTAGCACCGCATCCGCTCGTAATAAACGAGGGTTCGTTATATCTGCGGCCGTTAAAGTGGGCTCGACTCGCTGCACATCCGCGGAATTCGCTTTAATACACTGGTATCAACAAAGTCCAGGCAGGGCTGCAGATGTATGAGTAGAGGAAGTAATGGCAGATCGCAACATTTGTCATCTGCCTTGTGGAGAGGCCGTACAGGTAAGTGAAAGCGAAGAGTGAGAAAACCGAATGAATCAACACAGTTTTCTCGCCAGCACGTCCAGAAAAGACAGGCAAGAACTTAGTCGCCTATTACGCATAGCTGCCAGAAAGGAGTTGTTTGTAGTTTTGAAAATAAATGCCTGAAACAATTTGGTGGACAAATGGTGCATGCCAGATTAACCACTCTTTATCACTCAATCAAGGGCGCAAAAAATTCGGTTGACGCAAACGTTGCCTTTCATAGCGCCCCAAGAACAGTCGCAAACATTCGGTGTAGTGCAAGCATATCTTCTTCCTCGCACAATGCTGCACTTGCAAGAATGTTGCAGCTCAACGTCGCAAAACAAACACGTTGCCAATTTCTTTGGTTTGGTTTATTGGATTTTAACGTCCCAAAGCGACTGAGGCTATGCGAAACACCGTAGTGAAGGGCTGCGGAAATTTCGACCACCTGGGGTTCTTTGAGGTGCACTGACATCGCACAGTACACAAGTCTCTAGAATTTCGCCTTCATCGAAATTCGGCCGCCGCGGCCGGGACCGAACCCGCGTCTTTCGGATCCGCAGCCGAGCGCCGTAACCACTGAGCCACCGCGGCGGTGCTGTTGATAATTTGTGTCCGTGCAAAAACGAAATGTTCTCAACCCATCCAAGCGTGTGTTTTTTTATCATAATTTTTTAATAAGAAGAAAGGCAGTTGACGTCATCATAATAAGTCAATGTCATAATTTCTAAGCCATGATTAGCTGTGTTTTTGAAGATACTGAGCTATAGGGGCTCGGGATATAAAACGTGGGTCACAAAGGCAATGTCGAATAGGCGATTTAAATAAAATATATTTGGTAAGTTCTGAATGTTAGAGAGAGCCAGTGCTTCCACGAGGCTCTCGTTGGGCGGCGGATGGGCGGTGGAGGGATTCTCGCACATTTTCTTACCATGTAGTGAAGGAGGGGGGACTGACAATTCGGTTTCGGGGCGACGGAAATGTGTCCGTCTGTATGTAGGTGCTGATACATGACAGTTTCGTTTCTCAGTAATGCGCGGGAACGTAGAGGGCGCATGCGGCGGCAATCTTGGGGCCCCGTATGTGCAATGCGTGCGAGAAAGTCCCAACTGACTCAAGCTTCAAGGGAGACCTATTGCTCGCATGACGAGGTCTCCCAAACTGCTCAACCAGGAGGGTCTTGTAGATGCAAAATCCACCGGCTTTTCGCCTCACACCTCATAAGGTGGATTATAGCATATACATAGCCGATTTTCATAAATTTTGAGTTCATTTCATTTTGCGGCTCTTGCCGAAAATTCGTCTTTTTGCTGCGGACAATAAATAAAATGGGTCAAGTGAGAACATCGCGCATTAAACAATTTTTCATGCTTAAATAACGCCGTAAACACGACAAAAGGAAGACGGGAGACGACACGAGCGCTGACTAACAACTGATTATTTTATCCTGGGAAAAGTGTATAAAGGCGCAGGACTCGGGGAACAACCCCGAGAACAGAAGAACAAAGGTTAAAACTTAAAAACCATACTGTGCATGCACATCACAGTCGAGTCATGACTCTTTTTCAACGAAATTCGAAGACTATCTTCCATAGTAGACGGCACTCCCCTATCCCCTGGACCTCACCCAACTGCCAAAAAAGCCTGACTCCTTATCTACCAAACTGATAGATGGTGAAGCAACACACTCATCTGCTTCCTTCCTGATCACATAGGCCTCGACCAACTCCCTACATATGCAAACAGGGTTATTAAACAGGACACTTGTCTTATCTACCGGGGGAAGCAATCGTTGCACTCGCTGCAATGCAAAGCCAAGTTGTACGACACCGCTACTTTTTTCCCCCATCTGTGATGCTCGAACAAATGCTCATTGCTTCCCCACTTAGAAAGACAAGTCTCCTGCTTATTCACCCTGATCGAATTGGTAGCGAGATGGTGGAGGCCTTTATGATCAGGAAGGAAGCAGATGAGCGTGCTTGCTCACCATCCATCAACTTCGTAGATAAGGAGTCAGGCTTTCTTATTTATTTTTATTTATTTATTTACAGAAGACTGCTGGCTTTATTGCAAAGCCTTAAGCAGGAGTGGGTGTAAAATACACTTTGACAAAAAGAAAAACCTCCTTGAGGCACACGCAACTCAGCACACAATACCGAAAAAAATGAACGACGAAAAGAAACAACATTACACAATATTAGACGAATCTCGCGTCAAAATGAGCACTGGGGGAAAGAAAAAAAAGGAACTGTTGAATGCTGCAAAATTGTTACAAATTCCTAAGCGACGCCGTAAACGACTCCACAGTAGAAGCCTCTACAATATTCGCTTTGAGGACATTCCATTCCCGCACAGTACGGGGGAAGAAAGAATTCTTGTATGTTTCAGTGTGGCATGAGTATTCCTTCACTTTTAAAGAATGGTAGGATCGTGTCGAACGACCCGGGACGAGCTCAATGTACTTGCTGCTGTTAATTCCTAATTTGTTGTGAACAATCATGAACATATATTTAAGCCTCTCGCGGTATCTCCTGAGCTGCAAAGACTCCAAATTTGCTTTCTCAAGTAGCATGGTAGGGGACGTCTGCCAGCTGTATGACTTACAAATAAATCGCACTGACTTTCTTTGAATACTTTCGAGTGTTTTAATGTTTTCTTTTGTATAAGGGTCCCACACAACAGAGGCGTATTCTAAAACAGGTCGGATAAAAGTTTTGTAAGCTAGTAACCTAATTTCCGGCGTGGAGTACCGGAGAGATCTTCTTAAAAAGCCAAGTTTTTTCATAGCTGTGTTTTTAATATTAGAAATGTGTTTGTTCCACCGTAGGTCAGAGCTAATCGTTAATCCCAAGTACTTGTAGCTGTCCACGGTAGACAGGGGATGGTTATTAATAGTATAGGCAAAACTTAATGGCTGCTTCTTCCGCGTGATAGACATTGAAACTGTTTTTTTAGTATTAATACTCATCTGCCACGTTGAGCACCAATCATGAATTTTAGCCAAGGCGTCATTAAGAAAAAGCTGGTCAGCAGGAGTTCGTATTTCATGATATAATACACAATCGTCGGCGAACAGCTTGATTTTGACAGGAATTTCTTTAACAATGTCATTTATAAAAATTAAAAAGAACAATGGCCCAAGTACTGAGCCTTGTGGGATACCGGAGCTTACTAAAGCTGGGCTCGAACATGCATTGCCGATTGATATGGACTGAGATCGAGACGATAGATATGCCTGTACCCACGCCAACAGTAGATCGTTTTTCAAGATAGTCTTTAGCTTTAGCAAGAACTTTCTGTGTGAGACGCGGTCAAATGCTTTTTCAAAATCTAAAAAAATGACATCAATTTGACACCGGTTATCAATGGCTGCGGCAAAATCCTGAATCGTCTCCAGAAGTTGGGTCACTGTAGAGAAGCCTTTGCGAAAACCGTGTTGCCGATCGTCAATTACGTGATTGGTTTCCAGGAAGGCAGATATATGCCCAAAAAGTATATGTTCAAGTATTTTTGAAGAAGTACACAATAAAGATATTGGCCTATATGAGCTAAGTAGAGATGAATTTTCAGTTTTGTGAATGGGAATAATTTTGCCGTGCTTCCAGTCCTCCGGGAGCTCTGCACTTAACAGAGACCTCTTAAATATGAGCGTTAAGTACTTGGAACACCATTCGGCATATCTCACAAGAAACGTATTTGGTATGTCATCAATTCCCGGCGTCTTTTTTGCGTCACAACTGAGAAGCAGAGAGAAAACACCTTCTTCAGTTATAGAAACATCAGTAATAGAAACATCAGTTCTTGGCAACTGTGTGAGGTCCAGAAGATAGGGGAGTGCTGTCTACTATGGAAGATAGTCTTCGAATTTCGTTGAAACTGATGTCATGACTCGACATTGATGTGCATGCGCAGTATATTTGTTTTATTTTTAATATTTGTTGTTCTGTTTTTTGGATTGTTCACTGTGTCCTGCGCCTTCATATACTTTTCCGAAAATGTAATAACCTGTTAGTCAGTGTCTGTGTCGTCTCCAGGCTTCCTTTTATCCTGTTTACTGCGCTTCTTAAGCATGTACCCTTACAAACTGGCACAGTTTTATGTTCTCGTAAACAAATCTTTGCATTTTTTTTTTGTATACCGATGTGCCAGAAAAAAGAAAACGCATAGCAAGGTTGACTGAAACTCATCTGCGTTCTATTTTTTTTTTGTCCTGAACCCGTTTGAACCGGTTCGGGACGGTCCGAACCGGTTCGAACCGGAACGGAATGGCCCTCTGGAGCCGAACCCGGAACTGAACCCGAAAAAATGCCGGTTCGACACCCTGCGTACAGCAAAGGGTGACGGCAGTCATGTTCCTTTTAAAGGAGTCGTAAATTTATCGACAACTCGCGCACAATCGCGACACTCTCCCGATTAGTGACATGGGTCGATGTGAAATGGAACGAAATTTCGTGACCGCGCCTATGCGCTTTGGATCGGGCATTAAAATTCTGTAACTTGATTGAGTAACTCGCGATTGCAGAAGAGAAACATTTCCTCTAGTTTCACGACGTCGATCTCGCCATTTTTCGTCTCACCTTCCACCAACGCATCCTTGATCTTTCACACGCTATAGAGCAAGCGGTGGGACGTTGAACTGCATGATGTGCTGAGGCTGTCGACGTCATTAAATGCCTCAGTTGTCGCTGAGGAGTCTTGTTTTTCTTTTCACAAAACCGCTCCGCGTCGAATTTGCAGTCTCAAATCTTTCCCTTAGCTTCGCAACCCGTGACCCCGTCGTGGTGGCCGATGGCTGCAGGGCAATTTGCAGCGGTGGGGCCGATTTCCGTGTAGGCAGGTGAGGAGCTGCCCATCTGCTCAAGTCTGATAAAGGTATAATTCAGTCTGATTCACTATACGGCGTCCCTCAGAGCCTGAGTTGCTTTGGGACGTGAGACGTCATAATACCAAATCTCTTCCCCAAATCTCCTTGCCCCTCACTGCATAAGTGCACCCACAAAAGAGTCAAATGTTGTCAGCGCGCATGAAAATAAAAAAATATATGTAAATTTGCCTTCGTGTTGCGTCTAGATTGCAATCAGTTCCTTGAATGTCATCAGTTCACTCAGTGCGTAACCGTTCGTGAACTCACACGCTGGAAAATAAATACAACCACTTTCATTGGCTATATTTCATCACGTGGCCGCAGTGGGTCAATCACGGATATGGAAGAGAGGGAAAAAAAAGAGTGTGAGTGCAAAAGTGCAGAGGACGGCGGCAACATGAAAGAAATGCGCAGCCTTCACAGTATACAACCTTAGTTGAAGATGGTTGCCAGCGACAGTTCGGGAACCACGCAGCCCCGCTCTCATTCATATATAACATATATAATTTCTTGCATATAACAAGAAAAGGGTATCCTTACATAGGCCAAGGGGCTTTATCGGGACTTCACAGTTTGCTCACTAGACTTGCTGATGGATCGCAGAGTAAGCGATCGAGCCCTTTCTGGCTGCGCTGCGTACGAAAATCAAGAGAACAGAGTTTTAGCATAGCGCCTACAATCACCGCTATCTCTTGCTAGGGTCCCTATCTCTTACCGCCAACGCGCGCCACCACTGCGCATGCACAGATCCCCCTCAGGGCGCTAGGTGGCGCCAAGTGCCAGCCAGCTGTTAGCCAGCTGCAGAGTCGCCGGATAGCCAGCTCCTCGCACGCTTGGCGCGTCACTAGCGGCCGACGGTACGTGGTAACAGTAGCGACACGCGCTGTGCAAAAAGCCTTAATACAAAATCTACCGGTGAGACCGACGCAAGCCCAAAGCCCTGTAAACGCCGCCGCGGTGGCTCACTGGTTGTGACGCTCAGCTGCTGACCCGAAAGACGTGGGTTCAATCCCTGCCGCGGCGATCGCATTTTGATGGTGGCGAAATGCTAGAGGCCCGTGTACTGTGCGATGTGAGTGCGCGTTAGAGAACCCGCCGTGGTCGAAATTTCCGTAGTCCCTCAATACGGCGCCGCTCATAGCCTGAGTCGCTTTGGGACTTTATATCCCCATAATCCAAACGAAGGCACTGTACAGAACTGCACCAGCGACGCGCCTAGAGCAGTTTTTGCAGCAAAGTCGTTAGTGGCTCACTTATGGCATGAGCGTCTGCGTGGAGCACTGGCGCAACGCATCCCGTGACCAGCGAGGTTCGAGTGGTCGTGATGTCACCGGCGGGGCGGAGCCGTTCGATGGTTGGTTGATGGGGTTTAACGTCCAAAAGCGACTACGGCTATGAAGACACTGTAGTGAAGGGTTGCTCCATACAAATATTGGTGGAGTCTCTTCATTAAATCGCAAAAGCACAAACAGCTGCGCTGGTCAAGCGCATTATAATGAGAAAGCATATAATTGCAGATACATTTTTTTTTCATTGCGCGCCTCAGACCGCGGATATCGCTCTGCGCAGACATTTTACCACGCAGTATTGAAATTTCGAGGATTTTAATGCAAATATAAATCACTTCATCAATATGGCACATAATAGTTTTATCCGGTCCTGTGTACTGACACTCTGGGTCCGAAACGCTAGCAAGTCTTGAAAGTAAATTGAGTACAAAACAGTTGAATACAGAGAATTACAGAAGCAGCTTTAAGAGACACAAAGAGGGCAACGTGGATTACAGAGCGAACACGAGTTAAGGACATCAAATAGATGACGTTGAAAAAGCGGCATGTAATGCGGAAAGTAGACGATTGATAATCCGCTAGGGAAACGCAGTGGGTACTAAGCGAAGGAAAGCGTACAAAGGGGACGACAGCCAGTCAGATATGTGAATGCAGCTGACACAGGACAGGAGATCAAAAGGCAGAGACCATCTGTCCTGCAATGAGAGTAGGCGGCCTGATTACTGTTACGATGACGAATTAGTGATGCCGAATGGAATAAATGCTGAACGATTACCTAACTGCACTGAAAACGAGGGGAAAGTTTCCTTCGACAACTCAGCTTGTGTTTTTTTTTTTATTCTGGCGGATATTCAGGCTGCGAATCATGTACGCCGTAAATGCTTTGGTTTTCGCCATCTACGTTTTTTTATGATGAAATTCCAGGCTGAAATGTCTTTAAAAATTCGCGGACGCAAATATCTTCGCGAGGCGGTCGAAAATATTTAATCGAGATGGTGGCAACATGCCCACAAGCCGACCACCAACACCTTCGTTCTCCGCGCATGTCGACAGCTACGCCTTAGTCCCAGACAGCTGCGCTGGACGCAGTCATGCCACATAAATAACGGCGCGTTCGTGAATGCCACGATCAAAAATTTCATCCCCCTGCATGGTAGGCAAGCACGCGCAAGATGGCGCGGAAAAGCGACAGAACGCATTAGACATCATTTTGCATTTCGGCTGTTTGCAGCACAGAAAAGACTGCTCATTGGCGGAGATTCAGCGAACGCGCCAATAAATGCCTCCGGATAAGCATCACTTCTCTTTTCGATCGTCTAATCATGTCATTGACAAACTACGCCATCGTGACTTGGAAATACCTTAAAGCGTCTCCTTTATACTGACTCCGAAGGAAGAACAAATGGATGCCCAGGTTTTATTTGGGAGACCGCGCGAATTGGTCCTGAAACCAACTTTCCCTGAATTGTTTGCCGTTCGGGAAAAACGAGATAATGTTTTCGAACTTACAGCGAGTCGCTCAAAGCGACGCCTTCCATTTTCATTTTTTTCCTGATTTATGCACTCTTTGCTCAAACATGGACGGCAACACGTTCGCACGGAACAAACGTATTTACGGGAAACACGCAAAAGGAAAAAGTGACGGACTTGACTCACCCAATGCGCAAACTGAGCAGGACGTGCGGAAAGCTGCTCGTGATGAGCGTTCGCGTTTTACCCCTGCCATCGTCGCCTCGCACTTCAGAAGTACTACTCGCTCCGGATGCACTGGAAATTTTACCAACGCTGTGCCTGCGGTTCATGCATTGAAGGCAATATGGTCCGCACTGTGCGATGCATTATATCGCGTTTCTGATCGTGCTTTGTCAGAGAGATACGCGAAAGCGTCGCCGGTGCAGCGAATCTGTGAGCAGTATCAGGGGACCCGCAGACTAATGGGCAGCGTATATTCGTGTGCGGCGAAGAAAAGTAAAAAACAAAGAGAAAGTTTTGTAAATTATGAGCCATTTCCTGGCCACAAGTAGTTTGTCAAAGCACGCTCCTCCCGGGACACGCGTTGCGCCTGGTTTTATGCTCATTCAATGAATAATTGAGGCAGTAACTTCTCACCCAATTAAGGTTGATAGTTAGGCGCCTTATATTTTTATACCGGGTGTTTCAAATTAGTCGATACAGATTTTTCTCTGAAAAGGCCTGAGAGATAAGACTACGCGGTTTGTGCAGGTGAATTCTACATCGCGGCGGACGTTATGCACCTGATACAGCTCTATAAGTATGGAATTATCTAAATTTAACTAATCAACTTCAAAATTTTTGATCTTAGGGGTAAAGATTATATGGCGAAATTGAATGCCCGCAAGATTGAAGTTGAGCTCTGTTTTCAAATTTTCTTAATCGGCAACGTGGTTCCAAATAACGAACTTCAATAATACGCATTTTGAAGCTCTTTTAGTTTGAGTATATGTCGTCGCTGCGCGTAATCTTGTCGCGGAAATCACTTTACCTGTTGTTACTTCATAAAATACGCAAACGGCTTCTTTATTTGCTGCATCAGAAATGCGAGCGACATTTTATAAATATGTAATGCGTGAAAGCCAACTCAACGATGTCTAAAATACATGTTTTTGTAATGCGATATTTCTAACCGCATTGCCGATTAAGAAAATTAAAAACTGAGCTCAGCTTCAATCCTACCGGCCTTCAATTTCGCCATATTATCTGGCCCTTAAAATAAAATAAAAACTGATAAGCTACATTTCTCTAACTCACCGTTTAATTATAGAGCTATATCAGGTACATAATGTCCGCCATGCTGTAGAATCAACCCGCACAAAGTGCATTGTCGTATCTCTCGCGTCATTTCCAAGAAAAATCTGCATTGAATAAATTTAATACGGAGCAGAACAAAGAGCCGAATCATGCGCATGTGAAACACGCACAACAGGAATGCACAATTTAAACTTGAAACTCGACGACCACGCCTGTAATGGCCTATATCGAAATGGCCGAACGATAAAAAAATTGCCAATGGTTTAGCTTGGTTAAACCTATAGTTTGTATGCGAAAGCTTCTTACATGTTACCGAAAGGGTTGTCTGAACCTCTGGTGAAACTGCCTCATTGCAGGCCCAGATTCACTGAGACTAATCACGTGGTTAGTCCGTCTCTCTGACTCGGTTTCCATCGTCTGTTGTTGAGCAGCCATCGAGGCGGCGGCTTCGCTCGTGGCTCGTTGTCGCTTCTCCGCTTCTTGTCGTCGTCGTTTAGCGAGCCATTATTCGGGTTTCTCAGCGGCACGTTTCACCTTTCTCGCTTCCTTGTCGCGTTGTCAGCAGGCCTTGTACCATGCTACGACTTCGGGATCCGTCTACGTAGCTTCTCGTAGCCTTTGCTGATGCCGTACTGAATACGTAGGCTTGCGATCGGCCTCTTCATCCATTGCGCATCTGAGAAGTGAGCGCACGCTCACGATCACCCTGACAAGCGAGTGCGCCGCCGCGGAAAGAGCACGGCGCATGCGCAGTGAGGCGCATAGCTGAGTGATGACGTCACGCGCGGCGAAGGCGCGAGGCTCGGCGCAACCGGTTGCCGTGGAAACGGCGCACGCGCAGATGTGGCCTTGCACCCGACCCGGCGAAATGCTCCGCAGCTAGCGTAGTGAAGCTTTCGCTTCAAAACGGCAGTTACCTTCGTGTAACAACACGTGTGATTTAAATATCTAAGAAGCGAGATTTGCAGGCCTGATTAGTTATCCGAGAGATAAAAGCCCCGGAAACTTCCAACATATACTGTAACTGCAAAGGCCAGTGGACTATTTAAACGCCTGTCTCGAGAAGAGCACGACTGCCCTCGCGCCTTTGCGGCACGTATTGCCCGAGTTGTATTAGCCGGCTACTCGGACAGCGTTCCTAAGATATGTTATCGATGCTGCATGTGCACCTACGCAACTGTTAGGCGGGTTGTGGAAGCTCTTCATCACTTGTGAATCCACTTGTGTCTGTTTTTCTAAGCGCCGGCCACTGTCGCAAGGCGCGTGTGTCGCTGATCACTGTTCTGCCCTGACCCTTTTTCTACACAAAGGCTGCTTCCCGGACCAATATGCACAGATCAAGCGACGAAGGGAGCGACTCCAACGGCTGCATGCATTGCAACTATGGCCAACAGCCGGAGTGGAACAGCGATGAACGCCGATACCTGCGTCGTCGTCGTCAGTCTTCAGCTTCGGCATCAGTGCCGCCATGTGCGGACGGGTTTGAGACATCGACTCCAGTGCCGCCTTTATACGAGCCAGAGGAACCTTTTGTAGTGATCAATCCTGAATCGGTAGCATCCAATATGTTGGACAGTATGCGAGAATCGTGCGAGGCATGCTGTCCTTATAACGATCCGACGCAGGCCACTGCCAACGCTGAAAATCTTGTGGACGATCCGTCACTGCGCTCTCGGTATGCGCCGCCGATGTCATTGGCCGCCATGGTGGGGCCAAATACCGGCACGTACGTGGGTCACCTCGGCAATCTTGCGGATCGACTACCAGGTGGTACGAGGGCCACATCCGGGTCTTCAACCACGGAACGAGCGGCAGCAGTGCAGCATAAATCGCACCAAGCAAAAGGAGGCGACCGCAGGGAGAAATCTAGAGCTCCGACGCGCAGGCGACCAGGCAACTCACGTACGAGCGGCGCGGCGTATGAGTTGAACGCCCACAGACCCTCGGACAAAGGCACAAGGGGCAAGAGTGCAGATCGGTACAGTACGCTGTCGCTCCATGATGAGAACCGCCGCGCACGTGGGGCTCCGTCCGGCGGCCCAGAATGGTACAGCTACGTGTTTCAAGTGGCCGACAACTGCTTGGACTTCTGGTGCATCATGTTAACGGCGCTCTATATTTTTTATTGCTTCTTATACATGCTGTTGAGAGCAGTGGTGCGAAAGGCCTTTCAACATACCCGGAAGATGCTCGGTGCAGCTTATTCCCAGCCGACCAACCGTTCGTCGGATGACGACTCTGACCATGAAGACCTTTCTGCAGGGAAGTCGTTCGCCTCAGGGCCTGACCGAGCATCCGCATAGGGTCGAGCACATGGGACTGAAAGCGAGCAACGTTGAGCTGATTGTCTGCTAGGAATATGTTATTAATGTGGCTCGCTTAATTCTAAACGGCTCGCGACTCGGTCCCTCCCCAGCTTCGTACCCTTCACAGGCGTCTGACTAAGGTTTTCAATAAACTGCCTGTTCAATTTTACTTGCTTCGGTCAATTTCTTACTTAGTATATATGATTTGCAATGCTCTCTCAGATACTCAGTATCGCCACGGGCTTTAATGTGGGAGCCTAAACGAAATTTTCAGGGTATAGTATCTATCCGCTGCAAGTCATGCGTTGCAACTGATGTGTGTACACCTTATCTACCGCATTACGACTGCCAAACTCGCAGGTGGCCAGTTTCGTCATGTATTAGTGCCCTTCATCGTACCTTTTAAGGCCGCGTCCTGCGCCTTCGACGCCCTACCTATTACAAAATCCAGTTGCACGAAGCAAGTTAATAACCGGTTGCTTTTTTCCGCAAGCAGAGTTTTACGGGGAGTCCCGCTTTTAGGTTTTGGAAAAACTCTTTCTGCAGAATTTGCCTTCCGTATCCCGGCCTGCCCCACTGACCGCAGCTTGCACAGGACAGTGTATATGGGAGAGGCCTTTGTTCTGCAGTGGGCGTAGTCTGGCTGATAACCATCCCCTCCCATCCCGTTCAATATGTCTGGACACCGAGCAATACCGCCGTGGTGGCCGATTGGGTAGTGCGGTGCGTTGCTGTGGGGCCGCGCGCCTGGAAGGACGAGTTGCGGAGCGGCGCATATAGCGGTGAACGTGACCCGGTAAAGGCCGAAAAGGTATAGTTGCACGTCAGGCCTGTCGCGTAGCCTGGAACCGACGTGACACACCTAGTTCTCGTCGTCGCCCACGCGGCGCCACTGCTACGGGAAAGCTGCTACGGGAGTAAGCTTTCACGGAGGCGTCGGGATGGTGGTGGTGAAGCAAAACTATCGGTCTACTAGTTTTTATTTTTGAAAGTATAGTGTAAGAGGCTATCCCTGGTTTTACTATAGCTCGCTAATGTTTGCAGTCGATAGTGCGATTGATAGTTTCGCAAATGGCAGCTATGGTGATACTGCCAAAATTTTACTATAATGCTTATCAGAACCCTCGGTCCATGCAGTTTCGTAACAATTTACTATCGAATAAAAAATTAATCTCTGCTATCATGCAGTCTCAAATATGGTCATCGTAATAATCATACTAAAAATTAGCCTCGATGGTAGAGGCCCTCGGCCTTCCAAGGTAGAAGTAAATAATATTAACAAGTGTTGTACTATACCAACAAAGTTAGAAGCAAAACACGTCAAAGGCAACTGCGGGGCTTATCGCGAGAATATATTTCTATGCTGCCGTTAGTAAAATAATCGCCAAAGTTTTCCTGCCACTATTTTTTCTTTCCGTTTACTCGGCCGTGGTTTTTTTTTATTCAGTTACCCTAAAGGCCCGTGTGGGCATTACATAGGGGGGGTACAATAAAAGTTTAGAATACGGAGAAAATACACAAACAGGCGAGTGCATACAAAATTCGAACATGAAGCAAATACGTCATTGCAGGTATATATATGCGGCTCATACAATATTCACAGCCCCAGGAAGCACTTCAGACTGTCGACAAATGTGACGTGGTCAGTGATGGACGCCACGTTTTCCGGGAGCTGATTCCAGTTGCGAATGGCAACAAGAAGCGGTGACTGAAAAAAAAACAGATTTGTGCGGGCGAAAATGGGCTGTACTTTGTGTTGGTGATCCAGTCGTGGAAATACTTGGTTAGCTGGTGCTACGTGTAGCGCAGAAAAGGGTGAATGACTATGGTAAAGTTTGTGAAAGAAGGACATGAGCTGAAGCAAAGTAAGATGCGACAGCTCGCGGCCAGCTGCGTCAAGTGAGAAATTTGTTCGATTCTTCCTATGGCTGGAACCTTGGAGGGGTGTAACGCCCTAGGAACAACACAGGTTATAGTGTAATCATGGACCTCCTGCATGTTTACAAACAAATAGGTGGCGCTGCAGTGGCTAGCGGGCTCGCGGTGGGCAAGGGGCGAGAGAGCGGGCGTCACGGGCAGGTCTTGAGCGCGGGTTTTCAAGGCCTGTAGGC
Source organism: Amblyomma mixtum (assembly GCF_055824585.1). NCBI lineage: Eukaryota > Metazoa > Arthropoda > Arachnida > Ixodida > Ixodidae > Amblyomma > Amblyomma mixtum. The sequence goes on from NC_143014.1 coordinate 208,773,096, forward strand.
GCGTTTTCAGTTTCTTCGACTCACAAGAGTGGTTCATCCGTTGAACTTCGTAATTTCGCTCGAAATACACGGGCTCGCGTTGACCACATCATGTTCAGGTAAAGAGCTGGGCACTGAGCGTTCTGTATGTGGTTGGTGGTAAACAGAAAGCGTGGCTGCCGTTGATTTCTACTCTAGATATTGAATAAAATCGCCAGTATTTGACACACTGTACCAGCCAGCATGGTCTTACTTTAGGACAGTGATGAGGAGAAGCACTGGCATCGCTTCCGCAGAGCAGATGAGCGCTCGCCCCTTGTTGACATACCGGTCATGCATGCAGTGCTTTGCTAGCTAGCGCTGCATTTAATTTATCCCCTTAACGAATAGGTTGCTGAGCAACTCAGGGGTTTCAGGGGGCACACCTGAGTTCAGCAACTCAGGGGTGTGCACCGAGGTGTGAGACAGATACTGTGCCATTTTCTTGCCTCAGGAACCCACTTTCATTTTCGCCCCTGCCTACCCCAGCTGCGGCAGCTACGGGCAAGACGGCACGGCTGCATCGTGCACGCGCACTGCAGAAGCAGAATGTATTGACCAGCTGCGTCGCTGTGGGATTCCCGTTGTGGCACAAAATGAAAGACTAAGTCAGAAGCTTCTCGCAGATTAATACCGCAATAGGCAGCGATATAAAGCTCGGTGTGGGTCTCGAATGACGCTGCCAGTAAATGTATGCGGCAAAGGATTCGTAGCGGGGAAGATGTTACGCTCACTCGCCTATAGTGATGATGATAGTGAATTTATGACGCAAGGGAATCGGCCAAAGAGCGCCATGGCACAAGGTATTTTCGTTTGCTCAAGGTGGGGTCAAAGACCCATTTCACAAGCATTTCACGCCGATGAAGCCGAGTACCAGGCCACGGGAAGCTTGTACCCATTGCATCACCGGTGGGTGCCCGGCGGCACTGGGGAAAAGGGCAACCATTATTAACAATACTCCGCTTCCGAAGTGATGGCAATCATACTTCGTGCGCACCGCCTATAGGGGCGCCACTGAAAGCCTCTTAGCTCCGTTGGAAACAAAGGCGAGCCGCTCGGCGCCCCGCTGTCACTGGCCGCATTTGTTTTTCCAGTCCCGGACTACTTGCTGACAGGTCTCGGCTTCCGCTCTGACAGGAAACAGCCTCATGGTCACATGACCTACTTGCCATAGGCTGCTTTCGAACTCGGCGACAGAGCCGGGCTCCCCCTCGGTTGCCGTACAAGGACGCTGTCATCTGCTAGCAGACGACGCAAGCCACGGCCGCCACGACGCCGAAGCAACGCCGCGCGCTCGATCATTATACAGAGTCGATTTGAAGACTGTACTGTCAGCTTAACGTAGGTGCATTACAGAACTCAGCTTCGGAGGTATGCTCGCCGCTACTGCTTGCGGCGAAGTTCGCACAAAGTAGCCCAACTCGTATAGACGAAGGATAGAAGGATAAAGGCGGATAGACGAAAGCCTCCGCAAAAATGTTGACAACAAGCTCTATAGCTGCTCCAGTATACGAGTGGTTCACCTGCGATGCTTTCAGGTAAGCGTACAGGCAGCATGTGGCAAAACAAGCGAACAAGAACCTCTTGACGACACGAGCAAACAATACGCGCTCGCAGCTCCGAACGCGCGTCCGTGTGCGGTGGATTTCAAGAAAATAAACGAAGATGCAAGAACAAAAAGTCTTGCGATGGCTCAGAGAGGAGCTACAGAGCTCATGTGAAGGTTTAACGCATGATATCGACCTCCAGGAACACGAAAAGCACTCAAAATGCACACGGAGTCTAACTTAATATGGCTGCCAGCGCGGCGCGCAGCTGTCGTCTGCTGCCTTCTCAGCAGCCCCAAGCAGCCTGCGGACTGCCATAGGCTAAAAACGAACGCGTTGCTATGGCGATGCAGGCAGGTGGGCAGAGCTTTCGGGCTGCCCGAGAAAAACAAATACCGGACTCGAGTCCGCAAGTAGTCCCGGACAGTCCGGGACTGAAAAACAAATGCAGCCACTGCCAGCTTGGCCGAGATACGCGCGCGTTATCTGCTGCCCTTGGGTGTCCCGTATTTTGCGGCGAAAGCAAGAGAAAGGGAATCATGCTGGATGGAAGTGCATGTGTAGCTGATGTTACATCTCGCTGGGACGATAGGGTTTGCCGCACGCGAGCGTCGCCGAGCCTTGCTAGACGAGGAGCTGATAATAGTGTGCCGCCTCTGCCGACAGGCACTTACTCAATGAAAAATCTTTCTTGTTTGTTTATCATGCAAACTACCATTTACACTGAAAGTGTAAACGGAATAGAATACCAAAAAAAAATTGGCGGGGCTTAGCTTTGCTTAAGCCTGGTAGGTTGTGAAAGCGAGCGCAGCGCCTCTAACGGAAGGAATGCGGCGCGCTGCGTCTAAAGAAGGAACGCAGTGCGCCACGTCTACAGGTCACGCGTGTTTACTGGCCGCCGCTGCGTGACGACTCGACTTCGTAGCCCATCTCTCACCCTGGTATGACGTCGCACTATGACGTCACTAGCCATGGCATGACGTCATAGGTCGTTCTAAATGTCAAGCGTGGCTACCAGCCGCCGCTGCGCGAGGACTCGACTTGGTAGCCCATCTCTCACCCTGGCATGACGTCAGAGGTCATTAAAGGTCAAACGTGGGCACCGGTCGCCGCTACGCGAAAGGCCGTTCATGAGCGTTGTATTGCTTTCGCAATAAAATACCAAAAAGAGTGCTCTATATAGATGCAGCATTGACTGAACCGACGAGCCCCATGATTTTCCGCCCAGAAATCTGAGTAGGTAAGCGATAGAGGTCAGCTTTTTCTTTAAAAGGCGCAATGCGGGCTCCATGATAGATTCCGGTCTATCATAATACCTTCAAAACGATTAGAGGTACAATAAGAAATCGTATGGCCGTCGATAGTTACCAGGTATGGTGTCATACATTTGCCTGTAAATGCCACTAACGCGCACTTCTCGGCTGAAACGCTCAGACCATACTTGGAGATAGGAGGAAGTTATGATGGCTGCCCGCTAAGTCTTGCTCGCACCTGGAGGCGTGTCACAGAGGAGGCCCAAATACAGGTATCGTTGGCATACACAGAGATGTGTACGGTATTAGGTAGGCTGTCTGGCTCTGCTATAAGTGTCAGATTAAGCGAAGTAAGGCTGAAAACACCACCCTGGGGCACACTCCGGTGGATGTAATGCACAGGTGTCGGCCATCTTCACTCATAATATAAATTACCCGTTGGTCAGATAGCTATGTATCCACCTGAACATTCGACCACCGATTCCAACAGCCTCTAGCGCATCAAGGAAGGTTTCATGTGTGATGTTATCGTAAGCACCTTTGACACCAAGAAAAAGTGCCACGCACATGCGCTTCTGGCATTTCTGTTGCTGAACTGTGGATACAAGATCAATGACGTTGTCTATAGAGGAGCGACCCCGTCGAAAACCCGCCATGGCATTAGGGTATACTTTACAGTGCTCAATGTACCACTCTAGGCGCGTCAGCATCATTCTTCCCATGATTTTTCTCACGCAACTGGCCAAAGCTGTTGGCCTTTGTGATGTGAGCTTGAGCGGAGATTTCCCTGGTTTAAGTAATGGTATCAGCCGACTGGATTTCCATTCGTGAGGAGCAACACCGTCGAGCCATGTAACGTTTGAGTAGCCCTCCTCGTGCGTCGTGGCCAAGGTGGCATAGAGCAGCACGTGTGATGCCATCTGGCCCTGATGAAGACGAACGCTTACTTTCCGCAAGGGTCGCACAGAGTTCCTTGCGAGAAAAGGTAGCATCCATCGCTGATTCCCGTGGTGCAGGAGGAGAACACTGAGAACTCGAGGAAGTCACTGCGCCCGCAATTATCCTGCAGGAGTCAGTTGCTACTTCTGGTGACGCTCTTGGTATACAGCTAACGCAGAGAGGTTGTATTTGCTGTGGAAGCGTTCGAAGCCCCCGCACAGTCCGCCAAATGAGGGACATAGGCTTTCGAGGATCCAGAGACTGACAGGACTTCCAGCGCTGGTCCGCTAGCCTGTCAATTCGTCGCTTGATTTTCTTCTGCAAACATCGCGCCTCTCTGAGGTCCTGTAAGCATTTGGTCCGTCTGTAGCGTCTTTCTACACGGCGCCTAATAGCACTTAGGTGGTCTAATTGCATATCAGACTCAGTGCGTATTTTAGTTGACGTGAGGTAGCCTCTAGCAGCCTTCATTGCAGTTGCTATGGTGTCCTGCAAACTAGAAGTGAGGGCACCTTTGCACGCCTCTTCCATACGTGTTTTAAATGACGTCCAGCCGATGTGCACGTGTTTAGGTGAGCTGGACGCCCCAAAACCTGGGATCTTGAGGTAAGTCGGTATGTGGTCACTGCCACGGGTCTCAACATCACAAAATCACCGGACACACCGGTGCAGAGACCGCGAAACTAACGTCAGGTCAGGGCAACTGCTGTAGGAGCTGCCTCGCAGGTACGTCGTGCTGCCGTCATTCATTACGTAAAGTTCATTCTCTGAGGCAAATAAAGCCAAATTTCTCCCTCTATCGTTGATTCTAGGACTTCCCCATAGTAGGCGGTGAGCGTTGAAATCGCCGGTAGTAATCCAAGAGCATCTTTCAGTCCAATTGAGAAGAGGGGGAGACATATACGCTGCAATCAATGTGAACTCAAGGGTTCCTTTCTGACTATAAAACACGCGTACTGATTGTCATTGTGGGGTTGAACAGGGTGGGAAACGTACGTCTAGTCAGTGCGGATGTAGACCACAACTTTGCTGCGCTCCCCGCACGTGGGGACGAAGAAGGGTTCGCACTCGGAAAGCCTGATCGCTTGGGATAAGTTAGGCCAAGGTTGTGGCATGTTGCGGGTTGCGCGTCCGCGCCATGGGTGCCGCCACGGTCGGAACGATTGCAGCGATCCTGGTAACAGCAGTGAAAGCAGCTGAAGTTAAGCCTAATAAAAGTAAAATTTCTCGACCACAGTACATAACAAACACATGCTTAGGAACTAGAGTTTAGCCAGCTATAAGTAATAAAAAATAAGATATCAAAGAAATGATTTGCGAAGATGACACATCGCGTCCGCGCCGCCAGAGCCGCTGCGAGCAGTGCAGCTGATGCAGCTGCAGAGGACCGCGTGAGCGAAAGCAGGGGAAACTAAACTTTACGTGTCCGCCGCTGCCTACGCGGCTTACACACGGGAGCAGCACAAAGTGGTGCAGCACATCCGGCAAGAGTGGACAACGACTCTTCACTGTTCCTGCCCACCACAGGTATTTATGAATTCAGTGCCTATTATATGTCTCTCTACGTAACAAGTTCACAAAACCGTTAGCGTCCTTCGTGTTTCTGTTTTGGTCGCCGTTGACCGTTGCGCTTTGAAATTGCCAATAGAATACAGCGGACTTTCCCTGGTGCTGTTTACTACAGCGGCTTTACCTTTGCGAGATGCGTTTGATAAGTACACTTAGGGCCAATAAAACGAAAATATGGGGCCATGTTGCAGTTTGAGATGACCCGACGTGGCATCGCCTTTCTTAAGCGTGGGACTGTTGGTTACTTTGCTTTGCTTGCTTACATTTGTGTTGTGTAGCTAATCCCCTCAGATTTCCGTGCCCTCACAGCCTATTTTGTATATGGTTATTCCAACTTGCGCCCCCTATAACGTCGCCAGAGGAGGGGAGCAATATTAACGTTCTGTTTGATTTACTTTATATGGAATTTAGTGCTTGCATATATATTACGTGCATGTTGTTCGTGCACGTTTTCTGCAGCCGTAATGTGAGCGTCGCATTGAAAATTATCGCACAGGCCTCACTAACACCAGCGGGGCAGCCCGCTGAAAGTCGAAAGCGCGCCGTGAGCTGCACGCAGAAAGTCTATCGGAGTTGCTTTTTAGATGCATAGGCAGCTTTTATTGGCGATATTCGTGCTCAGCTCCCCAGTGTGCTTCGCGGAAGCGTTGTTCGAAACTATTGCCGTTCCAGCAACCGATCATGGTACAACCTGCCGCCTGCTATAAGCATTAGCGTTCATTGGAGCTTCCAAATAAAAATATTTCTACATCTGTATTGCACGCTGCTGTTTCTTCGTAGCATTCATATATATCACAAATATGCAACTGACCCCGATAGCTGCACTGAACTATAAAAGTTTCTATCTGTAGATTAAAAAACAACTTTTTTTTTTTCGGAAATCATGCCTCCCCAGCTATGCCTGCATTATACTAACCCGCACTTTGTACATTCAACCTGGTGATAAGTTAACGAACTGTGCAAATTTCTGTTCTACAGGAGACCCTTGTCGCTCTCTGGTCTTGCAAGAAGCAGTCGTTTTTTTATGTGGGGCAAAGTTTGCAGTTCTCCTCCTCCACTGTAACCAAGTTGTGCAGCCACAGGTGTTTATAGTATCTGTGACACAGTGCCATTGCCATAACATATATTTTGACTGTACCACTGCCCCTGTGAGTGTTTGTTGCAACAGTGGTACAAGCTTCTGCTCGACTATACTTGCACCTTATACTGCATACTGGTGTGATAAAAGGACAATGCTCAGCTGCTGATCCTAAGATCACAGGTTCAATCTTGGCTGCAGTGGCTATTTTTTGATTGAGCCAGAATAAACGAATCTTCACGTGGTATTCTCTTACAGGTGCTAAATGGTTGTAGCGAAATTTCTTCCAGATGCTGTTTTAGATTCAGCCTCAACAAATGAACAATCGCTGTTGCATGTAAGAAGCGTAACGAGAGACAAGAAAAAGCTGCAATAGCTTATATATCATTTGTTATCTTTCCAGCTTTTGAAGCAGGTGGCTTACGTGTTGTAGTGAACTATAAATATGTATATAGTTATAGTTCACGGGAACAGTGACATCGGCATACCTCCAATGCTTCGCTTCTTTACCGTGCAGGCCGTGCTGGCGCTCGCCATATCAACTTTGCCGGCTGCAGGCACTGACTCGACGTTTTTCCCTGGTACGGTGGTTGCAAGATCTGGGCTTCATTTCACCGACAACTTCAGCTTTCCACCCGGCCGGGCTTTCCTGCTCATCGAATCCCTCGTCCACGCCCGTCCAGCGTCATCGACGATGGCATCACCACCCACACCGGATTTAACCCATTAGGGACCAAGAAAAATCTAACAGGGGGATTTTCTTCATTTTTAGCACATAATACTCTCATATAAAGAAAAAGAGATTGCTGTAATTTCGTCACGATTGCTTTATTCCTTCCAGAGGTTACACAGGTGTACTTTTTATTGTACACTGGGTCTTCCCCATAGCACATGTGGCTACTTCGCTGCATTCCTATTGGTGGCGTGAATTTTGTTATTATGTCTGCGATTTTTACGCAGGGTGATATAACACTTCTTGCAGGCCCTCATGAATATTTTCTGGCTATACTGGCACCGCAGTTATCCTACTTTGCACGGAAAGCTTTCTCCTTTTCAAAGAAGGATCAGATACGATTGAGCCAGAGTGTCTGCGAACCGCTGGTTACTGCATGTCAAGGTGTAGATAATAATGAGTAACGTTCTTACCAAAGCAAAAATAGTCAGCAGGCTCGTCTCTAGCAATTTGGCAGATTGTTCAGGCTTTTACAATTGCAAAGTTGGGCTTTGGTGTCAACAACCACTATCACTTTTTGTCCCTGATGCTGATATACTGGCAGTAGATGGCTTGATGCGAAAGGTCGACACCTGCCATACCACTGTTGTAAAAGGAAAGGAGTTTTGGCTTTAAAAAATCTGTTTTCCTTGTGCTATAGGCGACCACCACCACTCTACAAAACACGTGGGCTCACTGCTGTTGTCGTTGCAAGCCATAGTTACTATACTGTTGATCGTAGACTTCAATAAACGCATGTAACCTATACTACTGAAGCAAGAATCGATGTTTCATGGCTGCTTCTATTTCATCGCTTTCTTTGGCCCGAGTGGACACTTCCTAAATCCGTTTTGGCGAACGGTTCCTCTAGCCCTAAATTCCTCCCAGTGGAGCGTTACAAGAATGTCTTGAGAGGTAAAAAAATTACAAAAAAAAGATGAAATGGTCACTAATGGTCACTTCAGGTGATGGTCACCTCAGGTGACGACAGGACAACATGCGCTTCCAAAAGTTTCATTTCTGAACTCAAGTACTTTCCGCAGACGGTGTGAATGGCATAACAGTAACTGTCTGCTCTGCAGAACCTTCAGTTCTTATAACCAAACTTTATTACAGCCAATTAAAATCATACCATCATCATACTCAACACCGCTAGCGGCAAGTAAGCAGCCTCCGAGGCCTTGCTGAGCAGACAAAGTGATTTTTTCTGAAAAATTGGCAGGAACCATAAGATCTATGAACTGGAATAAATAGGCGCCGTTCTGCACACAGGAAGACCCAGTGTACTATAGAAAGTACAGCAGTATGTAAATCATCACAGAGCAAAAAACACCAAAGGTGCGGGGCATTCAAAGCATCCGTTGTTTACTTTCGTCTTTCGTGCTGCTCTATACTTGAAACTAGCGTAATATGTACATAAATGCAGCCGTGAGAAAATTATAAGCAAACAACTACCGCTGCAGTTCGTGGGAAACAAATATCCTGAAGTTTCACCACGGAAAGCTGACATACTGAGCAGAGGAAGTGCGCCAAATTAGTTAAGGGTGGTTGGCCAATCCCCTGTTGACAAAAGCATGCCCTACTTGACAAGAAAATTCCAGTCTTTGGTGGTGAAATTATAAAAAAATTAACTGTACTTTTAAAAGTACGCTGGGCGCTAATGGGTTAAAGCGACAACACGCTGGCTTTCCCTTCAGTGGGCACGGGAACAGTGACATCGGCATACCTCCAATGCTTCGCTTCTTTACCGTGCAGGTTTGTACGCACTATTCTTTGCACGCTAGAAAATGCGATGATCGCTGTTTACTTCTGTTCCCGTGCCCGCAGGTGTGCTTTGATGTTGCTTGTGAATGCTTTTCAATGATTTCTCTGCTTTTGCGCTCTGGCGACATTGAATCTAACCCGGGTCCTATGACTCGCTCCCTTGACATAGACAACCTGCCAGACAATCCGTCTGAACAAATGAAAGTTATGTTTAAGCTGCTTAAGGATGTACATTCTCGTACGTTGCAAAGCTCTAAAGATCAGGCCGAATTAGCAGCTGATATTAAAGACATTAGGAGTAGTCAGAAGAACATTGAATCAAAGTTAGCTGGCATGCACAAGAGGCTTGATGAACTCGAGGAAAAGGGAAAGAAAATCGACGACATGGATCAGGAGCTCTCATCTTTAAAGAAATCTGTAGAAGACCAACGTTCTCGAAATGATTTGCTGCAGTCTCGCCTTGATGAAGCCGAAGATAGATCGCGACGTGAAAATCTAATATTTAGGGGTATACCCGATGAGGAAGAGACTTGGGCAGACACTGAATCTAAACTCCTGGAAGCCTTGACTAAGATTGTCGAAGTATGCCCCTCGAGTCCAATTCAACGTGCACATCACCTGGGCATTTTTTCAGATGAGAAGTGTCGACCAATCATAGCTAAATTTTCTGACACTAAAATGAAAGACAAGATATTAACCCTTCGTAACAAATTTAAAACGGATAACATCACAATCAGTGAAGATTTCTCACCGGCTACGTGCCAGGCTCGGAAAAAACTTTTTGAATTCGGAAATATTCACGCTGGCCCTCGCTCTTTTAAGATACGCTATAACAAGCTGCATATCAATAAAAAATGCTTCATGTATAACCCTACCAAGGACACTGTTGAAGAAATTGTGGCACGTGGCGAATCGTCTAGATTGGATTCTGTGGCTGGATCTTCCGCTTCTCCGTAGGGAATCGCGAGGGGTAGTGGACAGTTACCATCGTCGATATCTGTTCCTTATGCTAACGTCAGGAGCCTACTTAACAAGCATACTTCTTTATCTTCTGCCATAGACACATGCTCAGCTGACATTATAGCGCTAACCGAAACCTGGCTCCCAACGCATGTATCGGATTCCGAAATCTTCCAAAACGCTCATCGCTACTCGGTATATCGTTGCGATAGAATAGCCAAACATGGCGGCGGTGCTTTACTTGCTATTTCTAAAGACATTCCATCTTCATGTATCCAAGTCTTCAGCGAATTAGAACTAATATTTGCGTCAATAGGTCATCTTAAACTGATTGTTGGCGTCTGTTACCATTCTCCTTCTTATTCGTCTACATTCACTAACGAACTTCACGATGCTATCAATCTTGTTCGCGCACGATTTCCTTCATCACCACTTTTTCTACTTGGAGACTAATTTTCCAACTATTTCATGGACTGCTCAGCCGCCTTCTTCATCTTCCCCTTCGTATCAAGCTAAAGAATTCTTAGAACTATGCACCATGTTTTCGCTAACTCAGTAACAAAAGCCACAAGGACAGTAAATAACGCTTCGAACACTCTTGATCTAATTCTAGCAACTAATCCAGAGTTAGCTACTGATATAACATATCTTCCAGGCATCAGTGATCACGTTCTGCTCAATTTTTGCATTAATATACCACGTCCAAAACCGAGCAAAATAAAGAAAATAATTCTAGATTACAAACGTGCCAACTTTGCCGCTATTAACAATGAACTGGGCATATTTGTTGATTACTTTATTGCTAACTCTGACTACTACTCTGTCAAAGAAAACTGGATATCATTCAAAACGAAGGTTCACGAACTAACTGATAAGTATATTCCTAAGCACATCGTCACCTCTAATCCACAAGCACTTTGGCACAACTCTCACATCAAACGATTATCTAACAAAAAGAAACGTTTATACCGCCGCACGAAGCTTTCACCATCTAACGCGCGATGGGCGAAATACAAGTCTGCTTCCGACGCGCTTACGTCAACGCGATTAAACGAACAAAGAATACCTTTTTGTCTGCCACATCACCAACTATTTTGAAAACGAGTGTTAAGAAATTCTGGCGCGTTATACACCCTGAGAACGACCCACTAATTAGACTACAAGATGCCTCCAGTAACCTTATCCCCAGTGATCTTTGTGCTTCCGTGCTGAATAACACATTCGTTGAAAGCTTTTCCTCCATTTCAAGCATTAATCTGCCTCACATACAGCACCACAGGTTCCCGACAATGTCACCTATAACTATCGATCCACCTGGCATAGCCAAATTAATTGAATCTTTGAAAAATGATTCTTCACCTGGATCTGATGCGATTAGCGCTAAATTTCTAAAAAATACTTGTGCTTATAGTTCAGTTATACTAACCAAACTTTTTCAACAGTCACTGGACACAGCAAGCCTTCCTAACGACTGGAAAATTGGGAAGGTGGTTTCACTTCACAAGTCTGGTGGTAAGCACTCCCCTCAAAACTTTCGTCCGATTTCGCTCACTAGCACATGCTGCAAATTACTAGAACACATTATTTTCAAGCATGTCGTTACCTTTCTCGATGAGAATTCATTTTTCACACCTGCACAACATGGTTTTCGTCAAACATACTCGTGTGAAGCTCAATTACTTGCCTTTACTGATAAGCTATACCGCATACTTGACAACTCATCTTGTGCTGACTGCATTTTCTTGGATTTTTCCAAAGCCTTTGATAAAGTATGTCATAAATTACTGCTACATAAATTGAGCCATCTTAATCTCAATCCTAACGTCTTCGACTGGATTCAATCTTTCCTTCTTAACCGTTGGCAATTTGTGCATGCTAATAACACTAATTCACCGATTGCTAACGTGCTATCTGGTGTTCCACAGGGATCAGTCCTGGGACCACTCCTATACTTAATCTGTATTAATGACCTTCCTTCTGCCATATCTTCCAACATTCACCTTTTTGCTGACGATTGTGTAATATTTCGGGAAATAAATAACGTTAACGATACTGACACACTCCAGTCAGACATCAATTAGGTGTCAGACTGGTGCACTATATGGAATATGGAATTAAACATTAATAAATGTAAAGCTTTGCGTGTTTCCCGTGCACCTAACGCTCTTCCTTCATATTATCTTAACGGCACTCCTCTTGATTGGGTAAAAACATACAAGTACCTAGGTATTCATATTACTCAAAATTTAACATGGTCTATTCATATTGACTACGTTATTAATAACGCTAAGCGCATGTTAGGGTACTTACGTCGCAATTTCTCAGCCGCTCCCTCATCTCTTAAGCTTATACTCTATAAAACACTTATACGTCCTAAACTAGAATACGCAGCATCAATATGGGATCCTAAACATGATAACCTTGCATATTCCTTGGAACTAGTCCAAAATAATTCCGTTCGCTTCATTCTTTCAAATTACAACCGTACGGCAAGCATCACAGCCATGAAATCTAACGTGTCACTCCCACCGTTACAATCTCGCCGTAAAATTGGTCGCCTAACACTATTTCACAAGCTATATCATCACGTTACGCTTCACGATTATTTCATATCACCCCCAGAATACATTTCACGTCGCATCGATCACCGCCACAAGGTTGGCATCCCAACATGCCACACCAAATCATCTTTTCAGTCATATCTTCCTCGCACATCTGTGGAATGGAACCGCCTTCCCCCCGATATTGCAGCCATTGCAGATAACAAAACCTTTCACGACGCATTAACTAACATTGTTTATTCTGAAAGAAGTTGATCATGTGTTATATCTGTTTCCACTGTGTTATGTACATTGATTTTATGTTATTTACGCTTTTTGAATGTTGTTTGTTTTAATCTGGAGAAAATTTATTTTGTACTACCTGTTTGCACTGTATTATATTCATTGTTCTTTATCCTAATTAACCCACTCCCCTCTGTAATGCCTTTGGCCCTGAGGGTACAATAAATAAATAAATAAATAAAAAATAAATATATGTGATTAGTTTGCATTTTTTTATTATGCCTCGTGTTATTGAAGCACTGCAGTAAAACACGCTGCTGGGTGAGTTGGTGTGTAACTTGAGATGAAGCGAAGCTGAAGCACAAACTATGGGATCTGCGCTGCTCGCAACTCTATTGATTCTAGAAGCAACTGATTATAAAACGAAGAGATGAGGGTGAAGGAATTGTGGAAGAGGAAAAATAGTATATGAGCACATGTCAGGACATAAATAATGCCAGGGAAGGTACACATTTCCCGCATGAATTTCTTGAAACGTATTAAAGAACTGACTTTCAGTTTTCTGAATAATCAGGGATAGTGTGCCAACAGAGGGTCTTCCACTTTTAAATCTGGTGCACCTCTATCAGATTGCGTGCAGTTGTGTGTCTTTACTTCCTTACTTCTGCTTGCACTGCTAACAACTTGAGTTCTTTCACATTTTTTCTGCTCTTCCTTTCTACAGCCTGGACATTGATGCGGAAAATGCAACCTGTACCGTTTTTTTAATGCTAGTTTTTTCTTAGGCATGGTCGTTGATACTTTGGCCCGTTTTGGCTGTGTACACTTTACCCCTCGACAACGGAATTCCATAAACAACAACCACAGCTCATTTCACAAAAGGATTTGCATGCCTTGTTTGACATTCTATTTTCTCTATGTTTGCCAGATTTGGCCATACGACACAGTGATGTGAGAGTTTCTGGGGAGCAGAAAAAAACACAGGAACTAAGTACTAATTGGCTGCGATGTGCTACAGGTTATGAAAAACTGTGTCAGTAAGGGATCACCACTGGTCTATTTTTTTTTTTTCAGAAAATATACCCCCCTTGCTCTTTGTTTTTCTTTCTTTTTTCACCTTTTTCAGTAACTAATCCGTGCCTGAGTTTAACCAAAGAAGGAAAGCCTGCCTGGTTTAGCTTTTGAATCTGTCAATCAAAGCTTTCCTGTACTGCATACATCATACAGTGCACGAAAGCTTTGGTGACAGATTCAAAAGCTAAACCAGGCTGGCTTTCCTCCTCTGGTTAAACTTATTCACAAAGGACTTAAAAATGTTGATGCTACCTCGCACAAAGTTGCTCATAATCTGAAGCCTGTTGCTGTCAACTGGTACAAAGTTCCTGTGGTTTTTTCTGCTCCCCGAAAACTCGCGTACCACTGTGTCACATGATCGAGTCTGCTATTACAGACAAAATAGACATCAAATGAAGCATGCAAACCCTTTTGTGAAGTGTGCTGTAAGGTTCATTTAGAGAATTCCGCTGTCGTGTGGGAAAGTGTGCATCGGCCAGATGGGCTGAAGTATCAGTGACCACACCTAAGAGAAAATATTGTTGAAAAATGGTACTGGTTCAACTGCAGGAAGGAAGAGCAGAAAAGTGAAGCAAGGCTTCAAGTTGATAGTATTCTAAGCAGAAGTAAGGAAGTAAAGACTCATAGCTGCACATGATCTGATTAAGATCAGAAAAAGTGGGCGATCCTCTGCTGGCACCCCATCACTGATTATAAAACTGAAAGTCAGTTCTTTAGCATTTTTCAAGAAATTCATGACTGACGTGTGCATTATTCATGCTCTGGCACGTGCTGATATACTTGTTTTTATTCCTCTCCCATCCCTCCATCCTCGCCTCAAGGCTATAGAATCAGCCACTTCTGGAATCAGTGAAGAGTTGCAAGTAACGTATGTCCAATCGTTCCTTCTTCTATGTGCTGTCCTTTTTTGCACTTGATCTTCTCGAGTGACTTAAACGCTTCGAACATGTCGCATCGAAACAGAAACAGCATAAGAAAGAAATTAGATAACAAATTCTTTTGCAGGTGCAGGGAAATAATTTGTAATTCATCATTTGAAAGAAGAAAACATGTAAGCAAGAATGTTTCACCTGTATCTACATTTTGAAGAGCCCCAGGTGGTCTAATTTATTCTGGAGCCCTCCATTATATCATCTTCTTATTCTATATATGTCACCTTGAGCGTTTCAGCCCACAGTTTATTTAAAAGGGAGACATATGCATTAGCAAAAAAGAATTGTACATGTTTGAATGCTTATTACATCCCAGGACTCGTGGATCATGATGATTCACCAAAAGTACAGAGGCTAGAAGGTTTTCCTAGTGTCGCGACCGGGCCGGCGCAGCTGAAATAACTTGCTATGCTCAAGGCAGATGGCGCTGCCGCCCGCTGGCGTGCGGGCGGGCGCAAGAAGCCCCTATGGGTAGTGCTCGCTGGTTCAGTCGGTTGATCGTGTGTGGGTTGCTATCACTGCTTTGACAAGGCGTTAAAGTGTTAAAGACGGTGCAAACACTGGCATAGGTTCTCTTCTCATTTAGATTCGACACGGACTAGCTGTAACACCGACAGTGTGCCGCGGCAGGAGCAAATGCAAGCGTCACGTCGGGCCTCACCTACTGCGCCGTAAAGAAGCGTAAAAACGCATTTTGTACATGATACCGAAATGAGGAAAGGAAGCGGCACAAATTGCAGGGTGGAACGTCTTTATTACACAAGGTTCCATGACAACAATGTACTAATGCCTTTTTTTGTGCGAAGTGCCCTGTGCGAGGCTACTGACAGCGCCTCATTTTCAGCAACTTTTTCTTTTCTCGCTGAGCGCCGCGCTCTTTGTTTACCGACTCTACAAGGAAATACATCCTAGTCAAGGCGTAAAACTTGAGCACTTCTGTCGTAATTCGACGTCCATGCTCCGCGCAGCCCACACCTGGAAGCTCACGTCCCTGAAGAAAATGCAGAAAGCTGACCATGCGTGTAGCTCATTGCGGCTGAAAAACACCGTAAATGCGTCCTCAAGATTAGCTATGAGCTGTTCAATTGGCCTTGATGGATAAACTAAGCCTCCATGGTCAAAATTTCGAGTAAGTGAGGCATTGTTGTTTGACTCGGCTTGCAAAGGCGAAGTGCTGAAACAAGTTGCACATTCGGGGCAAAGAAATCTTTTAAGGATTTTCCTTACAACATACCCAGCTACATAAAAAATTAGTCTGCTGTCACTTTTTTTGTCTACACAGCCCTGATGATCGCTCAGGCTGCTGTGCTCCTCAAGCAGCTCTGCAGCAGAAGCCAAGTTTCCGCCATCCAGTAAATTATCGACAAGTTCAGTTATTCGTTCATTTTTTTCTTTGGGAACATCAGATGGTTGCAAGAGGGCAGTCACGACTTCTGCATGTACGTTTGCTCCTTTTGGAGGCTTTGCAAGGCTGTAGAAAGAAAGGTTGTTGATAATTATCAAAAACTGGCCAACATTTGGATGATCATTGCAACCGAAGCACTGGCGCACAATCCCAAATACATTCTCCATCCTGCCTTGGCTTAGGTTTGCAGTCAACAAGTACTTGTATTGCAGCGACGTGGTCAGGTATTTTACAAGCGACAGTGTGCTTTGCAGCGTTACACGCAGCCCAAGGGCAGTTCCTGCACTTAAAAAGCCGCCACCATACTGTGCAGCATGTTCCTCCCATTCCTTGAGAAAAACAATGAACTCATTCAAAAACTGTGCACTTCTTGAATCAGCACGAAGGCCTTTTGATGGTATTCTAGATGACATTATAAAAATTAGTCTTTCCATTAGTTTTACAAACCGTTCTGTCGGTTCGATGCTTCGACGTTGTCCCTTTGCAAATGGTCCCGGTGAAAGAAAATACCCTTTAGTACCTCCTCACTGAACAGCTGAAATGCAAGGTTTACTCGCATTTTTTCGAATGCGTTTAGATGCACATGTGATTGCGTGATGTGTGGCATCACCTTTAATGTCACAAATCACCCGCGCTCACTTGCCAACTGGCTGGGCGAACGGCGCGGCTTGCATAGCGCGCCAAAAGCCACACGCCTGGCAGCTGCAGCGCCACCTACGCTGTGCATCCAAACCGGTTTCACAGGGGCCCCTTGAAACGGCGGCCGTTCACGACACTAGGAAAACCTTCTAGCCTCTGTACCAAAAGTACACAAACGAGTGACGCAAGCTTGCATCGAGCAGGGTTGCTGAGATCCAGCTGAAGTATGGAATTGGCATGAAAAAGAGGCTGTCTGCTGCTTATGATAATGCGGGCTTGAAACATGGCACTGTTGGGCACACATTGGTGAGTGATTGAAACTTAATCTTTCTGTATCTTATTTATTTTAGTGTTACATTTAATGCAGGCATAAAGTTTGTGGGGAAGATTCCCACAGCCTCACGCTGCATGAAGCTTGGCTTATGGCTGAATTTCAGAAGCCAATCTGAGACACCACTCACGTGTTCTTCAGACTGGAGTTAATGCACATAGCACACGTGAAGCAGCTGGCCAGCATGGCAGTGACAGCTGCTATCGAGCAGTTTCCATATCTTAAGCACATTGAGTGGGTGAGTGCATTAGAGCATGTGTGCAATTTATGAAGGATTGAGGACCTTGGAAGCAGCTGCTTTCATTATGAACATTAGTGTTCAGCATATTATAATGAAATCACGCTCTACGGGGATAGCAGTGCCAGATAAACGTCACTTTCACAAATTTATTTCCTGTGCACAATTTGCAGGGTTTATTCCTTCGACAAACTTTAGCCAAAATTCGTTTCTGTGGTGCTTTCTATGGTCTTCTATGGTGTTAGCAGTGATTATAATGTCATCATTCAAAAATAACTTCTTCAATCGTCGACCTCATTACTTATTTGTGATAATTCATTGCTGCTGTCAATTAAACCTAATATTATTAAGTTTAACACTCATAAATGTACAAATGATGCAAGGTTGTTCAGCATTTTTTATTATCGTACAAAAGCATGATTACTGGGATCAAAGTTCGAGGGTGCTTCAACACGTGCTTATATATCATTCACACAGCACGCATGAAACAGGAATTAGGCACGTAAATTACCCTCAGCTTGCAACTGCTTGATACTCGGTAACAGCAGAGAATAAATACATTTTCTATGGAACTTAAAGGATAGCGTGCCCATCACGAGCCCATCTGGAGGGGTGAAGAGGGTCCTAGAAAAAAAAATTAATTAATGAAGTCGCAGTTCTAAAATCTTGAGGAAACAAGCATGCTTATTCCAAATATATAAATTACTTTATATGAAAGTCCCTGTGCACTGATGTATTTATTTTACAAAGCTTTTTGCCGAAAGCTTTCAAAAAGTTTTGCTGGAGGGAACTTGCTAAAATGTGTTCCATTGGTTTCCTGTCACATCAGAGAACGCAATAAGGGTAAAATTATAATGCTGTCTATAACTCAGCCTCTATGATAGTGAGAATAATAGTTTTACCCTCATTGCATTCCTTCATGTCAAAAGAAACAAATGGCCCACATTTTTGCAAGCCCTCTGCTAGGAGGTGTCTTGAAAGTTCTCGGAAAAAAAGTTACCTGATATATTGTATAAGTGCTCAAGGACTTGTTTTATATACAATTTATATATTTGAAATCAGCATGCAAAAATAGATGTTCTCTGAAGATCTCATAATCGTGACTTCGTTAATAGAAAATTTTTTAAGTTCCTCTTCTCCCCTTAATTGCTGCTTGCAGAAAAAATTAAGTGATGGCTGGACACTAACGCAGACATTTCCTTTTTGTTTTCATAGTTCTCTGGTTCAGAAGTTTTGTGTCATTGGATGCCCGCTTCAGCCAACAACTTAAATCGGCAAATCATGTGACACATCTATATTCCTTGCAATGTAGCATAGGTGTCCAGTTCATTTGGGGTCGACATTACACCTGTACTTACAAAGCTCATTACTAAGACATCTACCTTTATGCGTATGTTACTTATGCTCTATAACGCACTTTGCACACAGTATGGGTCAAACCTAACAGCCTGCTAGTCGTACCAGTGGTGCCTTCGCATTATTTGGAGTGAAAACTTTTGTTCCTACCAGTACAGTTCAACCTCGATATAACGAAGTCGGTAAAAACGGCACTTTCGTTACATTGCAATTTCGCTACATTGAACTTCGTCTCTTGGCATGCAAATAAAATTCCAAAACGTGTTGCGGGTGCGCGGAAGGCACAGAAAAGCTTTTATTTCCGGGTAAAGTAGTCTGTCACTTTCTTTTGGGCCTTCTTAGCCAGCAACAACGGCATTACGCGCCGTTGATAGGCCCACAAGTCCTGCATGGCCTCTTCGGCCCCTGCAGAGCCCGCGAAGTGCCTCAGTGTGTCAATCGCGTCAACCACCTCGCTGGAGGTGGGGACGTCGTCACACCCGTCTCCGCAGTCCGCTTCGCCTTCGCTCTATCTCCGATCACCTCGTTCAAGATTGATTCTGTGGTCACCTCTTCTGTCGCGAGGACGCAGGAATCGCCGAGAACGTAGTCATCAATCTCGATGCCTTCCGGCACAGCACCACCACTGCGAAGACGCTCCCATGACTCCTGAAGTGCTTGCCCTTCCGTGTTTTCAAGCACTGCCGAACCATCACTTCCTTCGTCCGCCTCTGGACCAGCTGCTGTAGCCGCGGCTACTGCTAGGCCTGCTTTACGAAAGCAATTTTCTATTAACTGCTTCGGTATTGCGTTCCAAGACGCGGACAGCATCTCGAGCGCTTGGAACAAATCAACTTTTGTTGGTCGTTCCAGCCGAATGTCGAGCAGCAGCTTGTCAATCAGTCTTCGGTGACATGAACACTTCAGGCTATTGATTATGCCCTGATCGAGTGGCTGGATGAGCGAGGTGCAGTTGGGTGGAATAAATCAAAGTTCCACATGTCCCAGCTCCAAGTCCTCAATGTGATGAGTGGAACAGTTGTCGAGGACGAGGCACACGTGGCGTCCAGCATCCTTCATGTCAGCTTCAAGTGTTTGCAGCCAACTGCGGAAAATGTCGCGGGTCATACGCTTTTTTGTTCGACGTGTAGGTAATCCCGAGCTGCCGCGAATTCTTAAAGCACTGTGGCTTCTTGCTACGCCCGATCACTAGCGGCAAACGCTTGTCACTCCCGTCCATGTTGGCGCACAGGAGGACGGTGACACGCAGCTTGCTGTTCTTCCCGCCGTGGCAACAGTCACCTTTCAATGCCAGCGTGCGATTTGGCAGCATCTGGTAAAACAGTGCTGTTTTGTCGGTGTTATAGACATCTGCCGTATCGTAACGTTCGAGGATTTCCGGCACTGCATCTTGAATCCAGGTGGCCGATGATGTAGTGTCAGCCGAAGATTCTCCGCTCAGCGTTTTGCCTACGATGGAGTGCTAGGCCTTAAATCTATGCAGCCACCCGCTGCTGGCTTGGAAGTTGTCGTGGCCAAGCAGGCAGGCGAAATCTTTTGCCTTTTGTTGAAGGACTGCACCACCGATGAAGATGTTTTGTGCCTGGGACGACATGAACCATTTAAAAACAGCTTTATCGACATCTTCACATTTTTTTAATTTTTTTTATTTATTTCATACTGCAGATCATCTTACAGATCCAAGCAGAACATTAATACATAATAGATAACACAGATACAAGGGCAACAAGTAAAATAAAAAGAAAAACTAAAAATAAAAAGGCATGCAGGATGACTATGCGCTTGCATTTTATCGTGTCAGAGAATTCCACTCACTGGTGGTACGCGGCAAAAAGGAAAATTTAAAAGTGTCAGTTCTAGCAAAGTACGGGGTAAGTGAACCGGGATGATGGTGACGTGTGATGCGTGTAGCTAAAAACGATAAATAGGGTGCAGGATCAAGCGCCAGTTTGTTATTTATGAGCAAGGAAAGAAATTCTCGTCAAATATTTTTTCTTCTTACCTCAAGAGGTTGAATACGGTTAGATTTCATTAGCTCAGATGGAGAATCAAAAGGTGAAAATTTAGAATAAATAAATCTTATGGCTTTTCTTTGGATTCTTTCCATTTTCTTAATATTGGTATTAGTATAATATAAGGTTTGGTTGGTTTATGGGGTTTAACGTCCCAAAGCGACTCAGGCTATGAGAGATGCCGTAGTGGAGGGCTCCGGAAATTTCGACCACCTGGGGTTCTTTAACGTGCACTGACATCGCACAGTACACGGGCCTCGAATTTCTCCTCCAAAGAAATTCAACCGCCGCGGCCGGGATCGAACCCGCGTCTTTTGGGCCAGCAGCCGAGCACCATAGCCATTGAGCCACCGCGGCGGCTTATTAGTATAAGGATCCCACACCACGCATGCATATTCGAGCTTAGGCCTGATTAGTGAGTTAAACGCGAGAAGTTTAACCTGAGGGGGGGCTTTGGAAAGTTTATTTCTTAAAAAACATAGTTTGCGAAAGGCGGACAAACATATTTTCCACATGTGAATTCCAGGACAGATTGTTAGTTAATGTTACACCCAGGTATTTAAAACTGGAAACTTCCTGTAGTGGTGTTTGTCCGAGATGATACCTGTGCTCAAAAATATTTTTTTATGTGTCACGCGAAGGAAGTTTGTTTTTTCTTTGTTTAAAGCCATGTCCCATTTCTGGCACCATGCAAGGATGTTAGTTAGAGAGGTGTTTAGGTCAATCTGGTGATTAGAACATGTATACTGTACAGCAAGCAATCATCCGCAAACAATCGAATCTCAACGCCTGGAACAGTTGTGTCGACGATGTCATTAATATAGAGTAAGAACAATAAAGGTCCAAGTACACTCCCCTGAGGCACTCCAGAAGTGACTGCAAGAGCGCCCGATTCCTCTCCATCAATCGAGACATACTGCTTACGGTTAGTTAGTTTGAAATCCAGGTAACTAATATATCAGGAAAGCCAACAGATTTAAGCTTTAGAATTAATTTATCATGAGGGACTTTGTCAAAAGCCTTGCTAAAATCTAAAAATGTTAGGTCAACTTGGCCATTACTGTCTAAGGTCAATGCAATCGAGTGAACAATTGTTACTAATTGGGTTACTGTTGAATATCCTTTACGAAAACCATGCTGAAATTTGGATAAAATGGAGTGCCAATTTAGGAATTCATTTATGCGATCAGCAATGACGTGTTCAATTAATTTACAGGAAGATGAAATCAGGGAGATCGGGCGGTAGTTTGACAGCATTAAACGATCTCCTTTCTTAGGTACAGGGATGATTCGGGTGGTCTTCCAGTCAACAGGCAATTTCCCAGTTCGCAAGGATGCTTGAAACAGTACATACAAAAACTTTGCAACTGATTCGGCATATCTTCACAGAAAAATTTTAGGAATGGTATCAGGGCCTCATGCTTTTTTGGTTTTCAAGCTCAGTAGCATTGAAAATATCCCAGTGTAAGAAACAAAATTGACTTCGGCGTCATGAAACTGTGCGACTATTGGGGTACATGAACTAGAATTCGAAAACACGCTTTGAAAATATGCATTAAAATGCTGAGCAATGGCTCTCTGGTCTGTGATTATGGAACTGTTGACTGATATCTGTGACACAACAGCCTTTTTTCTGGTTATGTAATTCCAGAACTTTTCTGGTGCGTTCTTTATAAAGTTTGGTAGAGACGTAGTAATTTTTGGAATCGCAGGAAATAGTAATTTTTGGATGTCGCTACCTTCAACCTTTCGCGCTGGCCGCTTGCTCCTTTCTTTAGGGAGTCGATGATTGCATTCTCTGCATTCAAAATTGTGGAGAGCGAACTTTGCGGTATTCCGAACCGGGTGGCGACATCCTTCTTCTTTTCGCCCTTTGAGACTGCTCCTAATATGCTGGCCTTCACTTCCAGGGAGAGGACTTTGCGCTTTCCACTCATGCTGCCAGGCAGGCGTGCAAGCAGTGATCCGACACGCTACAGCAAACTGCCGAACATACACTGCACCATGCCAATGCATGCTGCGCACGCCAATAAAAAAGTAGGCCTAAACCCCTAAACAACTACGCTGCCTGACCGCTGCTAGGGTGGCGGCGCCGACGCTTATGCCACCTCGTGGAGTTGCTCAGCACCATGTTTGTGTCTCCCCCACACAACACCAGATGGCGCAGCGAATGCCGCAGTCATCATCATCATCAATTTTTACTTTCTAAATGTGTTCTGCTCTGCTGCGCCTCCACGGCTTGTCCACGCTGGGCCCGTTTTGAGGCCGCGCTCTGGTGGGCGCTCCACTCAGCCTCTCAAGTTCGCAGTACACCTCCGCTCATTACGCCAGGCTAGCTCTGTGCCATCAACAAAATTTCGTTACATTGAAAGTCTGGCGAAATTTACTTTCTTATATGGAGACGGGCCTGAAGTTGCAGAAACTGAACTACTTGGTTACATCGGGGATTTCGTTAAATTGAAGTTCGTTACATCAAGGTTTGACTGTGTTAGCTGTTTGTTTTGTAGTGAGCAACACCTGGTAAATGTACAGGGCAACCCCTTCTTTTCTTTTTGCAAGCTGTAGCTAATCCATGCCCTCAATCTCCTAATAAGTGACAGCCACCATGCCCTGCACATGCCTCAGAAAACCAGCAATTGTGACCCAGGGTGTTTTCTGCCTGAAACTTTCAGCCGCGGCATTTAGACGTGACCTGTTGAGGTTTTTGTGAAGGACGAGTTTACAGTAAACCTTTCTGCCAGGACAAGTTTACAGTAAACCTTTCTGCCAGTCTACCTAAGGAAAAGAACTGTTTCTCCTTTAAAGCTCATAGTCTTGGCACACATGGCTATTCGTGCAATGAAGTATATCCAGTCAACAGCTAGCACAGAGCCTTTGAGCCTCGAAGGAGAAAGAGTTGTTCTTGTTAGCTTAGTTGGCAGAAAGGTCTGTTGATGACGAATTAGCACTTGAAAAAAAGGAATAAAAAAAATGGATGCAGCCTAGCACTGCTTTATGACTGAATGAGTTGTCAGTGTGTTCCCATCTTTGTTCGTTTGATGTTACACTGTTTCACCAGTATGGTCGACCAGATGGTTCAATAGCATGTTATTATGAAGAAGCGTACTGTAAAGTTATTTATCCAGAACACTGTCGCCAGGTCTGCATAATGTTTCAGGCAGCGAAGACATTTTCAGATGCTTCTTTTTCTGAAGCATGTGTTGGTCTTGATGACTGAATCACATCTTGAGAGGCTGAGGAGAAAAAAACGCAGTATTCATGCTTCACCTTGCATTAAAAGAAAACTGAGGATAGTGATTACCTCGTACATTCACCAGTTGTCACACACTATAAAGCAAAGGTTCTTCCTCTAAGACAACCTTTAAAAGCTCTCTTGGATGATACAAGCCTCCGGTAAGACTACTTGGTTGTGAAAGGAGCATAAGGTTTGACTCATGCTGGTGCGAAGCGCAAGTTGTTTTTCTAATTCGTCTAATATGCAGTATTTGCTACATGTGTAAAATGAGCAGGCATCTTACGATACTCTTTTTGAGCACAGCTAGGTGCAGTGTACATTGATCACGTGTGTG
Organism: Amblyomma mixtum; assembly: GCF_055824585.1. Lineage (NCBI taxonomy): Eukaryota > Metazoa > Arthropoda > Arachnida > Ixodida > Ixodidae > Amblyomma > Amblyomma mixtum. The sequence goes on from NC_143014.1 coordinate 208,797,275, forward strand.
AGGCACATCTTTTGTTGCTTAAAATGCATGTAGTTTTTAATCATTTTAGAACATCTACGGAAAAGAGAGAACTTCTTATTCTTAGTTGTTCATAAGCACAAGAAAAAGTGCATTATGGACTTGCTCACTAGCTAGCACACTTGAATGTGTTAACACCTTTTGCGACATCGCGAATATCGGGGTGTGTTGTCATTGGCTGAAGTTTCCATCCATTAACTTATGAAATTTTAAAGCCAGAAGACATGATAAAAAAAAAGAAATATGTGATGGACACCATACATGTCACAAAAAAGGGTGATCTTTTGTGCCAGCAATGATTAAATCATGGGTTTCAGTGGTCAGATTATCTAAACTAACTGGAAAATTAATTTTTTGATGTCACTGAGAAAAATACCTTTCGCATATTCAGTGAACTCTGTACATTATTTTTCATCCTGACTGCATGAGCAGCGTGTATCATGCCTAAAAAATAAATATCCCAGCAGGCAAGTTGTTTTGTTTAGTGCATGATTTTAATTCCTTATAGAATCAGCTAAAGGGCCAAGTAAATGCAAAGTTGTGCATTACTGGAATATTAACTTCAAATGATCCTGTGGCCTGCTCACTTTTGTGCCTGATGTGCATAGAAAAGGTTGAGGGGCAGGGTGAAAATTGTTAGCGCATTTGTTTGTTGCTTGTCAACTTAACTTTCAGTTCCTACAGGATTTCAACATGCTTTTAAAGAAAGAGTGTTGCAAAGAGGTTGGAGATGGTATTCAGCAAGTAACCAGCCTTGCTGTGCTAGGGTCCCTGAAGGCAAAGAACAAGAACCTGAAGCACCTGCTACAGGTCGACTCTGTAGGGGTCAGCCCTAATTGAAGGAAGCATAAGTGTATGCCAGTTTATAGTTAAATGGGAAATTTTTTCTTTTGCTTATAATGAATGTCAGTGTTTCATACTTAAAGTGAGTTGTTTATGTGGTATTAAGGGATTTTTAACGTTCCAGAAATGTAATTCATAGTTGACAACACAGAACCGTATGCTATTTAATTAACCCTGCAACGTCCAGGAATTGAAAGCAACAGAAAAAAAGATCAATTTCCAGTATTTCAATTACTATAAGATCGCTTCATTCCAGAAGTAAAACACCTGTAAGATTTATCAAGGGAAAGGTGATTACAGCATAATTCATTTTAGGTAAATTTGATAATTTTTTATTGCTGAAAATTGATAAAACGTGCATAAATACCCAAGTGCATACAGTAGATCGGGATCAAAATACAAACCTGCTCCACCCACTGTCTAAGCAGCATTACGACCACAAATTTCAGGCTGTTCTACCATGAGGGTTACCATTTGCACGAATTTATGTTTCGATCTCCTGCACCTCTGGCAGCTTACACATTGTCCTTGCATTGATAAACATGCTGGAGAAGACCGGTGCTTCAATTATGCCAGGAGTTCACATGCCAATGGGAGCCAAAATCTTAATCCACAGTTTTATGCTTTGTATAACATTTAATACCTAAAGCGTTACGAGGTTAAATCAGCTGTGAAATGAATGCAGGCTAGACAACATTTCCAGCTGTAGACATGCAGCTATGTTGTCATCAACGTACTGTGGAGTCCTTTGCATTGCTGCACTGAATAAAATTCGAAAGTTTATTTCTTGCGTACTTTTGAAAACAGCACAAGTTTTCAAAGCTTAAGATTTATCAGTGTAGGTAGAATGCAATATGATCTGATTGCATAATTTCAGTAGCTCTAATTCAAACTAGTGAATTTACATTGCCATTGGTCATTACTTCACACATTCATGCTACACGTGTACTGCAGCTGTTAAGCAAAATTATCAATCAGCCTAGAGCAATAGAGTTGCTGTTCATTTTTTCGGTAAGTTCCCATTACGTACAGTTTAAGAACTTTATAAGGGCAATGCACCAGCCACTGGTGTTATTTTTCTTGGTCTAACATGCCAGCTATCAGTGGTAAAATAAACTGCACTGTGAAACAAAGAAAAGATGCTACCTGTCCATGTCTCCTTCACAAAGAGTAGGATTTATTTTCATCATCATTACATAGTATGGAGGTGGAGAATGAAAGTGATTACCACTTTAGAAAGGTTCCTAGCTCCTGTACAGTCAGCAATGGCATGTAAGGCCACATCTTAATCACTTTGCACATTTGATTAGTAACAGTATTTAAATGAGGTCGAATGACGTGGCAACTAACTCTTTCTGTGCTATGAAATGAGTTGCTCTTTCAGACTGACTGCATCATAATAGTGGACAGCTCATCCATTCTTTTCAACCAATTCATAGTCCTGTTATCTTGATGGTGCCTGAATGCTTAAAACAAAGCATCAGCAAGAGTAAGAAATTCATCTGACAGTTTACTGTACACATAATGATGCTCTTTGAAGTCAGCATTTGTGACTGCTCCTGAAGGCATCCTTATGCCACCATATCTTGTGGAACGAGTAGTAAGAGCAATCTGGAAACAAAGTTTTTTGCTGAATCAGCTGCGAAGAAGCTCTGCTGGGAAGGAAGTTTGGTTTTATGGGGTTCAAGTTCTCAAAGCAACTCCGGCTACAAGTAACAACGTAGTGGAAACCTCTGGATAATTTCAACCCCCTGGGGTTCTTTAACGTGCACTATCGCACAGTACACAGACCTCTAGCATTTGACCTCCATTGAAATGCGACCGCTGTGGCTGGGATCAAACCCATGTCTTTTAGGTCAGTGCCGACTACCATAACAACTGAGCCACCACACCGGCTTACTAGGAAGGTAGTGAGCCTAAAAATATTATGCTCCTCTTGTGCATGTTTTTCTTCAACCTGTCCTAATGTGGTGGCTGTAGATGTCAGAGATATGTTAGGAAGGCTAGCAGTGTTTTCTGCCTTGAAAATATTTCGCACCCATTGCATAGAAATAAATGCAGGCTTTTTGTTCTGTGTTTGGAGCATTTTTAAGTAAGCTGTGCCAGTGCTTGCAAGTATTGAAATGTCGATCTAGTGTCACAATTATTCTTAGGTGGTGATTAACTGGCCATGCAATTGTGAACATTGTAGCATCACCAGACTTTTCTCTTCTTCCTCATTGTGCTTGTATAGTGCAGCTTGTAGTTTATTCTGCACCAGCGAGCACTCTTGTTGCAGTTGCAAAATTACCTTGTCTGGTAAAGAAAACCATCCATGTTCCTTTTCTGAACAGTTGGCTATGTCACTAGCATGTTATATTATTCTGAATTGCTAATTTCCTTGAAACAACGATGGCCTTCTTGGGCAAGCTGATGGGTAATGGGTAGCAGCTGATGCTGGAATGGGTAGCAGCTGATGCTTGCTTTCTTTTACACTGCTTTCAGAGGGTCACTAAAACGATGTCCTTATATTAAATTTTGGTACATCTCCAATCAAAAGTTTTAATTTTAAAGCCCAACGTTTTGGACCTGGCTCGGCTCCTTCTTCAGGGGTGACGGGGGGCAGCAGCTAGCGTCTTTAATGCCTGTGCTACATGGGTATGTTCAAATGACATCTGGGTCGATTGCATTCGAGAATTGGAATAGCATTTGAACTCGGTGGACTCCCGCAGTGCTATTCCAAACCCATTCGAAAGCTTCAGCTCGTTTTTAGTGTACAACTATGGCTGCAGTCACTGCACTCACACTAGCAGCCTGTGATTATAGTTAACTATACTGTAATATGATTTTAGGGGGAAAGTTTTTTAGGCCAATGACACCGACGAATCCGATCGGCAGACGGTCAGCCTTGATGTCCTTGGCAGGTCGGCGGCTGAGCGAAAATACGCTGAAGGTGTGAATATATTCGCACTTCGACCTTATCCGTATTGGAATTAAGTGAAACGAAAGGCTATATTTCAGATGTGCACATTTGAATATTCATCAGTGATAAGCGCTTGCGAAATTTCAGTCGACAGCGACTGCCTTCCCTTCCGCGACGACTAGACCTAAGCGAGTCCACGGGGTTCAATCTGTGATTGCAGTGGTTGTGAAAAGCGAATCACAAGTTTTAGCGAATGCAAATGGTCGACGAGTGTACTTTTGACAAGTGACCTGAAATCAACTATTGCTTACATCGCAGGTCACGCATACAATGAACGGTAAGCACTGGTGTGACCCAGACTGCCGAGCAGTGCTTTACAGCCAGCAGCAGTTGTCGCCGTTGCTAGCTTGTGGCTAACAAGTTAGGCCATTTCATTTAACGTGAAGGGTCACCAAACCTGTTTCTAGACAAAGTAGTTTAAAATAAAGTACTGGTCACGTCAGAGGAAGCCGGGACAGTTGGCAAGAAGTGCCGGTTCTATGCGATGTAAACAACCTGGCTCTCAAGTGTTTCTCAGGCGTGCGATCACATCATCGCTTCTCACAGATTGTCGCACTGCGTGAACAAGCCCGGGTACATCCGATAAAAAAGAGGAGATTATTTAGTAGAACTAGAGTGCAGATTTCATATTACGTTGTGAAAACGAGCACTAGCTGTTGGTACGCAGCGATGTAAACAGCAGCATGAGTGTAGAAATCTTCATCTGCGCACTCCTGGGGAAATTTCATGCTGATGCGGTAAATATTTATTGGTGTGCTATTATTTTCAAGCACTCACTCAGACAGAACATGGGCTATTTGCTTAAAAAAACAGCAGAAAAAAGTGAGCAGCACATGAACAGCCACAGAGCCGAAAGCAGTTGCGCAACTGTGGGTGGGGCGAAGCAAAGGCTAGGTCAGTTCAGCTGTGTTCACACTTCTACGGCATTCCAATATCTGGAATGTCTCCGTGGAACTCTGTCGACTTGAATATCTTCTGAACTGAATGCCGTTGTAAAGCTTTGTGTAGTTGCGTTAGTTCGGCAGCAGAGTCGAATGACATTCGGTTGGAAGGCATTCAAAACGCCCGTGTAGCAGGAGTATAAGTATGAGTGGAGGTCGAAAGAAGGAAAGTGGGGATGTGAAAGGCACGGGGGAGGGCTAAGGCCTTGAATCACGTTTTCGGACTGTGCATAGGCGGTCAATGGCGACTTGTCTTCTTTGAACTGCAGAGCGAAGTCTCTGTGCATATACTGCGGGCAGGTTTTTTTTTGTGCAGTTGGTGTTGTTCATGGTAGTTTTAATGAAGAGGATTCAAGTGAAAGCCATTTTTGGTCATTTGTTTTGGTTCTGAGGATGCTGGTGTCGTCGAAGTTGATTCTATGGTCCGAGTGTTTGGAATGTTTGGCTACAGGATTGCGCTTCCTTGCGAAGTTGCGGACGTTTCTCAGGATAAAAAAAAAGAGGGTGAACTATTGATATTTTATCACCTACATCTTTGTGCAAAAAGTTTCGATCTAGCATGTGTAGCACAAGAGATATTGGTGATTAAAGACAGCCTCAACTTTTTTCTCTCTCAACACGCCAAGCAAGTAAACAAAAGATTGCACAGTGGCATCACACTCTGCCCAAGAAAGCATCACCCAGCCATTCCAGCTCAGTTGTTTACTTCTATTTTTTTTGCACTCACTTTCCTGCTGCGGCTAAGCAATACAGCGGAAATGGAGATGCCACCATCTGCTGCCAGCCATGTGCCCAGCCTTCTTCACTGCGATTTTTGGCAAGCCAATGACTGCCGTTACTGCTGACATCATGAGCCCTGCATGACCTGTTGTGTGAGGTGTTGAATCAAAACCCGGCACTGCAGGCTGCCATAAGGCATTAAAGCAGAGTTTTAAAAAATTATTTGTAAATTATCAGCTTGCTTCTGATGACTTGTACGCTGCGCACACTCAGTGTCATTTACTGTATACAGGGTGTCCACACTAACTTTAGCCAAGGGTTAAAAAATAAAATATTTGACGTAGGCCAGGGAAACCACTTACATACATCTACCAACCGGCTTGCACATCATAGGCAATTTTTTGTTTTGCAATTAATTATTCAGCAATTAAGATAACTTTTCTAAATGCGTAAATATTGACTTTAGACAGCAAATGTGAATAGCAAAGTTGGAGAGCACCTTCAGAAACACCCATTCCATTTATTTGCGATAAAGAAAATGTCACGTGTATCTTTGTTCCGAGCTCCAAAGAAGCCCGTGAAATACGAAAAAATCACGTGACTAACGCATTCGCGTGCCACGATTATGCTGCTCTCAACCATGGCTTGAGTGAACGAAATGCTGATGGCAAGGCGCGACGACCTCAATGCTCCAGTGCGTTTGGTGCAACTTGCACCGTCACGCTTGCAGACTGGCTCGTGCGGGCGCCGCAACCACCGTTGGCATATCTTGACTTATCATCCTGCCGGCGCATTGAGGTTGTCGTGCCTTGCCAGCTCATTTCCTTCACTCAAGCCATGGTTGAGAGCAGCACTATCATGGCGCGCAAATGTGCTAGTCACGTGATTTTTTGGTATTTCGCGGGCTTTCTTTGGAGCTCGGAAAAAAGATACACGTGAGGTTTTCTTTACCGCAAATAAATGGAATGGTGTTTCTGAAGGTGCTCTCCAACTTTGCTATTCACATTTGCTGTCTAAAGTCAATATTTACACATTTAGAAAAGTTATCTTAATTGCTAATTACTTAATGCAGAACAAAAAATTGCCTATGATGCACAAGCCTGTTGGCAGATGTATGTAAGTAGTTTCCTTGGCCTACCTCAAATATTTTATTTTTAACCCTTGGCTAAAGTTAGCGTGGACACCCTGTATAGTGGACGCATTTGATAGTCACTTTCTGAACCACTTTTCAGGGACCCTTTAAGTGCTACAAACAGCACGTGTAATATCACATTAATTGTGAACAAGTAGTTTTCAGATGGATCATCTTTTTCTGTGTTTATGCAGGATGCCGAGGTTGCAGTACCATGTGTGACCCCATGTGTGGCATTCTCTGGAGGGGATCTGGAGCAGGCAGATCACATGTTCCTGTACGTCAAGGGACGCGAGCTGATGAGAATCGTTGACACACCAACTGCCATAACTGCCATGATTGCCAGCTTTCTGGCTTTTTATTACAAGTTACTCGAACTGTGCTTTCAATTTGCTGTGCATCGTTACGCAATTGTTGCTCGGAGTGACAGTTTCAAAGCCTAAGCACAATTCAAAGCGGTTTATAGCTATGCACAGAAAGTATTTTAAACTTTGCTTTGCTTCGGGGGAATCGATAGCTTTGTCATCTTAACAGCTACATTTATGGCTGCATGGTGATAGGGAAACCATAACCAGCGCTTTATTGGATATGCGTGCTTTGTGCACTTGTGTATGCCAATAAATGTTCTGAATGCTTGTACCGTATGGCTGCATGGCAATAGGGAAACCATAACCACTGCTTTCTTGGATATGTGTGCTTTCTGCACTTGTGTATGCCAATAAATGTTCTGAATGCTTGTACCGTGGTGTCACTTCCAACTGAGTGCATCCTTTCTGCAAGTTCATGCTGCCTCTCCACTGCTATGAAATTTGGTGGGCACATAGACAAGTTACGTTAAGTATACATATAAAGCTGTATAAACACGGTTATTTGCTTGTAGTAGCAGGAAATACCTGGACCCAATGCATGTATTTTATTCCATGGGTGCAAGGTGCTAAAACGCAAAAATGCCCGCAGGTGGGAGTTCATGACATCATGTTTGCATTAGTTTTACATTAGTGTGTCTGGCATAAAACTGGAATTAGAATGGGAACCCTTTGACGTAAGAAGGAGAAAGCTAAGGCTTAAATTTTTTCATATATATTAGAATCAGATTGCTATTCCTAGAGAAAACTACATTTTTCATCCACACTACAGATCTGAGTGGGTTGATCATAACCATAAAGTGTGCGAATTCAGATCAAGAACCGATATGTTAAAGATGACGTTTTTTCCTCGTGCTGTTCGAGAATGGAGTGCTTTATCTTCATTTCTTGTTAATATTACTGGAAGTGAAGTTGGTTTAGGTTTTGTTTATTGGAGTTTAATGTCCCAAAGCGACTTGGGCTACGAGGGACGCTGTAGTGGAGGGCTCCGGAAATTTGGACCACCTTGGTTTTTTTAATGTGCACTGACATCACACAGATACGGGCCTCTAGAATTTCACCTCCATCAAAATTCGACCACCGCAGCCGGAATCGAACCCGCGAAGTGTTTGCATTGTTGGTCAAATGTTTAGGGGAATCCCCCAAGGTGGAGTAGATTTGTAATTGCGACTGTCCTTGTAATTTTTTTTTTTGCTTTGTACAACCTACCCCACCACTGTAATGTCACTGTGGCACTGTGGGCAAATAAATCAATAAATGTGTACCCTAATGCCTTTTGTTTCAATTTCATCATTCTCAGGTGTGCTGTTTTCGTTAGATACCCTCTTCATGGCGGTATGTACGCACAGAACATCTATGCGGGTCGGGTGCGAGTTAAACACCTGAAGACGAAAGAAAGGTGTTTTATTTTTTATAGTGCAGGTGAGACACTTATCTGTTCACACTTGTCATATGGCAGCGACACCCATTTTTGTGCCCATTGCCAAACCACATTAAGGGGGTTTATTTTGATTTTTCGAAATGTACTATGCGCTATTCTACGGTGGTCGGCTCTGCAATGCTGACGTTGAGCCATTTCTGAAAGTCCTGCAGTGCCAGTGCAACCATCGGCCTGTCAAGGCCGAGACTATACATTTAAACTGATTTCCTTACTGGTTGGACTGTTTTTGCAGATTTTGGGCATACTTTGAACTTGAGTAGTTTTTTCGAGGATCTTTTTTCTTGTCATGTGCTCTGTTTAAAAAAACATTAACTTTGTGTTGCAAGTAGACACCCGTGACATTATAACCAATAGGTTATACTGTAAGCGAGCGGCTTAATTCAATTTGTGCCGTGCACAACATGCGCCAGGATATGGGTCGCCGAGCCTTTCAGTGTTCACTGCGATGCGCTTCTTGAAAATTCTTTACATGGTTCGGGATTTTTGGCTCCCGTTAAAGTGGGCGGTACACAGCTGGCTCCAAATTGCTGATGATGCCAAGGCTAGCAGACGACCAGGCCTGCACTCGACCAATCGTTTTGGAAGCAGCGCCGTTGCAATTGAACTGCCGGAACCGGCGCTGCAAGCTCGCGGCACCTAAGCGGCACAGCCGCAGAACTTTACAGAACTGGTATAGAAAGTGCATGCGAATTTAACAGACCTCAGATCGGTGTTTTTGGCAACTAAGATTGCATAATGAAGCGAACGTAGCCATTTGGCGGTAGGGCTATTTACGCATCGAAGCCAAGCCGACAAGGACGCACTCGTCAGTACCGTTTTCTTCATCGTCAAGCGTTACTCGCCGACAGTGCGGTCTTCGCTCCTGTTTTCGGCGAGGGACATTGCACAGCAAGCCGGTGAAATAATTTCTTGTTGGACTTCAAGGTTGCGCGTGAGATCACACAGCCCGCCACAAGTGTGGTAAAAATCGTCGAAACACAGAATGCTAGTCAACACCGTGCTTTGCGTGAGCCGGAGGCCAGATTTGCCACTTCTGCGCGTGCGCGAAACCGAGCGACGTCACGCACAGCGCAGGCGGCCGCCGACTCCGTAATAAAAAAAAATAAGCACAGAAACGAGAATAAAAAAGAAATGAAAGAAATAAAATATCAGAAATAAAAAAATGAAGACAAACAGTGCGCCAGGAAACTCAAATCTCGGTGGACACCCGAACCGCACTGTAAGAGAAGGGAAATGAAAATTGGTTTTAAGCAAAGGAAACGTCGCCTGTCTCTCTCATATTTCGGTGGATACCCGAACCGTGCCGTAAGGGCCTTAAGGAAAATGAAATGAAATGAAAATTGGTTTTAAAAGAAGTAAATGCCTCTCTCATATCTTGGTGTACACCCGAAAGGAATGGACACCACAGTACATGTCTCAAAAGCATTCACTACATGCACGTCTCCTCCTCCGCCTCCATACAGGCAGTGTGTGGACGGCCGAATGCCTCCACCGTTATCGTGGTGCTCCCAGTGCATTGTGCGCGAACTGCGACAGCCATGACGCCAAACCAAGCGTAACTGAACCTTTCCGCTTGTATATCCGGGCTTAACCACAGCTAAGCCACTACCAATTTTTATTAATGAATGAACACAGTCCTCAAATAAGATTCCATGGTTTGAAATTTCTCGAGACATATATATGCTCGAGATTTTTTGAATTTTTTGACGTCCAGAATCATTTAGAGCCAGCTCGGCTCTCCTCTCTCAGGATTCTCGCCACAGCAAGCAGCAGCCGCTCGCGGATTTGCTGGCGTTCACGGCGCGCACGTAGGCGGCGTTGGCGGCGGGTTAGCTGTGCGAGCAGGGCACCGTCAGTCGTAGTTTCCGTGCCTTCTTCTCCGCTTGCCTCCATGCTGTGCACGGACTGCTCCTGGCTTTCTTCATCGCACACAGCTATGTCATCTGAACCAGCTGTGGTTGACCTGCACACCATAGACATAGGCCTGTATCGCAATGCTGCAACTCTCCAATGTGTGCAAGGTCTGCGCGCGCGCAGACATGGAGTCAGCCACCCTAGTTAGCGACTCGTAGTATTAAATACGCTCTTTTTCGCAGCTGATTTAACTGAGGCGAAACCAAAGAGAACATAATTTATGCAGAATCTTGACTAAAATTTTGAACCATATGAGTGAACAAAGCAATGTGTCGATTTCTTTTTTTGAAGGCGGGGGGGGGGGGGGGGGGGGGGCATGTTGCTGAAATTTAGTTACCAAATTTATACAGCAAAATGAACGGAACCCACACAAAACAAAATTTTGGAATGCGTCGAAAAGATCGTACATGATTCGATGAGGGCTACGGCGCGCTATCATTTTATTTTTTATTTATTTAATGTGATGTGTCCACTAATAGCTAACCGCCGCGGTGCCATAGTCGTTACGGCACTCGGCTGCTGACCCGAAAGGCACAGGTTCCATCCCGGCTGCGGTGGTCTCATTTTGATGGAGGCAAAATGCTGGGGGCCCGTGTACTGTACGATGTCAGCGCACGTTAAAGAACCTCAGGTGGTCGCACTTATCTGCAGCCTTTCAATACGGCGTCCGTCATAGTCCGAGTCACTTTAGGAGGTTCATCCTAATAAAAGCAAAAGCTGAACCACTAACAGCCATAGACCTTTTTGCAGTGGTGTACTCAGAGCAGTGAAATAGAAAAGAACAATAAAAAATAACGAAAGATCAGTGAAAATGAGGTAGACATGGAAATCAATGAAAGAAACATTTAACAGGCCTGAAAAATTTAAAGACCTGACGAAATATATCAGCACCACACGGTGCCATGGCACTATATGTAGCCATCATTCGTGCAATGATGCTTGTTTTGAACGGTGACTAGTCAAATACTCGCTGTCCAGCTCAAAACAGAAGCTTCTGGACCATGTGAGTTGCACGTGGCGATCGGCGTGTAAAGCGCCGAGGGACGGCCATCAATCCGCAAAAGCAGCCAGGGAGTCTATATGCGCGCTGCTGGGTACACACACCAACCAAGGGTAGGAAACCGCGAGCTTAATGCCAACAGGAGCTCCCAACAGCTTCAACTTTAGCTTCAACCTCCTAAACCTCATTGAATGCGGCCGCCACCATCGAGGAGCCATCCTAGAATGCATTATATAACTGCAATGCAATGCACTTCATGCTAACACCTACTCTCGACGACGAGAGTTACTGTAAATTTTTAAATTCCAGGCCCCAGAATCGCGCATAGCATGAGTGCTGCTAGAACGGCTGCGTTCTATGGAAACCCACATTTTCCATCCGCGCAAGCCCGCCGGCCAGCTGCGTCAGTGTTTCGCGCCACGAAGAGAAAGAGAACTTAGAAAAACAATAAAACGCTGCGTACAGCGCCACGTCGCGACTCTTTTCTACAGCGAGCAGAACGCCAGCGCTGAATGAGGGAGCGTCGGACCGTTGCCAGCTTTTTTGTTCTTCGTTTTCTGCTGGATTTCCACTGCCAGACAGCGAAGGAAAAAGCATTAAAGCTCTTGTTCGCAGAAAATCCAGTGTTGTCGTCATCAACGTTTTGAGCGAAAAATCCCCGGAGAACAACTTAGGTTGACCAACTAGGTCACGTGACCTTGTGGTGTAATCGCAACCTGCCCACAGCATTGTGGGAAAACTGACCACCGTGGCAGCACCTGTCATCGTAAGGCAGTGGCGCATCGTTTAACCGCTCCATCACTGCGCCAGGAGCGGCATGAGGACTCCTGGGGATCTATGCGTGTAAAGTCAAGAATCACTAATCCCACATATGAAGGGCATTAACTCATTAACGCTACCGCGTCATACCCTTGAGGCGGAGCCAAAGTGTACGCTCCAATTTTGTTACTTTTATCGACTCTAGGACACAGGGGGCAAGTTGTGCGATTCTCTTCGAGGTGGTCGACGCGAAGTCTGTTGAAAATTACGAAATATACAGAGAAAGTAAGAAGGCACAACCCACTTTCGGCTGGGTTCTCGACGACAATTTCTTCTCGATGCAACCTGGACTGAGCACTGCCTTGTAAAATAAAATCCCACCGCACTAGGCGTGTCGTCATATGCTGCTCCGTGTCGTACATACCGACCTTCCCTTTCCCGCCGGAAGGCTTTCGCAACGCTCTCCGGTACCCCGATAGAGTTAAAAAGACTAACTAAACAAAAAAAAACTGACTTTCTTCAAGAGTAGACGTCGCATGATGCTCTCTAGCATGTACAAAGCGCGAAATAATGGAAGCGCATCACATCCACAGGCAAGGCGACGAATGCATCAGCAGTCTTTCCGTGACACTTAGCAACAAAGAATTAGCATAAATCACTTCACATGTGACATAGGTTTTGATTTTCACGGCCCTTTCACACTATCATCTTACTTCTTTGTGTTATGTTTTCGTATATATACCCTTCCGTCCTTCAATAAACCCAGTTGATAGTCAGCGCTTGTCTCGTCGTTGTCCCGCCTTTTTTGCGCTGTTCACCAGTATGAATGCATACCAACTCGCCCAGATCTCAGCCTTACTACAAAGCTGACTTTCTAGGTGCGTCCTCAATGCGTCTCTTTCTGAGAGGAGCACCACTCTGTGCTTCCAATTATCGCACTAAGGTATGTTTCCACTTCAAATCCTGCCATAATGAGCAGGAAATTCTGTCCATAGTGAGAAGAGAGCGCGACTTCATTGCGTGGTTTAAACCAACCGGCCGAATGAGTGACACAACGGAGCCCAGCGCCTTGGCTCGGTAATGTCAACTCGATCTGCTATACTTCTGAACTTCGAGAGAGAGTTACAGAGATAGCCACCATCTGTGTGTCGAATAAACGGCCCGATGCGACAAGCGTGTCGAAAATACGCCAGTTTTACACACGCTAAGCATTAACCAAAAATGCTAGTCCCGCCTTGGAAGCGTGATCGGTTAATTAAGCGTCGATAAACAGCCCGCTTGTAGAATCACTACCTGACCATGGCGCCATTGTTTCATCGTCCCTGCATGGTGAGCTTGCATGTCAGCGCCCTCACGAAATTGAAGCGAAGTTTAGTAACGGGCCACAAGGTACACAGCGCTCGAGTCAGATAGCTCTTGTGGCACGCACTGACGTCACTACGCACGGCTCCAGATTTCCATGGCGACAACAACGTGGCACCTGACGTGCAACACATCATCATCATCATCGGTCTGACTACGCCCACTGCAGGGCAAAATCCTCTCCCATGTCTCTCAAATTAAACGTGTCCTTTGCCATTTGCGGCCACCGTACCCCCGCAAACTTCTTAATCTCATCTGCCCACTTAACTTTCTGGTGCCCCCTGCTACGCTTGCCTTCTCTTAGAATCCACTCCGTTACCCTAACGTGGAACTAGCACTGTAAAAAAAAACCACAAAAAAACTCTGCAGAACACGAGAATGCTGAGTACGTTTTTTTTTTTTTTTAAGGCTTTTTCATATTATTTAAAGAACATAGACCGTTCAAACGAACACTACATTTCCGGAAACTTGCCGGCAAAGACAGCCGTCTCGCTTGATTTATTCAAGTCTCAGTATATAGCATTTCCATCTTTAACTTTAGTAAAGACACTACAGTTGCATGCCTCCTTGAGGGCAGCCAAGAGAGCCGCCGAACAGCGGCGCTTAAGCAAGCGCCAGCGAAATGCCTCGGCACGGTGGCGTTCGCGATAGATGCGTCGACGCGGGGATGTTTGAACCCCAGTTTCTCTATTCCACCTCATTGGCTGTGCCCGGCGCTGCTCCGGCTGCTGGCGTCTGCCACTGTTGTATTCCTCGTTCGTCATGAGGCCAGAGCTCCCCGAGGCTGGGCTGCACACAAAAGACATCCCTGAGTTGCGATGCCCGAACTCTACGGTATGCGACGAGATTACATATCTCTGAGAAACTAAGCGGTACTCCCGAAAACCAACTCACCTACAGCGACGCACAGAGCCCAGCACAGCCGCACCGTATAAGGTCGAACGAAAATATATTGGCCGGTGGTCGAAATATTTTTTCCGTTATTGCCTGGCGACTATAGGATGGATAGAAAACTCACAGAGCGCAGCTCTTAGGCGCCCCTTCCTGGCTTGCGCGCCGTTGGAGTAACCGGCGGAGCTATAGCAGACCGAAGAGCACGGCAAAGGATGAAAGTATACGGACGGTAACAAAGGGAGGGCGAGAATGAAAGGGCAGAGGAGGGGTTAGCGGTGGCAGAGATAAGGGTGGAAGTTACGACGAAAAGTGGAGGAAAACAATACGGCGGTGGCAGCTAGGCGAGAGGGGTCGGGCTCTGCTTGTGCCGCCTGTTTCGTAATTACTTCCTCAACATGTCCACGCATAGCCGCCATGCTTTCAGCGTGCAGCGCTACCACCTGCGCAAAAGCGAATGCGGTAGGTACGGTACCAGGCGGATACCGCCGCCGCCCCTCCGTCTCAGGCAGCCCACATTGTAGTTTTTGAATAATGACGCACTGCCTTGAGGCGATTCCTCGCTCAAAGATTCGGAGCCCCTAAAGTGTCGCTCATGAGTGTGGATAACTATGTACGAATCAGCGTAAGATACACGACAAAACTGCTGGTCGCTACTTGCGTCGACCGTGAACCGACAGTTGAACCGTGGACTAGCACGGGGGCCGTTTGTGGGGTCCACGCCGCTTAGCATAGGAGCGGCACGCGCTGCTCAGAACGTCCAGTATAACTGGCCCACAATAAACGAAGACGCGCCCTTTGTGGCTTCAGCCTTCCTCCTTGAAGCAATGAGACAAGCACGTTGCAACTGGTTCTCGCTGGAAGCAGCAAAACGCGGGAAAAGACGCCGCAACCGGGCAAGGGTTTCACTGCGCCGCTATACAAACTTCAGGGGTCACTTTGGCTCTCTGAAGTGCTGCAAAGCGGAAGCGTTTCCTGGCACACTGTTCTTTATTATTTTTTTTATTTTTCATAGTTATTTTTTTCTGTTTCTTTTCTTATTTCTATTGTTTTTATTTTTGATTTATTTTTTCATTCCATTTTTTAATTTTGTTTCTTATTTTTATTGTGTTTTGTTTCTCTAATTTCTCATATTTTATTTTATTATCTTAATTTCTTTTTATTTTTTTTGTGTTATTTTTATTTTCTATTCCTTTTATTTTGTTTATGAAACCCATGCATTTACTACATGTGCCTTTATTCATGCCCAAACCTTGAGCATTCGTGGTGGAGTGGTAGCGTCGCCGCTTGAAATGCTAAAGGCCCTAGTTCGATTCCCAGCCTCAACGCATTTTCTTTTTAAGTATCGACACCGAAACGCGAATCTAGAATTTGCCTCCATTCGGTCGTCGCGGGATCCAACCCGCGTCTTTCGGGTCAGCAGCCGAGCGCCGTAAGCACTGAGCCACCCCAGGGGGCGGGGGCAATAATCTGTTTTCATCAGCTAAATTGCTACTTGCCAGATGCGCACGCTTGCCTTTTACATCACGGCTCTCTCTTCTGCGGGAGCTGCAAGCCGTGTCACGGACAGGAAACTTCCTGTCATATCATTTGTAGAAGAAGGACGTCGGGGACGGCGTCGAGGTCGGCGATGGAGCGGGGCGACCAAGACCAACACGATCTGCACGATGGCAATCCCACAACCGCTTCTTCTTCATCGGCGTCCAGCGAAGGGGTCCATCTTCTTCTTCACAATGCCCCCCAGAGAAAAAGGAGCCATCCTGGCGACTTAAGGGGACGAAGATACGATGGGGTCGTGAATAGCTTAAGGCGCTGCACATGTACAGTTTCACGGCCACGGCACCGAAGATCAGAAGGTGGTGTAAGAGGCTCAACAATGTAATTGACTGGCGGAGTGCGCTCGACGACACGGTAGGGCCCATGGTACTTGGAGAGCAGTTTTGTTGAGAGGCCGGGACTGCTGGATGGAACCCATAGCCACACGAGCGAGCCGGGCTCGAAGTGTAGTGCATTCTTCTGAGTGGTGTCATGGTGATGTTTTTGGCGCCATTGAGAGTCGGTCGTGAATGATCGGGCAATCTGGCGGCATTCTTCGGCGTGCCGTGCAGCTTCGGTAATGGTGGTACATTCAGAGGCATCAGGTTTGTAGGGCAGCACTGTATCAAGGGGAGCAGATGGATGCCGACCGTAAAGCAAAAAGAATGGAGAGAAACCCGTGCTGGATTGCGTAGCAGTGTTGTATGCATAGATGATATAAGGCAGCACAATGTCCCAGTCGGTGTGATCGGATCCAACGTACTTTGCGAACATGTCACCGAGGGTGCGATTAAATCGTTCAGTAAGACCGTTTGTTTGCGGATGGTAAGCGGTGCAAGTGCGGTGAATGATTTTGCACTGAGCGAGCAGGGCTTGAATGACGTCAGATAAGAAAGCACGGCCTCTGTCGCTGAGCAATTCGCGAGGAGCACCGTGACGGAGAATGAAGTGCGTCAATAAGAAACCGGCTACATCACGTGCCGTTGCAGCTGGAAGCGCGGCGGTTTCGGCATATCTCGTCAGATGGTCGACCGCGACAATGACCCAGCGATTGCGGTAGCTGTGTACGGAAGAGGGCTGTAGAAGTCAATGCCAATGCGGTCGAAGAGTCTAAGCGGACATATGAGATGCTGTAACTCACCAGCCGAACGGTGAGAGGCAGGTTTGCGGCGTTGGCAAGCCAGGCACGATCGAACTTACCGAAGAACCGAGTTGTACATACCGCGCCAATAGTAGCGAAGACGGATTCGAGTGTACGTCTTGAAAACTCCGGCGTGACCGCACTGCGGATCGGCGTGGAAAGCTGTACATACTTCGGTCCGTAGATGGCGCGGGAACACGAGGAGCCATTTCCGTCCAGTTGAATTGTAGTTGCGCCGGTAAAGGAGGCAATCCCGAATCTCGTAGTGGGAAGCTTGGCGGCGAACGGCGCGTGAAGGGGTGACTTGCGAATGGTTGGAGAGGTAGTCAATAAGAGAGGCAATCCATGGGTCCTTTCGTTGTTCGGCGGGCATGTCACTGACGTCGAGCGTAAACACCACGGGGTCCAAGGCAGAGAGGCTGGCAAGGTCGGCTGGAAGCGGCGAGCGACACAAAGCGTCGGCGTCTGTATGCTTGCGACCAGATCAGTAAACGACACGGATATCATATTCTTGGAGACGAAGAGCCCATCGTGCCAACCGGCCGGAGGGATCTTTGAGCGATGAAAGCCAGCAGAGGGCATGATGGTCAGTGACTACATCAAAAGGACGGCCGTAAAGGTAAGGTCGAAACTTTGCGAGTGCCCAGACAACGGCCAAGCACTCCTTTTCCGTTACTGAGTAGTTAGTTTCGGCTTTCGTGAGAGTACGGCTGGCATAAGCGACCACGTATTCGCCGAAGCCAGAGGGGCGCTGAGCAAGCACAGCGCTGAGGCCGACACCACTGGTGTCTGCGTACACTTCGGTGGGCGCCTGGGGGTCAAAATGGCGCAGGATGGGCGGAGCTGTGAGGAGGCGGCGCAAGGTATTGTAGGAGGCGTCGCATGCTGGTGACCACAGCGAAAAGTCTGAGTTATGGCCAAGGAGCTGAGTCAGCGGGGCGACAATGGAAGCAAAGTTCCGTATAAAACGCCGAGAGTATGAGCACAAGCCCAAGAAGCTCCTGAGTTGCTTAATGGTAGTAGGTTTCAGGAAGGCAGTCACAGCTCGAAGTTTGGCGGGATCAGGGCGGATACCCTCCTTGGACACAACGTGGCCTAAAATAGTCAGCTCACGAGCAGCGAAACGACACTTCTTCAAGTTGAGCTGCAGACCGGCATTCGCAAGACATGTCAAGACCTGCTTCAGGCGAGAGAGGTGGGTCGCAAAGTCCGGCGAGAACACCACGATGTCGTCAAGGTAACACAGGCACGTCTTCCACTTCAGGCCATGCAGAATAGTGTCCATCATACGCTCGAATGTAGCAGGAGCATTACAGACCGAAAGGCATGACGGTAAATTCAAAGAGGCCATCGGGGGTGACAAATGCGGTTTTAGGGCGATCTTCCGCAGCCATGGGTACCTGCCAGTAACCGGAGCGTAAATCGAGCGAAGAAAAGAGTTCAGCGCCTTGTAAACAGTCCAATGCATCATCTATATGCGGTAGAGGGTACACATCTTTCCACGTGATTTTATTTAGGCGACGGTAGTCAACGCAGAAGCAAATAGAACCGTCTTTCTTCCTCACCAGGACTACAGGAGAGGCCCACGGACTGCTAGAAGGCTCGATCACGCCATTCTGAATCATAGTATCAACTTGGTCTTCAATAACTCGGCGCTCGGTAGCAGAGACACGATAGGGGCGCTGACGCAGAGGAGCATGAGAACCGGTGTCAATGTGGTGGGCGACAGTTGATGTGTGGCTCAAAGCAGGCTGATGAAAGTCTAATGAAGAACGGAACTGATGAAGCAGTGTGAGAAGTTCAGTGCGTTGAGGACCAGGAAGATTGGCGTCGATGGAGCGGAGGAAAACGTCAGGAGACTACTGGTCCGGCGCAAGAACAGGTGGTGTGAGTGCAGCCAAGTCACCAGGCTGCGAAGCGGTGGTTGCGTCAGCGGTGAGAATGGAATCAATGAGCTGTACGGTGCCGAGGCATTCGCCACGACGCAGGGAGACGGGAAAGGAGAACGGATTAGAAATCCAGAGCGCGGTGAGGCCAGCTGATATAGAAAGTAAGGCATAAGGCAGGGGAAGACTTTTGCGGATTAGAAAGATGGGCGAGGGTGTGAAAAGGACATTGGTACTGCGGGGAATATCACAAGCGGTGGGCACAAGGACGAAAGAGCACGCAGGGAGGTCAATATCTTTGGCAACGACGACTTTCAGAGAAGGAACGTTTGGCAACGGAACATCATGCGCAAAATACTCCAGTTCGGCACGAGCACAGTTGATCACCGCATTATTTCGCGACAGAAAATCCCAGCCCAAGATAAGATCATGAGAGCAGGAAGGCAAAACGACGAACTCTATTGCGTACACAACTTCATGAATGACGACTCGTGCTGTGCACACCGCTACAGGGTTGACAGGCTGGGCACTTGCCATGCAAAGTGAGAATCCTGAAATAGGTGTCGTTACTTTGCGCAACGAACGACAAAGACTTGCAGCCATGGCAGAAACAGCAGCACTGGTGTCGACCAGAGCCAGTACTATAACGCCCTCAACAGAAACTTCAAGTAGATTCACGGGAGATACGTGAGGCCTTTGACAGTTCGCTCGTTGCGCAGTTCTCGCCTCAGGAACTGCGGCAATCAGTTTTCCTCTTGCGCAAGATTGGGACGCCGTCGCAGAGGAGATAGGGAGCGGCGACGCGGCGAGGAGAAAAGGAGCCACGGTCATTCGCGACGGAACTTGCAGATGGATCGGCGGCTGCGTACTGATTTCAGGGCGGCTGCCAGGAAGCTGACATTCGGCGCGGTACAAAATCGTCGTGAGTGCGATTTCTGCAGTACCGGGCAACATGGCCAGCAAACCCACAGGAATAACAGATGGGACGGTTGTCACTTGTTCGCCATGGATTGCGGCGCTGCGGAGGAGGTGGAATAAAAGGCTGTGGCACCGGAAGAAATTCCTGTACAGGTCCTGGAGGCGTAGCGTAGACCAAAGGGTAGCTAGCTGGCCGTGGTCTGGCAGCGACGGCAGCGTACGTCAGCGGTGCGACAGGAGCGGGCGTCATTGGTGAAGCGGCAGGGACGTCGGCGTATGCGAGGGGCTCAACGGCTGGTACGTGCTGAGGCATGGGAGCTGGTGGAGCGACAGAGGCAAGGGCCTCTGCCACGCGGTCCACAATGACCTGTCGAAGGGGCGCCAAATTTTGGGACACCTCGCAGTTCGTCAGAAGTAAAGATATCTGGCGAGCAACTTCCTCCCGGATGAAGTCTTTGAGCTGCTGCAGCAGCGTGGAGCTCCCAGATGTAGAGGAGAGACCAGAAAGTGGTTCCACAGGCCCGGAAGGTGGTGGAGTGATGAGGCGCTGCTTGCGCAACTCATCGTAGCTCTGGCAAAGGTTGACAACTTGGGAAACAGTAGTCAAATCCCAGGACGTTAACATTTGAAAGGCGTCATGTTCGATGCCCTTCAGGATGTGCTTGATCTTGTCTTTTTCGGACATCTGTGCGTTGACGCGACTGCAGAGGTGGACCACATCTTCAATATAACTTGTGAATGTTTCGCCGAGCCGCTGTGATCGATCGTGCAGGCGTTGTTCAGCGCGGAGCTTGCGTACAGCGGGACGACCAAACACGGTGATAAGGTTAGCCTTGAATGTGTCCCATGTCGTGATATCGGCTTCGTGGTTACGATACCAAAAGTTGGCAACTCCGGTCAAATAAAAGATGACATTTGTTAGCTTAGTGACGTCGTCCCACTTATTGTAGGAACTCACTCGCTCGTATGAAGCAAGCCAGTCATCGCAGTCTGTGTCGTCAGTGCCGCTAAAGAGCGCAGGGTCGCGCTGGCGTAAGGAGCCAGAGCAGACAACCGGCTGGGGCATCGGGGCGGCCGGTGGGTTTTCGTCCTCAGCCATACGAGCTCGTCTTGCCATACGTGAGGTAAGGAGATCAGGCAGCACCTCCACCAAATGTAGAAGAAGGACGTCGGGGACGGCGTCGAGGTCGGCGATGGAGCGGGGCGACCAAGACCAACACGATCTGCGCGATGGCAATCCCACAACCGCTTCTTCTTCATCGGCGTCGAGCCAAGGGGTCCATCTTCTTCTTCACACATTGTACACCTTTTCCAGATGCCAGCGCCAATTAATCCCCTAGCGGCCGGAAGAAAGTCAACTACCGCACGTATCGTTGCCATGGCAACAGTATCGAGATAAAAAAAATATGCATCCGTGTGCTGGATTCAAATTACCGCCGGTGAAAGCATGGTGGCTTTTTTCTCGGTTTCCTAGACAGTAACACCATCGGCGCAGTCTCTCGCGTTGCGAGCATGCCCAAGATTATTTATTTTCGCCTTTCGTCGCCAGGTGCACTAAAATAGTTAAAACTGAAACCAACTGGCGTTCCCTACTCCTGGCACCCCGGCTTTGTTCCTGCCGCCGTTTTCGGCTGCAGCGTTTGTCAGCTAAAAAAAATGATAAACGGGATTCATATGTCAAAAAATGTGCCAATTGCACTCACTGTAAAAGAAAAATCCGTCAAAATGACGGTAAATATCTTGGCAGCTCTATTTCCAAGCATCTAACCCAAAAAAACGACAGCCGGCCGTCATTTTCAAATGACGGTGTTTTTGATCATTTTGACGTCTTGCTTGTCAACTGGGAATACAACTTTGCTGCCGTCAATGTGACGGCCTCACGTCTTTTCATATTACAGTATGGCGTCATTTAAACATCTTTTTGTCAATCTGAAACACGCTTAGGCCGTCATAATGTCGGCCTGAGGCCTTTTCATGTACAGTGGGGCATCACTTCGGGATAACAGACACCATATTTATGTTGCGCGTCATCTTGCAAACAGTGTGCTAAACATTAGAATACAAAGATCAACACATGGTGACCCATGTATAACCGCAATTTACAAGTGAAATTCTTGATGTCTTTCAGTTTTACCTTCCAAGCAATTTCTGTGACGTGCATTTGTTTTAACACCACATGAGGCAAGAATAAAACTATACTCGAATGGCTGGCACATAGTGTTCATTCCCGAAGATATGACAACAAATGATGTACCAGCAGTTGCATCATTTTTTCACATGACCTCACATGTCCCAAAAAACCTTCTACACACCGCAGCAATCAATCGGCTGATGAAACCAAAACAGTAACAGTACAATGAATTATAAACATTTTAGCTGTCATAGCTAAATACCATGTGGTGATCCATTTATTCTAATTTGTTATACATTATTTTAAAGATGAAAACGTGCAAGCAAAAATTTGTCTATACTCCAAATTTTCCTTTGTCAATCTCAAACATATTTAGGTTAATATGACAGCCTGGTGTGTTTTCTGTACAGTCCATCTATAATTCTGTACAGTTACAGTCCATATTTGTGTATATTCCTATGGGCCTAAGCAAAGTCGAGCTGGTGTTCATCGTTCTTGAACCGATCTCAACCATTGTTGCTGTCAGTCATTTGAATTTTTTCTTCCTCCTTGGTCAAGGGTTTCCATAATACTGAAAGTCTACAAGCTCACCTGTATCCTTTGTTAGATTTCAGAAGCTAAAGTTGTTTGGATTATGCAATATCTTATGAAAGATGCTACAAGAATTTATATGTTTTGAAGGCATTTATTGCTCAGAAGTGCTTTGTTAGTTGCCGAAATACAAAAAGAAGCATTAAACTTGCGGCACCGGTGTCGCCTTAGGTGCTTGCTCCCGATAACATGCAAGGACACGGGCATCTGAAAAACAGAACATAACGTATAGCCAGATCAGATACAAGGATGATACAAAAAGAATATGTACAAAATTGTACAATATGAAGCCACGAGAAAAGGACCACACCAAGGCAAAAATAACAAGAAATAATTTTGCTGCCATCACTAAATACATGTAAATGAAATCAAAACATAATTCTCATTTTTATAAAAGAGAGATAACGCATCTGTCCAACTCTCACTTATGACCTGTGTTGCATTATAACTGTCATGCACAACAATGAATTTTAATGTCACTCTTTGCTACGTGATGTGCAAGGCATGGGCTTTGTCAAGTTGCAACGACAGCCTACCACTGAACTATATTGCAGCTTGCGGAAAAATTTTACACTGTCAGTTTGAAAGGTGTACTGTCTTGTTCCCTTATTCCATCGTCCTTTTGTTGTTGCAACCATTCAGCCTATATACACGACGCTACCTTTACGTTTACCACTTGAAAGCAAGTCACTGTACTTTCTCAACTGACTTATCCTGCCTGATCGTCAGGTAAAAGACTAAATTGCTTAAAGTTGCCTTTATTTCCTAAAACTTCAGATATGGTATGGCTGCCTCAAGGGCACATCACATTTCCTCAAGGCAAAGCTTTGATCGGCAGGCAATGGGACATAAACTAAAACTAATTTAGGCAGTCTTAAGAGGGCAGGTCCAGAAGTGGAAGGCATTAGAAGCATCTCTTTCAACTGGACAACTCTCGCATATCAGAAATCAGTTGTGACCATCACAAGGTGTACAACACATGTACTGATAGAGTTGCGCATTGCTTGCTTCAAGTCTGAGCGAGCAGCATAGATGACCAAAAATGTACTGAATTACACAAATAATTATAAAGGGTGTTTTCTTGAATGTCATGAAAACCGAGACATAGAACCAGAAGAAGTCACACACGCACTCTTTTGGCGGCCTTACAAATAATTTATTTTTGGCTCATCCACACACTTGAAGCCATTTTCTCGTGCAAGCGCCCGTGCAAATGAAGAAAATCAAGTCCGATCATCTTTCCATCCCTGGCAAAAGGCGCCACTCCATCTCTATGCTAAGGACAGATGGCTCGCTTATGAAGGACTGCTCATTCTTTTTGATTAAAATGCTTCAAGTGTTCTCGCTCATGCGAGGACTTCCCCCAGCTAGCAATGCTCATGCGGTGAAACAGAGGCAAACATTTGCTGCAGTCTTTCACATGCAAATCTAGGTAGCTCCCTGTGCTCGTAAACAATGTGTTTCCTGAGGCGTTCATTCAGGTGTTGCCCAGTCTGCCCGGTGTTTACTTTCCCACATCACATGGGGATTGAATACACAATTCCCACTGCACACTTTGTGAAATTCCTCTGGTGGTTGGTCTTGCAGGCTTGTTTCCTTTCACAGCCAGAGATGCGGGCACAGAGACCTGACAGCTCATGAGGGGAGGAAAACACCGTGTTGACACCAAATTTTTCAGACACTCTTTTCAGTCCATGGCAAATTTTATGGAAGTACGGGATCACCTCAGTGTTTCTTGTCCCATACTTCCTTAAAAGTTCCCATAGGTTGAAAAGAGTGTCCAAAAATTTTGGTACCAAGTTGGTGTTTTCAGCCCCCTGTAAGCTATCTGGTCCTTGAATGCGCTTCTCCAACTGCGAGGCACCTGCAAGACAAGCCTGCAAGATCAACCACCAAATGGAGTTCACAATGTGTGCAATGGGGATTGTGTACACGATCCTCATGTCCAGTGCGAAAGTATACATCAGGCAGGCTGGGCAATGCCTGAATGAACGTCTCAGGGAACATGGCAGAAAGTTGCAAGCAGGCACAAGTAGCAACCTTTCTTTGCATGTGAAGGACTGTAGCAAATGCTAGCCTCTGTTTCACTGCACAAGCGTTATTAGCAGGGGTAAGTCCAGGCACGCACAGGAACTGCTTGAAGCACTTATCACAAATTATAAAAAACAATGAGTGGTCCTGCATAAGCAACCTCTCTGTCCTTACCACAGAAAAAGAGTGGCACTTTTTATCAGGAATGCAATGACTGCACTTGATTTTTTCATTTGGATACGAGCTTGCAAAAAATAAATCAGCTGTAAGACTGGCGGTAGTTTGTGTACCTTCTCATCGACCTGTGTCTCAGTTTTCGCTGTCTCTTTTTTTTTGTTGGAACACGAAATAAAATGCAACAAATTTTGTAAACATCGTAAGCGATGATGCATGATATGAATAGTGCCAGCTTGCTGTGCTAAGAGCTGCCAAGTTATCAGGTTACTCCCTACTGCTTAAACCAGAAAGAGAATGAAAAAGAAGCTAAGCAGAGGTCAGATAACCTTTTTTGTTTTAAGAAAAAGGACGTGATTTTCAGTCATGCACATTATTTGAATAAATTTTTTACTGGTCCTGACATTCCAACCTTTATCGAAAGGGTCTTTCCCATTATTTCATACTCATTTACCTCTGCAGACGTTCCATTGTGAAGCGGCTGCCGGGCGGATAACAGATGTTGAAACCAAGAAAGGCTCCATGGAGTCCCGCTGCCTTGTACAGACTGGTTTTGGAGATGCACTCCTCTCTGTCGACTGCAAGGGCGAGTAGGTGGACGTCGCCCACACTTGAGCCTGCATGGGAACAAAATTACTAGCACGTAATACTACTGAGTTAAAAGTTGTGTTGTGTAATTTCAAGACTAACTAAGACTACGCATATGGCAAGCTCGGTGCCATAGGAAAAACATCGGAGATTACACTCGGTTCACCCTGAAGGTGACAAAGCAGCGAAGGCCCTCAGCGTGGTGTATCTAGCCTGACATTTTTGCTCGTGAATGTGTATTTCTAGCAAGATGCTGGTTCTAGAAAATCGGGGGCCCGCTTGCACTCAGCTCGCTGCAGGCATACCGAACCTCGAAGTTTTCTGCAGCCAGAGCAGCAGGAACATACAACAACCAGAGGGCCGAGCGCCGCCGTCTCGCACGGCAGCAGCATGAGGAGCCGGGGCAAGTAGAGCCGACCGAAGAGCTGCAGGACAGTTCCGGACAGATGAAATAGGCGCGGCAGAGCGCGCACGTCCCCACAAAAGACGGAGGCAGGCGAACACACCTACTACAGGTAGGAGAAATACGGCCGTGAACACGCAAGCCCATCACGATGCGGGCCGATCGAGCCCCTGTGGCTGTTGTAAATACTGGGGGCAGGCCACGTCCTGAGCAAGACGATGCATGCGTGCTATACTTTTGGAAGAGTAATAATTTTAAAAACAGTGAGGCCGATGTAACTCAAAAGCGGAATATGCACTGCAAGAGCACTATGGGGTGCAAAGCTGTCACACCACATCTTAAAGCAGACCGCACGAAAGCACGACAGCACGTTGTTTACAGCAGCCACAAACGCGCGATCGGCTCGCATCGCAACAAGCTCGCATGTTTCCTTACCTGTGCGTAGAAGCATACAAAGCCACCTCTCTTGTTAGGAAGGAGCTGTCCACATACACGCTGCAAAAAAAAAAGATGAAAAATTAATTTCAACATACTTCGAACTTACATGTAGACTGCTGCTTTGTAGTGCAAACTACATGGTTGCTCTGAAAGGGCTGGTCACGTCCGTGCAGCAATCCTGAGGGAACAAGTGGACAGGCTGTGAGAGTGAGCAACATGCACTTACACTGCAACTAATACATACCTGTTGACACTACGATGTGGCACATTTGCAACAATCAATTGCACGAGCCATCCACAGGCACACTGCAAAGAAAAAAGTGAAAAATGCATTTGGGGAGTTGGAAATTTTAACACTGCGAACTTAATGTAGACTGCTGCTCCGTATTGCAACCTGCTATATACCAGAACAGTAGCACAACAGGCTATTCACGTCATACTGGCAGAAGTTTCATGCAATAGGAAAGGTTACTGCGTGCAGGCAGTACTCTCATGGTTGAACTTGGTATTCCAAAAAGGGATGCTCTGAAAAACAAACCAAAACACAAATAGAATACTTTTACTGAAAGGTTAAGCAAATATTTAAGTGTGAGATACTGTAAGTAAAAACATTAAAGGGCCCCAGAAAGGGGTGTCTGAGGTTGGCAAAAAAATACTTGCATTATGTAGAACATAGGCCACTGAACATTCATGCCGCGTACAATACATCAAAAGCGAGTAGATAATTTATAATACATTCTCAAAAACTGCTCCCGAGCTTAGCGGCGACCAGCGGCGGTGAACTTCCGCCCGAATCTGTACTCATTACGGCATTTTAGTACTCTTTACGTCACCAGTGCAGGGCTATCATTGGTTCGCGGTGCCAACGTGAAATTGCACATTTAACAAACTAAAAGCTCTAGATACTTCACATTCTTACTCTTTACGGAACGATTTCGCATTTCAGCAAGGAGAGTTGTCGTTTATATGCATGTTTACGCGGTTATTGTGTGTTGGGTGTCAGAAATTAGTACTGCACTTCTGGTTTACAATGTTTTCGTCTGCTCGTACTGCTTGTGTCACTCCGCCGGCGCCGCCGTCGAACCGAATTGAGAATCGAGGTGCGATTTGGAGTCACCGCACTACTGATTTCTGTCGCGACCTCCGTCGCATGCGCAATCAAAATGGACCGGCCATGCTGTGTCGGTTGCAAAGCCAGGGTTCGGCAAGATGTTGCCCTTCGGCACTGTCTGCCGAAAGATGGAAGTGAGCGAGCTGTCGTCGTCATCAGGATTAAGCGCCGGATTTCTGAACAGCGTGCCCTTAAAAACTTGGCCAAAGCCGCACCGATCGTCGCTTGTGAACTGCCGCCCCACTACAAGCAGGGACACACGGAGCGGTGAGCATCACTGCGCCGCTCTACCCAAGCTCCGCTCACAACCTCACCGCTCACAACCTCACAACCTCACCGCTCACAACTTCACCGCCATGCAGCAATGCCTGAGCGCTGCTTGGGATGGTGTACAAATATCACAAGGCAAGATCGCCTTGTTATCAGAAATACTGCTCGAGCAGTGGCAAAGCATACCTGCTTATGTTGCGAGCTTTCGGCAACGGCACCGCTCGCGGGCGCTCCGGGCGACGAGCTCTGCTGCTGCCTGGCTGCCGTGGTCGCCGCTAGGCCTGTTGCCTCTTTGGCATCGAAGCCGCAGCAGCCGGCGCTTCGGAAGTCGCCTGAGCTATAACAAAAGGCTTACTCTACACATCGCTTTGAAGTCAACAGCATCATCTCACAATAAAATAATAGTATGGTCACTTTCCGCGACTCCTTCAGCAGCGCAGCGACCGGGCACCAGGCGAGCCGGACCCCACGTCGGGCCAGTGGCAGCTGCGAGACGGTTGTGGCAAGAAATTTGCTCGTATCACAGTCGTTACCTTTACCAGCAGCTCAGTATTGGTCAGCGATCCTCAAAAATGACACATTTTTCATATTTCTCATCCCAGGGTTTATTATTTACGTCAAGAACACACTTTAGCTCGTTTTTATGACGCCGGCAGACCTGGCATGCTTGGCGTACCTCACATTCGCACAAGAAAATACAAAACAGCCATGATACCAGACAGGATGCTTCCTAGATTCGAGCAACGACAATATGCCTGTGCAAAAGTGGATCTTTCGGCAACGACACCGCCTGCGGCAACGCCGCGCGACGAACTGCGCGCTGGTCCCAGGCTGCCCTAGTCGTGCTAGGCCTAGCTGGTTTCGCATCGAAGCAAATAGAAGCCGCAGCTGACGGTGCTTCGGAAGTCGCCTGCGCTTTAATAAAAGTCCTACTATTCACATCGCTTTACTGCGAACTCGCCCCATAATAAAATATATGTTCGATTTCCACGACGCCTTCAGCAACGGAGCTAGCAGACGGCAGGCGAACCGCACCAAGTAGCAGCTGCACCACAGCGGCTGTGGGATGAAATCTGCTTGTATCGCAGTCATCACTTTTGCCAGCAACTCGATATTGGCCAACGATCGTCAGAAATTATGCATTTTTGACATACATCTATCCAAGGGCTAGCTATGGACGAGAACGAACAATACTAGTGCGTTTTTCAGTCGCCGGCGGCCGGCATCAAGGCTTGCAGGCCGGCCTGGCGTGGCTTGGCCCCGAGCGCCATGAGGAGCGTGCTGTACGGCATCACGACGCTGCCGCTCTCCACGCTCGTATTGGCTCCCGCTTCCCGTCGTTGCGTTTTCCGCGTGCGGCTCGTCGTTGACATCCAGGAGGTTGGACGCAGGCAACGAGCTGCAATCGGTCGTTACGACGTCGTTCACAACGGCGTGCCGCAGCGAATCGCACACTTTTCGCACATATGTCCCCGCCTTAAGGCTGAAATCCCATTTCGGCACTCATCCGCAAAAGTCGTTCCTTCAGCTCGGGGTAGTATGAGAGAAGCCGCAGCGACGGTTGCGAGACACAGGTGAACACAGCAGACAGCGGGAAAGCGAGCGAGCGAGCGAAAGAGCCCGTCAACCGGAAGTAAACGAACCGATCTCGTCGACGACGTATTTGTGGGCGGAGCATGGTCCCGGTCTGTAATCTTTAATTTTTTACGGTTCGCTCCGGTGTCCGAGTTGAGAGGGAAAAGGCTGGTAGTCATTTTTAATAGCCATTATCTCTGGTTCCGCACAAGGTAGATCAAAAATTTTTGCAGTAGGATGATAGATTGTTCAGTGTCTATCAATACTTCGACTTCTCTTCACCTACATGGACACCATTTCAGGGACCCTTTAATGAATGACAATATCAAGAGAATTGCGTAATTTTGACCCTTAGTTTCTCCAGCGTTGCTGCCACATACCAATGCAACTCTATGATGAGATAAGGGGTGCACAAGAGTTTACAATGCATATAGCACACACAACAAAATAAAGCTAATAATCTACAATGTCACCGTGCGAACCACGGCTTGCAGAGGTATGTTACCTTCGGGTTGCAAAGGTCTGAAAAAAAAGACACAAAAATACGAGAGCAGGCAACTTTTTTCCCACCGGTTGCATGAGAAAAGATAACACTACATTTATTTTTCCCTGCATATTACTGAAATAGTAATAATGAAGATAAATTTTCAAACAGGCTACGAAGTTAAAAAAAAAAAGACTTGTAAAGGCACGAAGAAAATCGGCATGGGACAATTTGCGGTCAGGAGTGTTAGGGCTGGAAGAATTTGAAAATAGAGAGTTTGACAGCTTTGCACGCATTAAGCAAGAACATTTCATTAGGAAACTTGTGAAGAAGCAGTGAAACATAACAGAGGCTGGTATGTTCCCTTCATCTAATACGAACTTTTGGCACTATAGTAGGATGCAATTCAAGAATGCAGCAGCGAATGCCCCTCAACAAAAGCCCTCCAGCCAATGCCGTCGACTGGTTTTCATGATGTGGCGGTTAATCACATTTCACGGAGGTACATGCCAGCCACCTGGGATTTCAGGTTAAGAGGGCTCACCAGCTACAAGGCAACTCAGATTTGAACTTTTTCTGTCGATAGATGGCAGCATCTGAGTACTCCAAAAAGGAGGGAAGTTCTATTCCCCCTCCAGGTGCGTAAACTACACTGCGACACGAAAGTATTCGTTCTTCTGCATACAAAAAGTAGAGCCCAGAACTTTCTGCAGGTATGCGGCCAAGGTTCCGGGGACCGAAGCACAAAAAAGTTAACCCCTCTCAAGCCATTGAGCACAGAAGGATGTGGGGGTCATACAATGGACCATTTCCCAGTAACCCACCAATTTAGCATTTCCGGTTTGGGTCGCCTAAACTTCCTTCAGTCTTTTCTGCGAAAATTCTTTTACAATGGTAAGGTGTGGTGACTGATTTCGCCTGAGCAGACAGGTTTGGTCGGTTAAAATGGTGGAAGAGAGGCTTGGTGCATCCGCAGGACATTACCCGGAAAAGGTTCCATTGTGTTGAACACCTACGTAGTCAGTCTCTAAATAAAAGGAAAGAAAGGAGCTCCTAGCACAAGGCCTTATGACTGGTTTTCTTCCCATTCGCGCGTAGCCTTCCTTAAATAGCTACAGAAGCATGTCCTCGGTTGTAGTGACAGTGTGTAGCTTACTTTGCCTAGTATCGTACGAGCCTTCCCAGCGCTGAACACCCATCTTCCGCTTCTCGGCACCAACAAGGCACCAAGCAAATCAAAGTTGGATGAAACTTAAAAGGACGAGAAGTGTGGTTTGCAAAAGCACCGAGGACGTCCTGTAGCTATGCATGGTGACTGAACGCAAACTTTGGCATTGCATAAACGAGTTCTTGATTAGCTCTGTTTACATGAACTAATAACGCCAGGTTGAGTCGGGGGTCGGGCTGAGCAAAGTCAACCCAACTCGACCAACGCGTATTTACATGAACTCGATTTTAGCTAGTCGAGACAGGTTCATCAGCAGCGACACCAAGCGTCGAGCACCGCATTGCGAGCGAGCAGTGGTAGCATCCAAGATTGAGGCACACCACCGCTGCTTGGGAGGTGCAACGGCGCAAGTCAAAAACAAGTTTGCATTCATCCTCTCCCCTCCGTTTTTCGGCCCGGCAGCGTTTACAGGTACATCGGGGCAGGGTAGAGTTGAGTCAACCTACCCCTTGCGGCAGAGTTTACTGGTCCCGACCCCTTGACTCTCGACTCGGCGCGTTCACGTAAACCCAGTAACCCGTTTTTGACCCGACTCACGTGTGTTTTGGTGCGAACAATGCCTTACTATGTATGCTGCGGGGAGAGGGGGGGTGCTTTTAGGTGTGGCCTTGCATCCCGCTTCCTTTTCGCACCACAAGCTCCAGAAAAAAAGAAAAGCAGAAATCCTTTCGAAATACAGCCCAAGGAAGAAAAAAGGAAAGAAAGAAATCAAATTCGTCCAGGTTCTAAGAAAAAAGTGTGCACAAACACAGACAAGCAAGAAGTTGGTGGTAGAGTGTAGTAGCGACAAAATAATTTGTCGCCAGGTGGAGCCATGTCGCACTAGTAAAATTTTAGCGCGAAATTCAAATCCCCGCAGAAAATACATACACAACTTTCAGAGCCTGTAAAACGCAAACACTAGATTCGATACGGATAAAAATTGCAGCTTAACAATCACGAAAGAAAAAGGGAGGAAATGTTGCAGACGAAATTTTGATATTTGGCTTAGTTTTTTCCCGAGATGACATGAAAGTTCGACATATCTAAAAGCACCATTTTTCTGGAACTTTGCGTCTAATTGGTAAAAAAATTGAACTTAAACAATAAAACCTGTCCACAGCATTTCCTCTATTCACTAAAGAAGAAAACGCTGCCATGAACCTCATGAAAATCGAGCCATATTTAGACACGGTATAGCTTCTGAAAGTTTCCATGTATTTCCTATGAACACTGCCACTGGTGAACCCTTTTAAGGAAATAACTACGACGTCTGAGAACTGGTCAATGCCACTGGATGGAAGGCATTCGCCACTGCATTCTTGAGTTCTGTCAAATTATAAAAGCCATTCATGTATTCAGAGGTGATGGGCAGGTGTGTAAGGAGTGCAGTGTTCCTCAGACTGCACATATATTTCATTATGACTGTCTCTGCAACAAATAGTTCAAGGTTAGGCATCTGTAGCTACGAGAACAAGTTTAAATCTTGCACAACTCTTATGTAGTAACCAACGGAGGTGAAAATATTTCTTGAAATGCAATTTATTTTGCTTAAAAACACTGCAAACATAAAAGAAGAGATACACCCCACTGCAAACAGCTTTGTGCCAGCGTATGAACAATGTGTTTGCAGTGCAAGACACTACAGCTACTCCCACAGGCAATCACATCCATACTGAATGTCTAAAAAATTCAAATGTGAGAATAGGAATCCTTAACACACACCTGCAAGCTACCTGATGACTTAGTGGTTAACACAAGGCTCAGTAAAGAAAAGTTTGTGGGATGCGGATTTCCAGAAAAATATTTATTTTTACATTGCCTCACTAGGCAGTCAGCTGAAACTTAACCTGCTCTGGCTAACTGCACAGTACAGAAATTTTCCCCAAGAACTCGCATCCCGAAAACTTTTATCCACCACTGTACAAGTACACTGCAGTATAGCCAGATGCCCTCTACTGCACAGAGCAAAGAAAAAGAAAGTATCAATAATATGAAAAGATGAAATTTGCACCATAGTTAAAACTTACCTGTAAGCTGCTGCTGTACTCTAAGGTAACATAGGTCATAGGTCAGTCACATCCATACTGCATGGCCAAGGAAACAAAATATGAGAGAGCAACCTGTACTGCACTTTTTCAACATAACGTAGACGTCATGATGCAGCAAAACATGGCCTTTGTTGAAACAAGCCCGCTCACAAGGTTCGCTGATGAAGCACCCAGCTGGCACTAACAACAAATGTGATGATCCACAGCTCCACAGGAGTAAGGAAGAGAGGTCTGCTCACAATCCAGGGATATGTATCTCTAGGTGTGCCATATATGGACCTGCTACCTTGCTCAGCACTGAGCCTTATGAGCATGAACATGTTTGACAAAGCTACACCAATGCACTGCATGGCCTCATTGCAGTTAGTACGCAGCGATAATAGGTGAATAACGTGTGACTGAAGTTCGGAAATTTAACAGAACACTTCAGTTTTCAAAACAATGCTACTGCACAGCGCAAATTACTGTGCTGTAGATGGCTGGAAACATCCATTTGACAAGCCTAATGTTGAAACAAGTCGATAAGCTGTGAAGGTAGGCGAATTTTACATTATTTTCAACCTACCTGCACTTTCCATGGCATGGCATGGCATAACTTAGGCACCAATACACTCCGCACGCGGGCCACAAACACACCACAAAGACAATAAGAAAATAAGAAATCAGTCGCGAATCACTGCAAAACACACATAGCCCCGACATTATCCTTTTCGTGCGTTCTGTTTTATTGCTATTAAGAACTTACGTAAAACTGCCTTAAGATCCACACCATGCACGTGTACACCTCGTCTCAGTTTTTTTCGTAGTGTAGAACGAGTGAGGCGCGATGCACTGGCTTACGGAGCTTCGCGACAGGCTCGCGAACGCGGGCAAACACGTTTGCGGCAGCTATCGCATCGTACTTGTAACTTCCACAGCACTTTGCTCATCCCACGGCAACATCATCAAAGTAATCTTCAAGCACAGTTACTTACTTGCAAGTTATAACACGCCGTTTCTTTCATCCGAGGCAACAAAGAGTCAGGTGCAGTACGACGTCGGGGCTATTTCACGACAGCTTCGGGTGCAGAAGGTCTTGTCAAGCGCATAGGTGATTGATCACATTTATAGCACAGCCAAGCAACCGCAGAACAAACAAATCGCATACTGTAGCAAAAATAAAGGTCGAAAGAAGCACGATGCCACAAAAACTACGCAAAGATCGCGCTGTTGTGCACCGTGCAGCCTGCGACGGAACTGGTGGCTGACGGATTGGATTGGATCGACTTTAAGGCCTGTCGTTCTGCCGCTGCTTCTGGTAGGAGTTTAGTTTTCATGGAAGGCAGCATGCCTCGGTTACAGTGAAAATATTCTAGTTCACTGTACCTCGGTTACCTCAGCGGAATGCTGGAAGAGAAAAGGGCATTGATCGCAGAAAGTCACGCAATTAGTTTAATTCAGGTTCTTTCATATCAGCACCATATTCGAGTGATGTTAACTGAATAATCCGAATATCGCCTGAATATGTCGTTTGCAAAATAGAATTTCTTTTATTTTTTTTAATGTGAGGAAAAACAAAATATGTATGTGATGTCTTAAGTTCAGATCCCTACAGGCATATTCACGGATACCCGTCGGACATCCATCCGCGGATATACGCCAGCCATCCGATAACGAACGTCCTTCGGACATACTCCGAATCTCCGATGCGTATGTCCGGATATAGATGTCCGTAGACATGCCCTACGGACATCCCCACCTGGCACTGGAGATTCGGATCTTAATCGTACGTACTACGGATATCCGTGGTTGACTGAACAAGGCCCCCACATACCTGCCACGCCAAGACCACACGAGGCCAAAAAACACGGCTCACGCCGAGTTCGCGCGGCGCCAGATGCCACCGCATCGCGATAGGTCATCGGTCCTATGACGTTTGTAAAGAGCAGCTATTCAGAGGGCCGAGAATTTTGTTTATTTTTTTAAAACTTCCTCTCCCCCTGATTCAAGCCGGAGGTACCGTCTTTTGCGAATGACGCTGAGACACCATCAGAATTGACAAAAGGATGACCATCAAAGTGACGGCTAGTTTTTACAGTGATATGATACAATCTGATGTATTCTACACAACACTGGGTAATCGTTTATTTAGTCGGTGCAGACTGTTTTTTGTTGCCTCTTGTTGCGTCCCATGTCAGAGCGCTTGCTCATAATGTTCACCATAGTGCTTGCTTTCAAGTTATTGCAGCCTATAGTCGGCTACAACGTAAGTCTGCAGTGAAGGTCTGCCAGTATTCAGCACCGGCGCACAGAATTCATCGAGGACGAAAATTAGTCAGTTGTTAAAACTTTTCTTTTTACTCAAACCAGAAGCTAATCATTATCATCATCATCAGCCTCACTACAAGAAAAAAAATTATATGCTGTAGAATTTAATACAATCCAAAGCTAAAAAGCTGATTTTATTTACTGTTGTTACAGCGGAAAGGACGCCGCGGACCGTGGCCCAGTGTTACAAACTGCTGTTCCTTTCTTTAAAGTTTTAGCCTCGCTCCCAGCGCGCCAAACACCGCCATGTTGCTTTCCTCCTCTCTGGCTGGTTCGGAAAGGCGGTGTGCGTGCGTCCCGTGCGTTCTCTGCGGTTCCCCGTGTTTATTTGCTTAGCTATAGACATTTGCAGTAAGGGCTCCCTGGGCGCTGCCATATTGTTCACTGGACTGTCGTGAGCACCCCTCGCTAGCACGGTGGAAGCGGCGGCCGAACCGGTTTCCGACAGTCCAGAGAGGAGGCTTTTCGACAACTCCCTCGCCCGATGCAAAGGTCTATTGTAGCACGATTTGGGTGTATGTGCGATGAAACCTGCAACGAGGTCTTCTCCCAAGCAGACAAAAAAGCTCGTTCCGACGTTCTGCCGACCTACTTTGGCCAACCATATTTTGGTCGGGCCGACGTTCGCTGCCAAGGTTGGCTCGAGCGTGGGGATTGACACTGGCCTTAGACTGGCCGACGTGTCGGCCACTGACATATGGCCGACTTAGGTGGCCGACCTTACCGGTCGGTTCTTAGTTGGCATGCCGAGGTTGGCGCGATGTCGGGGATTGACACTGGCCGGGAAATGGCCGACCTTACTGGTTGGCAGGCCAAGGTTTGTCCTATGTCGGGAATTGACACTGGCCGGAGACTGGCCGACATGCCGGCCACGGACGTATGGCCAACTTTTTCATTTGGATTATGGGTGCATGCCCAGGTTAGCCTAGCATTGGGGATTGGTACTGGCCAACCTGGTCGACTGCAACC
The DNA here is from genome assembly GCF_055824585.1 of Amblyomma mixtum. Lineage (NCBI taxonomy): Eukaryota > Metazoa > Arthropoda > Arachnida > Ixodida > Ixodidae > Amblyomma > Amblyomma mixtum. The sequence goes on from NC_143014.1 coordinate 208,833,434, forward strand.
TGCTTGCAATAGTTTGAGGCCATACAACTGAGGGTTCCATACCAATGTTTATTATTCTCAAGCCCAGAAATATACATCTCACCCTGTAAGATTGTCAGGAGAGTTTCCGCGTACAGAGAATAGCAGCAAAACATCAAAAAGAAAGTTGTGCATGCATTCCCTTTTTGGAGAACTGCCCTTGCCATATCGTGGCTGTGTAGTAAAACACCCGCAAGTAAAATGTAAATGAGAAGCTACATAAAAGATGTAGGCTTTGTTTATCTTAGAATATTTTTCTGAAAGCAGTAAAATAACAGGCTAAAAAAACAGTGCCTCATTCTTCAGGTATAATGTTGCAAAATTTTGCACTTTGAGACTATAGACATCAAATTTTTTTTCTGTGTTAATTTCTTTTTTTTTTCAAACGATGCTTTAGACATTAGCATGCATGGATCAGTTCATGGTATTCCCTTAACGGCACTGAAAAATGTGCATTCGAATTTCTTCTCTTACTCTTCCAGTTTCGGCAGCCAAACTATGGCTGTGACGTCTAATACCCGTGCCACACGGACAGATTTAATGCCATTAAGTGCTTACTGCCTTAAGTTTTAATGGCATGCGTGCGGTGCCACACGCATAAATTTAATGGCATTAGCCTTACTGCCATTCGCCACCTACTGAGTTCGCCACAACTCATTCGCCCGTGCAACGTGTACTCTCGTTCCCATTCCACACGCAGAAAAGCATGCAGCTTTGTCAGTTACAACTGCCTAGCCCACTATAAAATGGTTAACCCTTAACTTTCAGCCAGATGAGGCACCTAAACCGTATTTTAGATGCGAAGAGCACCATTTTAACCAGCCTTATTGACTGGTACTCTCGACTTATGTGCTGACATGCGAGTTTATGGCTACTTTTTCGACTTGTAAAGCAGGAACAGCCGTACTTTCTGGAAAATCGTTTTTACATTACATTTGAACATCATTCCCGATATATTCTGCTCATTAGGAATGTTTATATTAAGATGAAACTTTTGACTACCTTGCAAGCGTTATCGTCATCGTCACATTCGATAATGGCATTAAAAGTGGACGTGTAGCACCAACTCCGAAAATAATGGCATTAACAAACTTAAGGCCTTAAGCATTTACTGCCATTTCTTGTGCGCGTGTGGCACGGGTATAAGAAGTGTTTCTATTTCAAAGTGCACATACTCCCCATCGCCCATTTTGACAACCGGTACATTGCGGGGAGTGGACAGCAGGCTTTTATAGCTGCGCAGAAGATAAGCAAAATGAGGCCTCGAAATTTTTAGCAAAGAGTCAATAGCTGCTCCTGTAATGTAGTATTTGACTGCCCAGGCTGCCAACTGGCTTTGAAAACTCTCATGGGATTGCTGTGTAGAATGTTGCAAGAGGCCTTGAATAGGCTCAGTGAGTTCTGCAAAATCTAGTAATGAACCCTCAGAATGATGCTCAGAATGAAGGTCAGGTAGTGAATCCTCAAAATGACCTCGAAAGGTTGATGCCGCATCAAAGTCATCACCTTCAATCATTTGTTCTTGGGTACGCTCTGAAAGAAACTCTTGAATTGATGGAATAACAGTCTCTGGAGAATCTGTCAAAGCAGCAGCCGCTTCTGAAACGTCATTCAAGCACTGCAGAACCGCTTTTGATGCTAATCTTAGTTCTCTGCGACGCTTTGCTTTTAAAATCTTCTCCATGATGCCACAAACTTCACCTGGTCATGCTTGTCCTTCCACAATGAGCGAGATCTGTGACAGCCTGAAACAGACCGGAACACTCCGTCAGAAGCTGAACATCTCACATACAGCACCGTGCATACAGCAAACTCTCCACAGACCTATATATACCCACCGTTACTGCGTGAAATCTGTATTGCTATATGCAGTAGGCACGTAGACAAAGTATTTTTTTTTTCACAATAGAATTGCCTGCAGTGGAGGAGGGGGATATCAGGTGCAGGGTAAGCAAGATGAACAAGAATACGGGGAAGAGAATGGAGGGGTAGGAATGACTTGTGCCTCCACTGGTTAGGCACTTGATATGTAATATCGAGGGAACACTGCATGCACTGAATGAGAGTAAAACTTTGGTCTTATCAGTGAAAACTCTCCACAATACAGCAGAATCTACCAACGTAAAAGCAGGCCTGCACTTGATTTTGCACTGATCACTTGCTGCATTTACCATAATTCCATGCATGTTAAGCATTGTGCTTTGGTCACTCCATAAAAAAATGAAAGCAATAGGAAAATGTCTAAACTGAGCTGTTAAAACAGCCTGCAATCCTTGCTTGGCAGCATTGGGCAACCCTATAAATGAGGAATATGGCAACTGAAAAGAGCAAACACTGAAAGTTTCAGGCCTTAATTAAATCAAGAACTAAGGCAGTACAGCTACAATGTCTCAAATACTACACAGTAATTGCTTCTAGTGCTCTGTTTCACTAGCACTGCCGGCGCCCACGAAGTTTACGCGATAGCTTACACATCTCGCTCGACCAAAAGGCTGTCGGCGTCATATTGATAGTTGTAGTTGTTAGCACCTCGTGTCAGAGATAATCAAGGGCTGCATACAAAATTGTATCATGGAAATTTGTGGTTCTAGTGATCGATGATTATTTGGAGTATGTGAGGCTATGACGAGTTAATAAAATCATGGTAAATAATTGATCAATCAAACAAATGAAAAATAAGAAGGGGGGGGGTGTTCAAAGGTTTTAAAATGCTCAGAATGAAAAGGCAATGCATGATACGAATTAAGACAGATTAGAGTGTAATAGACCAAGCAAGTGCAACAATTGAAAAAAAAGAGAAACTCTATAAGAGGGGTTCAAATGAGTCAAAATGCCCAGAATAAAAAGCCAATGCTTGCTGATGCTAATGAAGAAATCTACAGTGTATAATTGTTCAATTAACTAATTGCAATAATTTAAAATACAAAATGCGTTCAAAGGTGTCAAATTGCTCAGTATGAAAAACTGATATGTTTGCTCATGCGAAGTATTGGTGCACAAAAAAAAAGAAAGGGAGTAAAGAATACAAAATTAGAAAATTGAAAAACGTAATCTTTTTGTGTGAAACGCTATCGCGTCATACCCTTAATGGCGGTGCTTATAAGTGTCCCCTAATTTTGTAATCTCCAAATCACAGCGCAAGGAGCATTTGTACAAATTCTCCTTGCGCGGCTGCGAGGTACGATAAATAACGCAAATATATAACGCTGACGTGCACAGAGAAGAAGAAAAGTGGGGTCTCACACACAGCTAGTGTACAGTATGCAGCACCACGCAACACGCTTGCGCACACACAGCAGAAAAAAATGCGTTTTTAACGCACCTCCTAACTCTCAGCGCGACATGTATAAAGCACGCTACATCGCGAGTGATATACGAGCACGCCGCGGAGACATCGAGCTCAATGCCTTGGCCACGAGTAAAGATAAACGCTTTTTACAGCAAGTGAGACAACGAGAAGCCTTCGACCGCTCAATACATATAATAGCAGCACGAAACTATACATGTAAAAAAAATGGTTCTCCTTCTGTTTTCAATTCTCATGCGTTTGACCTTTTAATAATAATAATAATAATAATGTTTTTATTTATTCAATCCAATACAAATGCGGGCCTGCCAAAGCCTTAGAAGGCTTGAGTGGCAGCGCCCGGCAGCAGACGGCACACAACTCATGCACCAAACACACAAAGTGCCAAAAAACAGAAAGAAAAAGTGGGGGATAAGAAAAGTAAAATAAATTCAAAGAGCGGAGTAAAAAATGCAACAAACGGAAAACTAAAGAGCACGTAAAATCATAGAATCATAGAATGCTGGAACTAACAACGAAGTTTCTGAATAAAAGCTTTCACTATTTTTTGGAGTTTTGCGCCAACAGGCTTCTCAAGCCCCGTCTCGATAGCAGATCAGACAAAAAGAAATATACTTGCCTTGACAGAAGTATTCCGCTGAGCAGGACCGGCACACTGCGAGGCTAGGCGCTTGACGCTTGAAGAAAAGGCGTGAAAGTGGTCACCACGCGTGGGGAAACCGGCTGCCGGCAGTTGCCCGCAGTTTCGCACCTGCTTTGGCGTCGTAGAGAAGTAATCATTATGTTCGAAAAATATGCATCTTTATTAGTGTCTGCTGCTACAGTAATTCAGTTCCAGTTTTTACGCACATGGTACTAAGAAAATTAATTTATTCTTTTACGAAACCTCGGCTACATTTTATACACTGATCGCGCTGGTTCAACTTGGCCGACAACGCCGTAAAGAGGTTGGCTAAACGTCGCATTCCGACGTGCATGAAAAGAAGATAGGCTATTGGTATTCGCAAAACGTTGAGCCAACTTACCTTGCCAACTGCAAACCGACATAGTCGGCAGCCAACCACACTTCAAGCTTTTCCCTACCTTCGCTGGCCAATAAAATAGGCCAGCGACCAGTCCCCAACCTAGTGCCAACCATTGGCAAGCAGTTGGCAGTTGGCCATGTCTGCTTGGGCTGGAAACCACTGCGCAGTTGTCGGCTGTTCAAACAATTACAAGAAGCGAAGACGGCTTGAAGCAGAGCAGTGTGAAAAACACGGAGAGCCACGGCGGCAGTGTGGTTGCGGGCTGTTTCAGCTACACAGGTTTCCACAAGAAGAAGAACCGCGGCGACTTTGGCTCGCAAGTTTAAATAGGAAGGATTTATGTCCTTCGCCATCGGCCCGTGTATGTTCCAAGCATTTCGTTGGTAGAAAACGAAGTGATGAAAACTCCACTCCAATGCTTAACCTTGGATACCAACGAAAGGTGCGTAGCTGTATCGATCAACTGAGCGTTCGTTCTATGTAGTGTAATAAGCCTGATACCAAACTTTTATTCAGGTTAAAGTGGGCCGCCGCCGCATCGTGAAGACAGACTACGTACCGACGAAGAACAGAAAGGTGAGTGTTTCAACGCGTTGACGTTGCCCGGCTACAATCATGTTTGTGCATAGTCACAGAAGTGTTTGTCTGCCTTACAAAGTTATTTTTGGACTCGCACCAGCTCTCATACCGAAGCTTACAATGTCTGCGTCAAGTTCTAGGTTGAATTCCACCCACTATCGTTTTATTAGTCCCACCTCGCAATGCTCGACTATCTGCATTCTCGCTTACATTTTCTTTTTGGACAAAACCTTGCCAGGCTGACTTACTTGCCGATCGCCTGCATAGTTTGGCTTGTTTATGGGGTTTCATGTCCCAAAGCGACTCAGGATATGAGGGACGCCATGCCGTAAGTGGAGGGCTTTGGATAATTTCGGCCACCTGGGGTTCTTTAACGTGTACAGTACGCGCGTTCCTCCAGCATTTCGCCTCCATGGAATGCGAACGCAACGGCCGGGTTCGAACCCGCGTCTTTCAGGTCAGCAGTTGCTCAGAGCACGATAACCAGTGAGCCACTGCGGCATGTATACGCCACTAGGCGCCTGGAGAACAGTAGCAGTAGATATCGCTCTTTATTGACACTAGACTGCCGTTTCTTGCAAGTGGGTGTTAGTGAGCACAGTTTGAAGGTGTTTCATCATTCTTGTAACATATTTCGTAAATGCAGTCTGTGCAACATTCATTACTCGAACATAGAGCGCCTTGCTGTTTGTTACTCTGCTGGAATTTGTGGATACCAAGCACCGTTCTCTGCTAACCTACACAGTGTGTGCCATTCTGCTAGACCTGCAACAACCTGCTGGCATGCACACATCAGTACATTTGCACTGCCGTAACTGGGACTGACGTCATTTAAATACACATTTCTGCAGCAATATGCTTGTGTTCATACACCCGCAGTTCGACATCATGGCTGCGACCACTACACGCCTGCCTTCATGTGGAGGTGTTTCCCCTTGCACGAACAGCAGTGATGTGCGTAACTCTGTATTCTTTCCTCACAAACACCTGAGCTGGACACAGCACACAGAACCATGGTGGCCGAGTCTTGTGGCTCAGAATAACTTGCTGACATACACGCGTCAGCTATTTTCTTTTGCTAAATGGCGACTGGATTTTGGAAGTCCTGAACTGCTGTCTTGCAGACTCCCGTTGTTTCAGTAAATCTTTTTCACTGATAACTACATCTTTCTATACATTTCCAGTGTGACTTGACAGCTGCGCCCACAACAGGACTACCGAAGTGTGGAGAAATTCCGCCTTGCACAGTCAGCAATGATGATGTATGTAGCAATTCATGCATCCCCTAATTCCTCTTCTTTGATGAACCCCATGGCAGACACAGTATGCTGTGCCCTGTGACTCAGAATAACCTGCCTACCTGCACGCATCAGCAACCTTCCGCTATCAAATGGTGGTTGCATTGTTGAACTTTTGAACTGCTGCCTTGCAGTGTTTCTTGCACTGAGTAAATAAACTTTTCGCCCTTAACGTGTGTAACCTTTTTATACATTTCCAGTGTGACAACACAGCTGCACCCACAGCAGGACTACCAGAGTGCGGAAACGCTTCCCCTTCCACATGGAACAGTAATTATGTACATAGCACTATTCCTCTATGATTAACTCGTGTTGCATACAGCATGCTGAGCTCTTACTTAGCATAACCTGTTGGCATGCATGCCTCAGCAAATTTCCACTGCCAAGTAGTGGCTGCGTCTTGAGTATTTTGAAGTTCTGCCTTAATTGCATTTTGAGAGACTCGCCATACTTTTAATGTGCTTTTTTTATAAACATGTTTTTCTCATTCTGCTTGCAGTGCAACACCACAGTTGTGACCGTGGCAGGAGTCCCACAGTGCGCAGCTCCTGCCCCTAGGACAAGCATCAATGATGTATGTAGAACTGTTTTCTTTGCTATTAAACCGAAAGCCTGCACATGGCCTGTCATGTGCAGAATATTCTCTGGTTTGTCATAACCTGCTGGCATTCATGCCAAATTTTTCATCAGCACATGATGGATGCAATGCTGCCGCTTTGAAGGTAATACTTTTCACTGTGTGAGATGTCTCTTGCATCCACTCCAGGTTTCTTTTAATGACATGTTTGTTTTATTGAAATCTACTTTCAGTGCAACACCATTGGTGGCGAGGGAAATGCGGCACCACCACAAGAAATTCGTGGCCCTGCTGTGCCAAAACAGTTCCGTGTGACCGTCATGCCACTGATCACTACTGGAACACAGACCGACGAAGAACATGTGAGAATCTCATTATTTAAATAGCACTGCTCACCTTAACCCACATACTTCTGCACAGATACAAATGTATTTCAGGCTATGATTTCTCTTTCATTGATATGGATACGGCACACAACCTAACACACTGTCACTCTTTCATGCAGTGCTGACCAGACCAACTCACTCAGAGGCTTGCTGCTTAAAGTATTAGTCCAGGTATTGGCACTGTTGTGGGGTGCTTTTCTACCATCCTTGTTTTTGTGCACACAGCTTATTGAGCAATCAAGACCACAGTTAGCTCTGGAAGAAGCCATTTTGCAGGCGACTATTTTCATAGTAAAGGAACACCTATCTTTGCAATCAGTTCATAGAAGCTTCATTGAATGTCCCGATTGGCTTTGAGCATTTGCAAAAACATTAAAGCTATATTGTTCTGCGAAGTATTAGCTTTATACTTCTTTTTTTCCCGAAGACTTAAAGTGCGGATTCTGTGCTGGCTGCGCTACTGTGAGGTCTTTAATTTTTTTCTGCAGCTAAGCATAACAAATTTTCTTTTCATGTCACTGTGTGCTTTCCGAGGCAAACTGATGTGGTTTTAAGCAGATTTCACTCTTTTCCAGGTATGCAAACAAGACGCAGTTACACAGTGGGAGGACAGGGTCGTTACAGACCATACGTATGGCTTGCCACACAGGTCAAGCTCTCTACATACTTCTGTGAGGTCAAAGATGTCAGCATCTGACATATTATTTTATACAGGTGTTTCTGAGGCTGTATTTGAGGAGATTCTTTCTGGCCTTGAGCGAAGCTTGCTACCACGCACACATCTCTTGTTGGAAGATCAGCTGCTCTTAACCCTTATGCGTCTTCGGCTTGGCCTTTTGTACAAGGACCTTGCATGGAGGTTTTCCATTTCAGCATCATGTGTCTGCAGAATATTCAACCGTGTGCTTGAGTCTCTGAACACAATGATGAAATATTTTGTGAAGTGGCTCCCAAAATCTCGGGTACTAAGCAGCATGCCTAAGTCATTCATCAAAAATGGCTATGGAAACACCCGATGCATCCTTGACTGTACTGAAGTTTCACTCCACAGGCCAAGAAAGGAAAAAGCTAGGGCACAAACTTACAGCCAATACAAAGCCCGCAACACAGTCAAGTTCTGTAAACAACTTGACTGTGTTGCGGGGTTTCACGTTGGACCCTTACTTGGAGGCCCAGGGAATCAAGATGAACATACCAGCTTTCACTAAAGGTGAATGGAACATCCTTGTTTGCTTTATTGGTACAAATGATAATTTTCAGTCATAAAAAAGGGAATAAATACGTCTATGTATGCAATCTGGAAAAAGCAGTACAAGCCTAGGCAGAGTACAAATATCCACTTGCTTGATTTTCGTCAAAACCATGGGTGCACTATATAATTTTGCATCACTGAGGTGTCTTTTATGAACATATAAAACAGGAAAATTCTCTTCAAACTGCTGAAGTAACAATGCCTTGTTAACAGTTGCCTTGAATTTTGACAAATGCAAATCTTGTAGCAGGTGTTGTTAGCAGCCAAGAGTTGAGAGCTAAACAGCTATGAATTGGGCTATTGTCCTTGCTTTTGGCTAGGCTGTAAATGTTCACGTAATGTACACATACCATTTTTTCTACATTTCAGGGAAAGAGCAACTTTCTGAAGAGGAGGTAACAGCAACACGACGAATCGCATCAGTGAGAATTCATGTCGAAAGGGCCATTAATAGAATCAAGAACTACAGGATCTTCAGTTCCAACCTGAGCATTAAGTGCAAAAAGTCTATCGACATGATGGTCCTTGTTTGTGCAGGATTATGTAATTTTAAGGCCCCTCTGATTGCCGACAGCAGTTAGCACGCATGAAAAAGTGAATTAATGAGCAGATACCTGCAGACTTTGAACTTCAATAAAATGCTACATTCAAAGCATCTGGCTTTTTTGCATCAATGCCATTGTAATAAGCCAAATTACATCCATTTCGAAACAAATGTCTCCCGTAACTCTCCATTATCCCAGCCCTGGACCACGCAAGTCCACTTAATACTAGCAATCTCCCTAATTGTATCTATCCACTTGGCTATCTGTTGTTCTCAACTACCTCTTCCTCCCCTTGGAATTCACTCTCGTACCCAGCAAGCCTTTATTGAACTGCCACATCAGATGTTGCACACGTCTGTTTTCCTCTTGATTCATGCTAATATTAACTCAAGATTGTTTCCTACTAGAAGACTTTCTCTTGCTACTTATAAGGTTGCTCTTATCCTCTTTCTCTGCACAAGAAAGTACTGTTTCTTGGTGAGCATTGACAGGATTGAAATGCCACTTTTCTTTTAAAGCATATCTGTAAGTTGATGTTGATAACTTGAGTGCACCTGGGAAAGTTATCCGAAGAATTTATTCCAGCAAGCTCTTTCACGTGACCTGGGTCAACGGTCACTACTTGTCCCAGATGGTCATATTGCTTTACTACTTCCAATGCGTGTCTACATAAGTTAGTTTAACTGTTGCTCCTTTCCTCAACTGTGAACTGCTTCGCCGTGGTGGTTCAGTGGTTATGGTGCTCGACTGCTGACCCGAAAGACGCGGGTTCGATCCCAGCCGCGGCGGCTGAATTTCGATGAAGGGGAAATTCTAGAGGCCCGTGTGCTGTGCGATGTCAGTGCACGTTAAAGAACCCCAGGTGGTTGAAATTTCTGGAGCCCTTCACTGCGGCATCCCTCATAGCCTGAGTTGCTTCGGGACGTTAAACTCCAACAAACCAAACCTGAACTGAAGCTTTCCTCACGTTACTTTTCAGCTGAGCATTGCACTCTGTCTCTTTAGGTCATGAAGCATGGACTGCAATACATCCTCTTAAATAACTTAGCAGGGGCATGCAAACAGCAAACCTTTTGAATGCGAAAAAAAAAACGCAGTTAAATTCACTTTTCTGTCAGCTGACTGTAGAGTGACAGATCCAGGTTCCCCTTCTTATTCAGTTCTTCAAGATGTGGCAGCATGCATGAAAAATAAAACTTCTCAAGTCTTGGCATCACTTTTTTGATGTAAGCTTCACTGAATGGAACCTTCACAAGCACAGCAGATTTTAACGACCATACATAAAAGAAGCAAAGGCTCTTTTCAGTACACAGCATAGTGAACTGTGTCTGTGCATAGTAACCATTAGGTCCATTTTCGCAAAGAATGTAGTCCCCATTGTTTTTTTTAACATCATATTTTCCACTGTGGATTAACTCTGTACAGTCTTCCAAGAACGAGCATTTAATTTCTAAAATTGCATCATGTGTGTCAATAACACCATCTGGTGTGGCAGATAACCAAGGCTTGCTTTTGAAAACATGTGTCCCATGAATGGAAACAGCTACATTGTAGTCTGCAGCAAACTGGCGGCGGGCCACTTTTGCATGTTGCAGTCCATGCTGTGTAGCAGCATTTCCATGAAACTTAGGGGATGTGAGTGCCTGCAGTGCTTTTATATTTGGCGTTCCTTCACGCTTTGGTATTCTTTTTATGTTAGATGCCGTAATGCGTAGCCGTCTTGAACTATGCCACAGGTGGTTGCTCTGATCCCTTGTAGCAGCCTCAAGTGCAGCCACTGCACGATCAGAAAGTGCGACGTATTTTTCATAAAAAGCACTGCATGCCCCACAAGCTCCCGGCAAGGCGTCAATACTGAAATGTGATCCATGTTGGACAGCAGCAGGTGTGGCGGCAACATCTGGTTCAGGTTGTCGGAACAACGTGCATGGAACAACGTGCCTGAAATGGAAAACACAAATGATAGAACACATACCATATAAATCATGGCCTACCAGTGGTAGGCCAAAGTTCTTCCATGGCTTGCACCACCTCATCAGTGTGTTCTGCTGAATTCACTGCTATCCTTGACAGATTTATCTTTGTTTTGCTGTCTTTATGCTAGCATGATACAATGCATTCATCATCTACATTAGCTCTACACAGGAAAATCATGATGCCTGTTTGATAGCCCATTCATTATTTAGCGTAGGTGCCACTCTTGATCTTAGTGCTGCCACTGCTATCGAGCATTTGGTGAATTATCATTACAGCTCTACTTTGACACGTGAAATACATGGCTAGCCACCTGTTTGATGTTATCCACATAAGTGCCTTTCCTTGAGTATGTACTCCTGTGTAGGTCGGACCTTTGTGGCAGGTTCACTCGCTGAGAGGAGGTTGTGTTGCACAGGTATAAGTTGGGGACACAGTTATGCTACACTGAGCTCACCATGATGACCTCACCAGAACAGCCTTTTTGGGTTACAGCAGGCATGTACTGTATACGACACCTGTATTGCAGCATTGCAGGCCTTTGTGATTCTGTTGGCAAACTAGGAAAGGCTAGGTCAGGTTCGTTAAAAAATTCCACAGTGTGCTACAATTTTAACGTGGCACTGCCATTGCTGCATTCAGAGAGGGTGTAATTATATCTCACTAGACAAACAGGCAGGACGCTTTTACCTACTTCCCAAAATCCATAAGGTTTCCGCAGAAGACTTGTTTACCGCAGATATGCCCGGCAGACCTATTGTTTCAAACAATAACACGCCCACAGAGAACCTATCAATTTTCCTGAACAACTATCTTGCAGATATTCCCACCCACCTCCCTTCCTTTGTCGAGGATACACAGCACTTTCTCCGCATAATAGAGTCTCTGAATGACGCTTCCATTATCCCAGCAGATAGCATACTTGTCACACTTGACGTCGTCGCTTTGTACACAAATATTCCCATCAATGAAGGTATCGACGCACTCTCCAAAATTCTAACTCAAAGTCCTCACCCGCACGAAACTGAAGTGTACCTCACGCTACTTGAATTGGTACTAACACTCAACTACTTTGAATTCGATTCTTCTTACTACCTTCAAGTATTTGGAACAAGCATGGGCACTCCCTTCGCACCCACCTACGCGAACATTTTTATGGGGCTACTAGAATCTAAACTTCTAAATTCATTTCTAAAAAAACCACTTATACACCTGCATTACATAGACGACATTTTCATGATATGGGAGCATGGGGCAGAGACCCTGAACGCATTCGTCACACATTTCAATTCATGCCACTCCAGCATTAAATTCACCTTCAACTCCTCGAAAACGCAAGTCAATTTCCTTGACACCACTGTCCATTTAGAAAATAGCAAGCTCAAAACCACACTTTACACGAAGCCTACTGACCGACAACAAAACTTAGATTTCACTAGCCATCATCCAAGACACTGCAAACAAGGTATATTCGTAGGACAGGCAACGAGACTAAGAAGAATATGTAGCGACGACGACGACTACCTGAAACACCTCCACTCGCTAAAAAACACACTAATCATCAGAAACCATCCACAGACAACCCTTAATAATGCGTTCCAACGAGCAACCACTTTGAAACGAGATGTAGTTCTTAAAAAACGAACAAAAGCTAACAGTCAACGACCTCCTGCACTTATAACTAAATACTCAAATGCGCTTCCAAACATAAACAATATCCTGCGGAAATACCACCCCATTTTAACTGGTAACGACCGTCTCAAGAAAATATTTCCCGATGCACCAAGGGTAACATACAGACGCAACACAAACCTGAAGGACATTCTGGTGCATGCTAGGCTCGGTAAGAAACCACCACCGACAGTAACTTCATGCTCTTGACCTAGATGCAAGACATGCAAACATTTACAAAGGGACACTACGGTTAAAAGTACGGCAAGCGATTTCAGTTTCTATATAAAGACCAGTTTTGACTGCACATCGTCCAATATTATCTACATGCTCCAGTGCTCCTTCTGCCATAAACAATATATCGGAGAAACCGGGCAAACAATGAGTGCCAGATTAAACGGGCACCGGGCTGACACAACACGGAATGAACAGAAGGCAGTGTCGACCCATTTTAATCAACGCCATCACAAATTCGACGAACTCAAATTGTTCATTCTTCAGTCAGGCTTCAAATCGACTAGGGACAGAAAATACAGAGAAGCATTCCTAATCCACAAATTTAAAACACTGCAACCAACAGGGATTAACATGTCCAGAGGAAACCTGGAATCTCTCAGGTACATTCCAGGGTTAGCATAATTTTAAATTAACAAATGTCTTGCACGCGGTCAGACCATTTCCTAGAACCTCGCATAAGTATATTATCGCTCTCGCACTCTTCCCACGTCATATCTTCCACCCCATTTCCGGCCTTCTCACCCTCTCCCTTTGTTCAACTTTTTTTTTTCTCCTAACCCCCTACTATCCGTTCTCGGAAACCATGACATTCCTGTTACCCCCCTCCGCCCCACCTTTTGGCTTTCTCTGAACTCGAGCCATTCCCCCCCCTGCCTTGTCCTTCCTTGGAAATGCCCCTCCTTCCAGTGCCAGCCTATGTTGTTTGCCTTCTTCTCATTTCCCTGTACCATGCTGACTAATCCTCTTATCTAAGTTTTTCAGGTCCTACAGCGCCTCCCCCCCGTCGCAGCCCTTTCAAAGCCTTTGTTCATTACACACCCCCCCAGATATAAGTTTTTCCACTATTGCAGCTTAACGAATCAAGGTTCACCTCCCTCCCCTTCCTGACACGCATCCCCTCTCACACCACTTTCCTTCCCCACCCCCGGGGCCTTCCTCCTCGGAGCGAAGGCCCTATTTAATCCCTGCCAATGATGAACGCTTTGCCCAGACGAAGACAAGTCCCCTTGTCGAAACGTTGGCTCAAGCAACCTGAGGTTTTCCCCTCCCTTGTTCATTTTGTGATCGCCAAGGACCATCTACCACACCCTCTCTCTACCATAGACATTAATTGGTACTGTATGATGCACAATGATAAAAAAAGATAGACTGCTCACCAGGAAGATTCACCAACCCCTGATATAGGCATTCCCTGTAGAACTCTGTCAGTTCATCGTCATTTGCACAGAAGTCTGGAACAGATGGCAGCTTTCTTGGCGATGGTTCATCATCAATTGTTCTTCTTTGGGCCTTAAAATTGATTTTCACAAGGGGTGCTGGCTCCATACTCCTTTTGGTGCCTCGATTCCATGCAGCACATCTGTCGGTGCATGACTCTCCAGTTAGACCAGCCGACACTGCATGGTCTATCTTCCAGAGCAATGCTCCGACATGGCTGCACACTTTTCCTCTTCCAGCCATGCACGTGCATCCTGAGTTTACCACCTCCCCTGATTTTTTGCAACGTGCCCACGCGTCATGAATTGTTCTCACTGACTGGGATGCTTGCACTTGGCATTTCAGAAGGGTAGTACAGTCATCAATTTCGTGCACAAGAACTGTGCCAACCCATCCACTCTGCAGATACGTATATGATTCCATGCTGCAGAATGAATTCATTTGTTTAAGGTCACATGCCTTTTGTTCCACCAAGTAATACACAATATGTGGCATCTGAACTTGTGGCCACTTCTTCATGTCATCGTGCCATTATTCAATTGCACTCGGGTGCTTATATTCTTTGCTTCCTGCAAAAAAAACGACGGTAGAAAATATTGAAGCAAGATAAAATTGCAACACTTAGGCGCATACAGTCAGTCAAAGCAGTCCGAAGCGTTCTCCTGCAGTGCATATTAAACAGTGCTGTGAATGGTGACTGTTCTGTGTGAGTGTTCCACACAGGTATCTTTAAGGCAACTAGAATTACTTACTGGGCAGAGCATTGTGCACTGATTGCAGCAATGCATTGTATTGTAAAGGTAACATTTTACAATTATGACAGGTAAGAAAATTAAGAAACCTTACTTAACAAGAAACAGCTCGACTTAGTGTGACCATTGACATTATTTCTATTCTTGCTAGTAAAGCTGGGCATCTTCCTTTCACATAAACCTTACACGCGAGCACCTACTGCTGATTTCGCTAAGATATGTGTCGGCTGTGACCCCTGCAAAATGAAAACTTAATAATTCGGGGAAATGATACAGCAGCACTGCGGGTTACGTGAAACCTGTTATAACTGCCGACACTGGCGATTGAATACATAAAAACGACGGCACTGTAAACATAACTATTTGACAGTACTTGAAAACCATGATGCATTGCACAAATGCTAGCCGTTTGCTTGCAATAAATATCCGATAAACCAGCAGGACAAAAATCTGAAGGTTGCAGCTTTGACGTGTCCACCTTGCATCGTGACACCTCATGCTTCGACCAAATACTGTTTTCAACTGATGCCATAATGCAAAGTGACGACTGTTTAAAAAAAATGTGCCTATTAGGGACGTGCAATCAGCAGGCACGCAGTGCCCACACGCACGCGCTTTCTCGCTCTTTCGGCATTAAGCAGCGACCGCACCCGAGACAGACCAAGCAGATATGCCCCTCAAGGACTGTCACAGCAGGTGCACCAATTTCGAGTGTATAAACTACATCGCGTTCGAAGGCCAGATGTCAATCTATTACATCTTTTTCCGAGTTTAGCGAAATGTCAGACGACGCGAAGCTCCACATCCAGTTTCCTCTGTTCCTGCGACACTGCTTCGACGCGCGGCGCCGACGGATGCGCTGGCGCTCCGAAGAGCGCGGCCGCACACTCGCATACATCTGCACGCTTATGCGCTCCAGCGGTGCCTTCTTCATGTAGCACTACAGAAAGTACCGTTTTTCAGGGCAGCGCAGAGGGAAAATATGGTGAAAGGCGCGGTCGAACGCAGTTGCAACCTGTTTGTGTCACCGACGCAACGCAGAGCAGACCGCTTGAGCGCTTGACAGCAACACTGCTGTTAGCTCTGACCGGAGCGGTTTTTCTTTTATAACTACAACATAGAAGCGCTCAGAAAATTTCGTGCTCGCATTGACAAATGTCTCCATAATAGATACCAGAAAGCCGTTAAATAAATAGCGAACACTTGCGTAGAAGCACACACCGGATCGGAACACTCACCTCCAATGTCGATTTTCGGCACAACTTGCAGGGAAACATCCGCGTCGCCGCTCGCCGAAGCACGGGCCATTTTGATCACAGTTGCTCACTGCATACAGTGCAACACTTTGCAGGTCAAAATAATGCAGAAATCAACACTCGGATCAAGCTGAACAGCGCGGCGAGTACTCGCTGCCTGTATTCCAGCGGCGACCACCCAAGCCAGCATGGCGGAGAAATCGGCCAGACGCAAGACGGCGCTGCTGTCGAAAGATCGCTGCTTGATTTTGCGTTCAAATTAGGCCCTGTTGACGCCCTTCCGAAAGAGGATCGTTAAATTTGTAAAAATGGTGTCAGCTGCGCTCTGTCATACATATGCTTGGGAGACAATTGAGAGAGCGAAAAGGCTGGTGTGTGCTCAAAGACAGCAAGCAGTCTACGAGAGGGGGTGACTCTGGAGTGCGAACACTGCACGCTCAGAATAACATTTCATAACCCGCGCCACTTTTCTGCGTCACTTCCGCCAAAATTAATTACGTCACAATTAACCAGGGGCCGCTGACGCAACGCATGTTCCACCGTGTTTTGACATACGGGCCATGGACCTTGATCGGCTTTTTTAGAGAAGCTACGCTGCCGTTTTACATATATATTGCGTTGCATTCAGACGAATTATAGGTGATCCAACATTCAGAAGTTGGTAATTTGTGGAACTTGATATACCGTCTAATTAGAAGACGTCCATTACCGCAGCGGTGGCCTAGTGGTAGAGCGTCCGCTTCGCATGCGGGAGGTACGGGGTTCAAATCCCCAGTGCCGCCGGTTACCCACCGGTGATACAATGGGTACAAGCATTCCCCCGGCCTGGCGCTCGGCATCGTTTGGGGTGAATTCTTGGGGAAGGCGTGCCATGCAACTTCCATGCAGTGTGCTAGGTGGTCCACCCAGTACTCCCACAACATCTCTGTTGGAGAGGTGTACGAGCCCAGCACTGGCACAACCTCTCTGTTGGAGAAGTGCACGAGCGCGTCTTTTTTTTTTTCTTTCATGCTTGAAACTAGTTATAAAAATTGTGACAAAAAACAAGGGATGATCAGGCATCTCATGGGACAATTCTGCGAAAGCAGTTGTATGAGCCGCTAGTGATTACTTTTATGCTTTTAGTCGGACGAATGCTTTTTTTTACTCTGAGCCGAGGCTTCACGCACACGGCAGAATTTTTATAAAGGTTGAAAGTGCTTGGGTGGCGGTTGGCGCTTCTGGACAGCGGCAGTGGAGTACTCGAGGGCACGGTGTAAGTGGTCGAGGGTAGCTATAGGAGGTGCGTTGTGTTTCTGGAGAACAGCTGTCTTTCCCACTGCGCCTTTTAAGGGGACAGGGTAGGTCCTATTCTTGCCATGTATTTTAGGCTATGTTCGTGACATTTTTCTCATGATCTGCTGGGGTTAGAACATCAGCAATGTTAGATAGTGTTACTGAACTAGGATAATTTCTTTTTAAAGGTTAGTTTTTTGTTATCTTTTCTTTACTGGACCCACCAAATTTTAGAGCCATAATCTGCAGCAAATAGCCTGTAAATAAAAATCGTCTGCAATAATATTTATAATCCTAGTTCAGTAGACTATCTGTAATGTTTGCTCAATGTCTGGAAAATTTTATCTCCCTTGCGCCTGTAGTTTCTTAAAAAAAGGGTAAAATGCAGCAAAATTTGGTGTTTTGAGATAATTGGCTTTGAAGTGGAAGAAAGAGCTTTATTGCAATATTGCGAAACCCCGTAAATTTTCTCACCAAGTCTGGCAACCTTACCACGCCGCCATGGTGAAGGATCGCCCTACGCTAGCAAGCCACCGCTCCTACGTCGTTCCGATGGTTCTGCTGTGCGCGTGCTTGAGCTGCAATCGTTTTTAATCGCATCCAAGTGAACACATATGGCGAGAAACGTAGTCTTTCCCATCACAGGATGGGAAAACGACCTCAGCGTTGTGCCGCCTTTGAACGAGATGAGGCTGACTGCATTTTATTCGAGCTGGTCAGCCACAGAACGCTGCTTGGACCGAAGTTACAACTTCAGCGCCGAGTCTTATGTGATCGCCTCGTCCTTGCAGACAAACAGTTCTAAAATAAGGTGAGTATATGCCTGTGAGTGTCTAGAACAGTGTTCATGACTAGCTGACGATGTATTTCCTAAGTTATTCGCTTTCTTCCGGCACAAGAAGCCTGCGTTCCGCTGATGGGAGGGGGGGGGGGGGGGGTACGTATTCGTGCCATCGCCTGAGCATGCAAATGAACTGAGCTCGTCAAAACTTGTTCCTGAAAAGTTCCTCGCTGCCATTGAAGTGTCTTTCCACTGTTAAAAGCGCCCACTCGTTACTGACGCGCTTCATGTAGCCATCGAGAGCGACGCGTTGGCAGCGCTTCTTGCGCCGTAGTACATGCGTAGGTTTTGTTTATGGGGAAATTTGACCACCCAAAGCGACTCAGGCTATGAGGGACGCCTTCGTAAAGGGCTTCGGATAACTTCGACCACCTAGGGTTCTTTAACGTGCACTGACATCGCACAGCACACGTAGTACCTCTATCATTTCGCCTCCATCGAAACGGGGCCGCCACGGTCGGGTTCGAACGCGGGTACTAGTGTACGGATACTTGGGACGGCGGTCATATATGCACGCCACTGCCATCGCAGCAACAAGTGTAGCCGATTCCAAAAGCTATTTGTTTACACTTCGCGGTAAAATCGACGGCGAGTCTGCATGACAGCCAGCTGTGGTAGATTGGCATTTTGATGTTTCATGAAGAGTGCTGCGAGATTCACTGCAGCATTTCTCAAGAAATGCACTCCCAGCTGGCTTCCTTTGAATGTACTCTGTGCTTATTAGACCTTGAAACGCGATTTAGAAAGGAGAAACCAGCGTCGCCTCGATGTATTTAGTTTCTGTCTTCATGTCAACACTTCTGAGATAATCACAGCGCTTTAACACTGTTGTAGTAGAATAACAAACTCCTTTGGTAAGTGCCAGGTACCCAAGTGAATGCAGGTGTCATTCTTGGCATGTTGCAGCATACTGTAAGCTTGTATGTGTAGTCTGACGAGAAAATTTCTTGCACTAATTCGCCAAACGTTTGCATTTTCAGAGACGGGCTGCTTTTCATCAAAGCATCATGCTATAGAAGCAAAAAAAAGAACTCATCACCCTACAGTATAATTGCTGCCGTCAGCCAGAATGGAGAAATTGTTAATGGTAGCTGTGAATGCCCAGCAGGGAAGCTAGTGTGCAATCATTTGATGGGAATGTTGCGAACAGTAGCTCTACTACAAAGCAAAGGGTTTACCGAGGCTCCACAAGAGTTATCAGCAACAGATTTGCCTCAACAGTGGAGGGTGCCACGAGGTTCCAACATCCAAGGGTGCTCTATTCAGACTGTTGATTGGCGGAGCGTGAGGAAAGGTGGTGTTAGCGTTGCCAAGATTGCAAAACCAAAAGAGCGGAGGCGCTGCCCCCGCACTGTGGAACAGCAAGAAGCGGCCAAAGAGGAGTTCGCTAGATCACTGCTCCGGCTGAATCCAGAAGATGAATTCGCCCAAGCACTACTGCTGACACCCAACCAACCATCCAAAGAAACAAAATATGGTCCTGCACCTGCATCGTCACCACTGGCATACCAGCAGGCCCTCCATCCACATGGCTTCACAGTTCATACAGCTGGAATTTCTGCTGTGCATTCAGGGGTCCCAAGTGCCATTCCCGACCTGAACTTCTTTCAGAATGCCAGTGCTTGGACCGTGCCTTCTCACCAGAAGGGAAACAGGATCCTCGAGGTATGCTCAGATGCATTGTTATCACAGCAGCATCACAAAAGCTAAATATGATTAGTCTGAAAAGTGAAAGATGAGCCAGTGAAATCGATAATTTAAGAGCATCACTGCGTTGCTGCGACAAAAGTATATTTCAGATTTTGTGGTTGTTTCTTAGCCTTTACGTACTTGTGCATTTAAATGTATACCTCAACAATGTGGCATTGCAAAATAGAATGGCTAACAAAAAGTAAGGCCACATGGTACTGTGTTGACTTTCCTTTTCTTTTTTGTCTTTTTCAC
The DNA here is from genome assembly GCF_055824585.1 of Amblyomma mixtum. Classification (NCBI taxonomy): domain Eukaryota; kingdom Metazoa; phylum Arthropoda; class Arachnida; order Ixodida; family Ixodidae; genus Amblyomma; species Amblyomma mixtum. Next base: position 208,853,589 of record NC_143014.1, read on the forward strand.
TGTTGTGAGGGCCCAAGCTGTAATCAGTTATCCTGATTTTGATCCTATAAAATTATGATGCATTCTTGTGAATAACAAGTCGAACTGCAACTAGCACTTTATCCTCTTTACTTTCTACAAGTATCTATGTGTGCTGCTGATTTGCATTGAAGTGCCCTTTGCTAACTGTCCAAAATTCACTGTAGCTGTTCTTACCTCTGTGCTGCTTGAGAAAGCTAATCATGTTGAAAACCTAAATTTTGCTTCTTGGTGAAGTGACGAAAGCAATGAAATTCAGAGCTGCCTCCTCTTTTCTGTTTCTCTCAGTGGGGAGAGGCAGTGATTTTTTAGAGAGGTCAGCTTGATTGGAATTGGACTGGGGCAAAGAAGGCTGGCTGCTTATTTTGTTTATTTTCGTAATGTTCTGTGCTTCTGTGGAACATGTGTAGCAGGGCAATAATTCTATTTATGTCCCCCCTTTGTACAATTTGTAGGAGATCTGCACCACGACTAGTTTGTCGGCTCAGCTTGAAAGAGATACGAGGCAGCAGTCCAAGAGCACAACATGGCAAAAGCAGCGAGGCCTCCGGTTGACTGCTTCGAACTTTGGTGTTGTACTGTCAAGACAACAGTGGACTACAAAAGGCTTGGAATCCATTACTGCGAGCAGGGACCTCTCCAGAGTTCCCGCCATAAAGTAAGTTAATGCCAGCTGTGTAAAGAACATTTATTTTGTTATCTACCTCATGGTATGTACATCAAGTTCTGCAGTATCGAGCTCCTCCGTGAGACTACATGCTTTCCAGTGTGTGCCATGTAAACTTAAATGATTGCCCAGTATTCTGTGTTACTCGCAGGTATGGAATCACCAATGAGGCAGCCGCAGCCAAGCGGTACGAAGAAGTCCTGAGATCTGCGGGACGTGATGCAACTGTCAGCTCTTGTGGACTGTTCGTCAATCCCGCCTTTCCGTGGCTTGGTGCCTCACCGGATAGAATAGTATTCGATCCGATTGAAGGCACCTATGGTGTCGTTGAAATCAAGTGCCCATACTCGCTACGAGACACCAAGGGCAAGGAGCTTGCTAGGCATGAATTTTGCTCTGAGCTGAGTGATAGGGGTCCCATGTTGAAGAGGGACCACATTTACTATGCTCAGATAATCGGACAAATGGGTGTAGCAGGTCTGAACTGGGGAGACTTCGTTGTTTTCAGCAAGGATTTCATTCTGGTGGAAAGGATTAGGGTGGACGAAAGTGAATGGCAAGCAATGTGGGTAAAGCTGCGAGACTTTTACTTTTCAACATTGCTTCCTTATTTGGAAAGTAGTCTGTGAGGTAGCCTTGTACCTTGACCAGCCGATGCCCAAAACATTTATTAGCCGCAGAATTGGACAATATTTTATGTGCATTATTACTGTGGCATCAGAAAAATGTTATCGTTAAAACTTATCAGCCTAGTCATATCCACTGCAGACAAAACACCTCTTCCATTTGCCTGCAATTATTAAGGCAAAAGCCTTACTGGTAGGGGTGTGCGAATATTGAATTCCTCGATTGCGAACCAACTTTGAATAGGCAGAAAAAATGCCTTCGAATCGAATGTTTGCTTGATGAGAAGAAAAAAAAATGGAAAAATAAGCTAACATTGTTCTTCTTTATTTCAGAATTGCACAAGGCATTTGCAAACAAAATTAAACTAAAATTGCACAGACATGTATACCCTTTGACTGGCAAGCATGTGATCCCGCCCTGCCTAAATTAGTCATACTAAAAAAAATGAACAATGTAAGTTGACACAAGACTGCTGCAGGAATTCGGCTAATTCATCCGGGTTTGCAGTCTCTTCAGGATTGCAATGAGTCTGCTGTATTCGATTGCTGCCGAACAACTGAACACTTTTTAATATTCGGTAATGTTCGAATATTCGCGTAATCTTGATGTATTGAGTAATCTCCAAATATTGATTTCTTGAATTGAATACCAACCGAGCTAAAATATTCTCTTCAAAATTTCGAACATTCGCACACCCCTGCTTAAGCCTTACACATGAGCAGTTTGAAGTCTCTCTGCTGAATTTTTTTTCTGTACCAGCTGTGGCCGCCTTATCCCTGCAACTTCCTAATCTCATCTGCCACCCTGTTACATTTGCCTTCTCTTCGAGTTCATGCTGTTATGTGACCTTTGCACTACATGTTCAATCCATATGCTATTTCTTCCCGATATCAGTTAGGGTATCAAACTTGCCCTCATTGCCAAATTCCATCTTCCTATCTCTCAAAGTACTGTTGTTTCTATGCATGCCTTGTTAGTACGTTTTTCTCGATATTGGTTCTCAAATTCAGAAAAGCCATGTACAAAGCTGTTGTCATATAGAGATGAATGGATGAGCGTTCAAAATAAAAATACCATTTTTTTTAATGCCTGAAAGCTGCCTCAACTGAAAAAGTTCAGGTGTCAAATTTCACAGGTTATAGATATGCAGTATCGTGGCTGTGCAATGTTTTGTTGTCGTGGTGGCATGCCTCTGTTTCCGCAATTTGGCAGATAAACAGCATTTAGAACATTTGTAGTAGTAGTAGTGGCTTTATTTATGCATTTAATATGGAAGGCCAAAGAATTTTTGCTACCCCGGCATCTGCTATCGCGGCTGGAAGCACCTGAGCTGGGGCAGCGGAAATAAAGGATAGCAGGCAGTGTGTGGAAGTGAAAAGAAAGAGGGGAGGGGATAGTAGAAAGGATAGGGGAAGGGGTACACTGTCAATAAATCTATTTACATATATACATGATAAATATAAATATATATACAAGTCGCACATGCGTGAACATCTGGTAGGTCACAGTACAATCACGCGCACGACGCAAAGCACAAAAACAGCTAGAGTGGGGGCATCCAGCTGTTCATCGTCCCGAGGTAGCACACGCGGAGCGTTCGGTCACTGCAGGTCACTACCTGGCGGAGAACAGGCGGGACGTCAAGCTCGAGGAATTCACAGAGGCTCACCATTGCTCGCTCACGGGTGCGTGCACTGCCCTGCGGCCACAATAGCGTTAAAAGAGCGTCTGGGAGAATGCCCAGCGCCCTGTAGGCCGCAAGCATGTCGCGACGGGCATCAGCAAACACAGTGCAGCGAAGGAGCAAGTGTTCTAGAGTTTCTGCCTCACCGCATCCGAAACACACTGCACATCTAGAACATTTGTGCTGTGCTGTCCTCATTTTCTGTCATGCATTTTTCTAATTAGCTCTTAAAGCAGAGGGCTCTGGAGGAACCTACACACGCATAGTAGGGTTGAAGTGCAACATAAGTAGAATGTGAATGCACGAGGCAGACTTGCCATACACGTGGGGATAATATTTTATGTGCAAACATCACAAAATAGTGAAACAAGAGTAGCATTCAATCTTCAGCATCACCATACTGTCGCAGAAGTGGTCCTTGAAGGTTGCTCATAATTGCACAGACAGTCCACATCTGATTGGCTAATGGAGCCAGTGAAATTGGCAAGGGTCGATCAAAAATGTGATAACTTTTGATACGCTGAATCCTTCTCTCGACATGAATGCGAAGTGCAGCAATTTCTTGGGTCTTCCCGACTTCTTCTGCAGTGAACTGGTTACCCCGCAAAAAGGGTGGCAAGTTGAGCTTTACGCCGACTTCCTGCAAAAGGTCTTCGATTCGGAAACCCTTGTCGGCCATGACTATGTCGCCTTTGTCGAATTCCAAGTCCAGGAAGCCACTCTTAATCACACACTCTCTGTCTGACGTGCAGCCAGTGAACAGCTCAGAGACAAAGGTTACAAACCCATTAGGAGACACTCCAATAAGCCCCTTGAATGTGTGTGTGGATTTGTAGTGAGAATACAGCTCGGACTGTGTCACAAACGATGTCGGCACATTGCAACGTATCTCAGTCGCATCAAGCAACACACGTGTGGCAGCATGCCTTTCAAATGCCTCTGGCATGCTTCGGTTGATGGCTTCTCGTGATTGCCATATTGGTAATCGTGCGAGCTGCAGGTACATAAAGTCCATCCATGCAGAAAAGATACGCGACACTGTGCTGACTGAGATGTTGAATAGATGCCCCAGATGCTTGTGAAAAAGATTAAGTCTTAGTTTTACGAGCACAAGAAATAGCACGTTTTGTACAGTCAACTTTCGTGGTCGGCCACAGTAGTCATCTGACTGATGGGTTCCATCTCGTCATTTCATATTTTCCCCTTTTTCTCCAGGGTTCAATAGCTTAAGGAGAGTGTTGAAGCAGTCGTAGTTTGGTAGTCCGGTGTAGAACTGGAAGTCATCATCTCGCTCTTCAAATTTTTCAACTCCAAAGGACATAGCATCCTGTCTGAGTTGTTCTATTTTTTTTTGCGAGCTTATCAGCTCATTTCGAACAAGGTTTAGCTCCTGTGTTTTCAACTGGAGCTTTAGCTCGGAGTCTTGTAGCTTGTTTTCAAGACTTATGCAACTGATTTTGCATGCTTCAAGCTCTGCTTGCAGACTGGCCTCTCTTTCCTTGCTTGCTGCAAGCTGTGCTTGCAGTTCTTGAAATGCAGTAATGTTTATGGGTATAACTTCCTGCAGTGGGCTTGTGCTTGGTAGTTCTTTAGGTGGAGTGCCATTTTCATTGTCGGAATTTTCCTGTGCATGATTTAAAGCAATGTTTGGGAGACAAACTTCTTGCAGTGGGCTCCTGCTCTGCCGCTCTGTAGAATTCACACTGGGATATGCAGCCAATGGTGACACATCATTCTCATTGTGGACATTATCTTGTGCATCATTCTGCTTTGCAGCCTTTCGCTGCCGCTTGGCAGGATGTGGGCACCCGGTACGTTGTCTTGGCGGTTTCCTTGATGTTTTTGGTTTACTGAATGGAAAGACAGATGGCACGGCTGTCTGATGCAGTAACCGCAAACCACTGGCCACACTTACCCAAAAGTCTGAATCAGTGAAATGTTTTGAGTACACTTTAGTTGCCTTCGACACCTTGAAGAGTATCCCTTCATCTCTCTTGATGGCCACTAACCACCTTTTCTTCATTCCTTCATCTGCAGGAAATCTGTGGAATGAAACCTGCAAATAAAAGGCTCAGTTGAGAATGTGCACTTGTCTTTTCATCAACACAAAGTACAACACTTGCAAGCCACCGCACACTGCAAATTTCTGAAGACGAAATTAAAGAACCAGTGTCAGCCAAACACCTTTCACACATCACACTAGTCTTAAAGGAATTTGTAGCAGGAGATAGTCTGCTGTAAAGCACGCCGGCGTAAGACGCCGTACTTAGATCGTCGGGAGATCTGTGCCGCGGACCGGTACTCCGCAGATCGCACACATCTAGCTAGGGTCACGCGTTCTTGCAAAAACAGCGCAAGATCGACGGAAAAGAACACGAAGGTCAGGGGACGATCGAGCACTCGTTCCGTGTCCTCGTCCGTCGTAGTTCTCCCTGTTTTACAAGAATGCGTAGCCTATGGTGTTTCGTTTAACCTAAAGGATGCAGGTGTAGACTCCATAAACGTGTGAGCGAAGAACAAATCGCAGAAGTAAATCGTGTCACCTGGATGACGCGCGCGTCTTGCCGTTCGGCGCTTAGTTTGTATAGAACGCGGCTTTCTGCCGATTGAAACTGGAAACTCTGTGAAATGCCGCAATACATACGGAGGTTCTGTAAAGCTGTCTAATAGAGCGCGCATGCTACGCTTTAAACCGACAAGCATCAACGCTACAAAGACACGCATGTAGTACACGTACCTTTCGTCCGTCCTTGTCGACATAACCGCATTGATTACACATCGGAACGCAGCAGTGAGTTGGCATGTTGAATCACATTCGTGGCAGAGATTTGACACACGTTATTAAAGCATCGACGGACCTGTTGCGGCAAAAAATAACAATTTAAACGCAACTATAAAGCAGGTCACTGAGCATCGACAGATAGACGATCCGAACACCTATCCTTCCATGGCGGACGGTGCACAGTGGTGCCAGACTGTGGTACAATGTTGCCTGAAGTTTTGCAAAGGGTCTAGTCCCCTCCATCATCAACACTTCTTTTCTGCGCTAGCTGCCTTGTTTTCCGGGCCTCCTTAGTGACCAGTCGTGTAGCCCTCTCTGCAAAGTACAGTCGCCGCCGGTCAGCTTCGCGCAACCATTGGACTGTAAACCGTCCTGGAGAAACTCCGAATGACCTCAGAATCTCGGCTCGAGCAATGCTGCCATCATTGAAAGTTAGCACAGCATCCATTGTCGCTATTTTCAGCGTCTTGAGACCAAGAAAGACATTTTTCGGAGCACGCTCCCATACAACGTTGTTGAACGCCTCATTCGCGTTCTGTGTTTTTCCATGAAGACATTTTCGGAGAAGCTCAGGCTTTGAGAGCTGCTGAAACACCGGCTTCACTGCTTCAAGGACCGCTGCCGGGAGGGAATCCTTGTGGATGTAAGGTTCTCCATTCATCTCGCTCTTGTTGAACCGGCACCACGTGTCAGGACCCTTTGGACACAGGCCATGGGAAGGATGAGCATCAGTGGAGGCCATATGAAAATAGGTGCCCCATATACGGCCTTCCGCATGTCGTCCAAGCTGCCAACATGTCTCCTAATGGCCAAGCCATAATATGTCTGAAGTTTGTTGATCACTCGCGTCCTCGGCCAGAGATAACTTTTCCGTCGGGCAGCTTGTTTCCTTTGTTTTCTTTTTTAAGTCTTCGAAACCGGGTCCCCATCCTTTTTTGAACGTGGCCAATGCACTCTAGCTTTGAAACTTCAACATGGTCTCCATATGGCTTTGCTGCTTGCACAGCAAGGAAGCCTTTGCTGTCCCCGTCTCCTAAATACTTAGTGTACCGAACACCGTGTAGTTGCTTGCTCCTTTGAAATATACGCAAAGCTCCTTCGGTCTCCATCCCTCCACTTGAACCTTCATAGTTCCGTTGGCAATGATGCGCTTGTCTAGGTCGGCACGAGAGGTGGCTTTCGATATGCACATTGCGCAATGTTTCGTCATTATTTCCACATCAATGACCTTGCCAGAGTCAACACTGGTTGCTGACACTATGCCATTATTTGAGGTGTGCCCTCGCTTCTGCCAGCTTCCGTCAAGAGCAACAGCGATATCAGTATCTCCGTCATTGAGGTCCTTTGCTTCTTTAGCTGCGCATTCCATTGATCTTTCCGCGGCGGCGGTAACATGATTCAATAGTTCATCATTGTACCGCGAAAATTTTGTGGGTGGTTTTGGCAAGTTGAGCATCGCACACAACGTAGTCCCGGCAGCTGCTCCTTTTCCTATGCATCGCAATGCATAAACAATCCTCACATTGACTTCGTAAAGGCCCGATGTTGTCCGTCTCGATGTCTTGAACCGGTGCGCTGAGGAGCACTTTACACACTGCAGGGAAAACGTGCAAGCAACTCCTTTTCGTGCAGCGTCTTCAACAAGCTGAATGTCGCCACCGCACGCTTTACACGCACAGCTTTCGGCAACGGCACACGAGAGAAGGTCAATGTCAGTCAGGCCATAACCGCGGTCACTTGCCTTTAGGTTCTTCAAGCGTTCCGCCGAGTGCGAAAGCTTCGATGCAGACGCGCACGTGGTGGCCGCGGCGCCCACTCCTCGTTTATCGAGGATGTTATCGTTTATCGTTTATGTGGATGTTATAGGATCATAATGGCAGGCGCCTGGCGCGGGCGGAAGCCTTGGACCGCCATTTTCGGAGCAAACCAGGAGTCTTCTACGTGGACGCGTCCGGCCCGGACTCCAGGGGATGGTACACGGCCGCGGTCGTCCACGAGGGTAAAACAGTAGACGCCCTTACTTTCAAGGCCCAGTCAGCAATTCACGCAGAAGAGGTTGCCATCGCTTTGGCAGCCTCTGACACCTCCTCCAAATACATAATCACCGACTCACGAGGGGCTTGTCGAAACGTCACGCAAGGGTGGGTTACTCCCCTAGCTTATCGCATTTACCAAAACTGTAGCCGAGACTCGGATCCCGCGCACCGATCTATCGTTTGGGCTCCAGGTCACCAAGGCGTCCACGGAAATGAGGCAGCCGACGCCGCCGTCCGCACGCTCTCTCTCCGGGCATTTCCCACGGGACCCGACGCCGACCAGGACTTCCATTTCAATCCGATTTACACTTTTAAGGAAATATGCGATTATTACAATCCACGCACCAAACTCTTCCCACCCCATGCAAAGGGCTGGGGAAGGTCAACGAGCGGGTACTCCTGCGCCTGCTCACCAACACGATGTTGTGCCCGGCAATTCTACAGCAGGGCCGACGCGGTGGCTCAGTGGCTATGGTGCTCGGCTGCTGGCCCGAAAGACGTGGGTTCGATCCCGGCCGCGGCGGCTGAATTTCTTTGGAGGAGAAATTCGAGGCCCGTGTACTGTGCGATGTCAGTGCACGTTAAAGAACCCCAGGTGGTCGAAATTTCCGGAGCCCTCCACTACGGCGTCTCTCATAGCCTTAGTCGCTTTGGGACGTTAAACCCCATAAACCAAACCAAACCAATTCTACAGCATTTCGATCCTAAATTCGACGGGCGGTGCTCACACTGTGGGGAGGTGTCTGACACCTACCACATGAAATGGGCCTGCCCCATCCCTACCCCCTATCCCGAACCCCACCCGAGAGGACTGGGAGGCGACCCTGTCCGGTTGCTGCATCCTCGAGGCCCAAAGGGCCTTAACGCAGCGCGCCCGGGCTGCGGCAAACGCCAATGGTGTGCCTGACTAGGCATCCCACCTAGTGGTTGTAAGGGCGTGACCCTTCAGGTCACGACCCCCAACACCTCTCTCTATGATTAAATAAATGTTTTCACCACCACCACCACCACCACCACCACCCACTCCTGGGTTGTGTTGCGGAGAATTGGCGTCATTGGAGGTCGACTTATGCCGGTTTCCGTAGAAGAGACGTTTTTTAAAGCACTTCTTTGGCTTTGTCATTGCATTACCGCTAAATAACCAGCACAAAGGTATAAACAAACTCGTATGTCCGCGAAAACATGCCGAAAAACGAGCAAAATGCCGCGCGTTGCGAGTAATCCATTCCAGCTGCGTCTTAGGATTCGTTTGGCTAAGTGAAGTATGCTAGCTAGGTTTTCACTGTTGCCAGATGAGTGACTGCCATTCTGCTAAACGTGACAAAAATAGGCGCTGAAAAATTTTTTTTAGCTTAGGAAAGGCACAGATCCCGAGCATGTGTCAAAGGGGGCGTGGCTGGATGCTGCCTAGGTTTCGAAAAATGTTGATTTTGAGGTAAATATTTCGCGTGCGCGCAAATGAAAGACTGGGTTAAGGAAAGAATAGAGATTTTAAATTACACAAAAACAAAAAATCGATTTTTTTCGAAATTTTGCCTAGCCTGTTCCCTAAAATCGATTTCGCCGTCGCGTTTTCATTCCGCTGCTGCGTAGTCTTCGACTCCGTGGAGGTCTTGTGGAGGTTGGAGGTAGGTTTTTTGTATAGGTGGGTCGTGCTTCTGGAACGTGGAGTTGGGTGGCTGGAGGGTGCCGTTGGTACGGGGTGGGCGGGCAGCTTTAAACATATTTCAGCGCTTGTTTAAGTGTCGTCTATTTTGTAGCCCTTTGGATGATCGAGCATTCTTACCGTTTACCAGGATGGTGCCCTAGAAGGGTAGCGCAACCTTCTCTTACTTATCCCGCTTGGCTTGGTATGCTTCTCGTGCTCCGGAAACACATGAAAGCTTGTTTCAGATACGGCGTACGCCACTGTTCGCACGACGGCTGAACAATGTTTCGGCAAAGTACATGCGCATGAAATGCAGAACTAGGCCGCGTGCATATCGAAAGCGAGGATTGCCGAGATGCGCTTTAAGTTTCAGCCTTACGCACCTTCCACACCGTGCCGTCAGTAACGCGCATGCTCCCACTGGGTGCGATGTCAACCCATGTATCGGATTCTAAAAAAGTATTGTCATATACAACAAGTCGCCTAAATTGACTGCACCCCCCTATTTGTTCGCGTCGTATGCTACAAGGCTTACGGAGCTTTCCATTGCTTGCAGCTACAAAATTAGTTGTATAACAAGCATGGGACAAATCTGCGGACACGGCTGCTAACGACAGTACGGGACGGCATTCCTTAACCTCTCCAGATCGGAAATTGAAAAGTTGGAGGTACTCATCAGGAAAGCCTACAAGACGGCACTGGGGATACCGAACTCCACGCCAACGGCAAAGCTCATGGCTCTAGGAGTACATAATACCCTCAAAGAGTTGTGGGAAGCACAATGGCTCTCACAACTGAATAGGCTCGCACTTACAAAACCCGGCAGAGAACTGCTCGAAAAAATCCATGTTAATCAGCCCTATACAATTGACGAAAGGGAAGAGGTCCCACGCGATGTGAGAAGACGCATAAACGTGCACCCCATTCCGCGGAATATGCATCCCGCATATAACAACGAGAGGAGGAAAGCAAGAGGTGAAGCCCTGCAGAAGAAATGGGACAAGCAAATTAACACCCTTTACGTGGACGCAGCAGGACCAAAGAATGGAGCCATGACTATTGTGGTCTCAACGCCTTCAGGGTCGATGGTGAACTGCGCCTCGGTGAAAACATCTAACCCCACTCACGCAGAGGAGGCAGCTATTGCATTAGCTGTAGCATCTAACCCCAACGCCGTTGTGCTCACTAATTCCCAGAACGCCTGTCGCAACTTCAATAACGGATTAATTCACAAGTCAGGGTTTTCATTGCTTACTAAGCATCCACCCAACCAAGTCTCAGTCATCTGGTTCCCCGGTCACCTGGAACTACCAGGAGGAAACGAAGCCGCCGACAGGCATGCCCGAGCTCTTCTATACCGGGCGTCTCCCCCTGATGACCATGAAGGGTGCCGCGACCTAATAGGTTTAGCAGTGTATGCTGACAATCTTGCGCCATACAGAACAGCCAGAAAGGAGTACCCAACACCACACAAATCCCTCAACAAGTTAGAAGAGAGCACCCTTAGGAGACTACAAACCAACACATACTCAACACCAGCTAAATTACACCAGTGGTATCCTACACTATACTCTCCGCAGTGTCCACATTGTGGAGCGGTAGCTAACCTCTACCATATGGTGTGGGCTCGCCAATATAATCCCTTAGTTGACCCCATTCCCAACCCCTCGGAGGAGCAGTGGGAGGCTATTCTGCTCAGCGATGATCCTGACCGTCAGCACTGGCTGGTGGGGAGGGCCAGCGCAGCAGCAGCAGCCAGTGGACTACCGGACTAGGCGGCCCACCCACATGTTCTGAGAATATTTAAGAAATAATGATGTTTGTAATCAATCAATCAATCAAGTATGAGGCATCAGAGGTTTTCGCCTTAATACTGCGGCGCGTTCGTTCAACGCGATAGTTAATAGCGCATTGTGCAAAAAAGCGGCAGGACTTCGCATTGTACTCTTGAGGGTACCCTATGCGCCGTCCAAGTTTTAGGCCTCAAAATATCAAAATTAAGCTGCCTGATATTTCAGATTAGTAGGTACCATAATCGTCGGTGCTATGTATGTGCCTTGAGTGCGTGGCACGAGATAGCGCCACCACCCCAGCGCCTGTGTGTGCGTGTATTGAGTGCGTGGCACGAGATGGCGCCACTGCCCCGAGCGCCCCAGCAAATACTCTGTGTGTACGGCCAGACGACGGCCCCCGGTGTAACGTGTAACCCATGTGAATAAAGATTGCTATTATTTTACCCAAAATACAACAACTGGCGACGAGCATGGGATAGCGGGGACCCGGACGCAAGCGAAGACATCGCATCGTGATGCACGCAGGCAAGTGAGTTTGCGCCAGTGAAGTGAAGCACGCTTCGTACGAAGACATCGCATCGTGGTGCACGCAGGCAAGTGAACTTGCGCCAGTGAAGTGAAGCACGCTTCGTGCGAAGACATAGCATTGTGATGCACGCAGGCAAGTGAACTTGCGCCAGTAGCCAGTGAAATGAAGCACGCTTCGTTGCCGCGCAAACATGGCGACGTTTGGTCGAGTCGAGGAATACGACAACAAAGAGCCGTGGTCGTCATACACGGAACGGCTAAATGCGTTCTTCAATGAAAATGGCATCGAATACGACGATAAGAAAAAGTGGGTATTTTTTGTCGACGGTCGGCACGAGCACGTACGCGACGCTCGTAGTTTGCTAGCGCCCGAAAAGCCTAAAGAGGAGAAGTTTACTGAACTCACGACTATTCTCAACAGCCACTTTATCGAAAATAGCCGAAAGTTATCGCTTCCACACCAGAGTACAGCTCGAGAATGAAAGCGTCGCGGTGTTCGTCGCCGAGCTCCGGCAAATGGCGGAACACTAACTTCGGTACGGCGCTGAACCGCATGCTGAGAGACAGACTTGTGTGTGGAATTCGTGACAGAGCCGTGCAGCAACGGTTGCTAGTTGAGAAGAGCCTCACCCTAGATAAAGCGCATGAGATTGCTAGAACGGCAGAGGCGGCGGAACTCAACGCAAACGAGCTGCGAAAGGGCCACGCGGACATACCGACTTCAACGGTTCAAGAAGGCTCAGCGAATTATGTCAAGCACAAGAAAAAGCACCTGCTAGGGCTCGGTGGCCAAAAAGGGCAAGACCCGAAGCCTAAAGGCAAAATCAAAACTGGACGCCAAGAGAAGTCCAGGCCGTGTGTACGCTGTAGATCCCGTGATCACAGGCCCCCGGAATGCAAGCACATCAACACGAGGTGTTACAAGTGCGACAAAGTAGGTCACCTGGCGAGCTGCTGTTTGTCTGGTGCTGAGGAAGGGAAGAAGCTGAGCACAACTGCAGTGAATGCAGTACAGTCGACCGCGAAGCCACCTGAGTACTACCTGCATTCTTTGCGTGCACAGTCACCCCTGAAGCCAATCACAGTGACATTCATAGTCAATGGAGTGCCACTGGAAATGGAGTTGGATTCAGGTTCTCCCGTTTCGTTAATCTCAAAAGATACTTATCGGGAGCACCAAGGTGTTTTGCCGCAGCTTTCACGGACAGACATCAAGTTGAACTGCATACGTGGAACAATACCGGTGCAGGGAACGCTGGCGGTTGACGTATGTCTTGGCAAGACTACAAGTCAGCAGACACTGCTTGTAGTAGCCTGCAAGAGCCCTAACCTGTGCGGCAGGGATTGGCTTACAGCATTTGACCTGCTACCACGCCAAGTAAATGCGACACAGCTTGAAAGCACCACTGAAGGGAAAGTGAAAGAAATGCTGCAGGAGTTTGAAGAGATCTTCAGACCAGGCTGCGGGACACTGAAAGGACCACCAGTGCATATCAACGTTCGACCCGATGCACAGCCACGATACTACAGACCTCGCACGGTACCCTATGCACTTCGGGCCAAGGTTGAAAATGAACTTCAGCGTCTAGAACATGAAAACATCATCACACCAGTGGACCATTCTGAGTGGGCTTCGCCGATTGTACCAGTACTCAAAGCAGATGGCCAAAGTGTCAGGATTTGTGGAGACTATAAGATCGGTGTGAATCCAGCAATGGTAACGACACAGTATCCATTGCCAAAAGTTGAAGCATATTCGCATCCTTGCAAGGCGGAGTAAAGTTTTCCAAGTTGGATTTCCGCGAAGCTTACAATCAGGTGCCTGTTGATGAAGAAACCAGTAAGCTACTCGTCATCAACACACACAAGGGTCTCTGCTTACAACCGTCTGGCATTTGGTGTTTCATCAGCACCTGCCCTCTTCCAGAGAAGAATGGAAGGAACCCTTCGTGACATCCCAGGCACATCAGTCTACCTAGATGATGTTTTGGTGACAGGAAGAACTGACGCAGAGCACCTTCAGAATCTGCGCAAAGTTCTGCAACGAGTCAAAGAGTCAGGGTTGAAGCTCAAACAGGAAAAGTGTGAGTTTTTCAAACCATCTCTTGTTTACTTGGGCCACGAAATCAATGCCACTGGTCTTCAACCATCAGAGAAAAACACAGAAGCCATCACTGAAGCGCCCGAGCCCAAGGACGTTGGTGAGCTGAGATCCTTCATTGGACTCCTGTCATACTACGGAAAGTTTCTGCCGAACCTGTCTACACTACTAGCACCCTTGTATGCACTGCTTCACAAGAACAGTCGCTGGAGGTGGACAGATGAAGAACGAAAAGCTTTTGTCAAAAGCAAGGAAGCCATCATGGAGGCAAAAGTGTTGACACACTATGACCCATCTAAGGAGCTCGTGCTAGCCTGTGACGCTTCACCGTATGGTGTAGGTGCGGTGCTTTCACATCGTGATAAAGGGGTTGAATTCCCACTAGCATTCGCATCTCGAACTCTGACACCTGCAGAACGAAACTACTCACATCTGGAAAAGGAGGCACTAGCCATTATATTTGGTGTCACACGCTTCAGAGACTATTTTCTATGTCGCAGCTTTGTCCTCATCACTGATCACCAGCCACTGGTCGGCATCTTCCGTGAAGATAAAGCAATTCCAGCCATGTCTGCTTCACGTATCCAGCGTTGGGCACTCACACTTGGTGCCTACAGGTATACTATTGAGCACCGACCTGGACGTCTCAATGGAAACGCAGATGCCATGAGCAGGCTACCACTGACAGTTCTCTTTGCGGATCCACCTGAACCACCAGAGCTGGTGAATTCAGTCTCAAGCTTGGAAAAGCTGACAGTGTCAGTGAAGCAGTTTCAGCACTACACGAGCTGTGACCAAGCCCTAAGCCAAGTGCTTCTGTGGGTCAAGGATGGATGGCCACAAAGCACCCCAGACAAAGCCTCCAGCCATTTTGGCAAAGACGCGATGAGCTGTAACCGAATCGTGGTGCCTACTTCTGCCCAGAGGCATATCTTGGATCTGCTACACGAAACGCACCAGGGAATGGTTGTCATGAAAGGCATGGCAAGGTCTTTGTTTTGGTAGCCTGGTATGGATGCTGAGATAGAAAAGTGTGCTCGACAGTGTACACAGTGTCTGCAGAATTCTCCAATGCCAGCAAAGACTGAACCAGTGTCATGGCCTGAGCCAAGTGAATGCTGGGAACGTGTGCACCTGGACTATGCCGGACCATCTGAAGGTAAAATGCTCCTTGTACTTGTAGACGCTAAGTCAAAGTGGCTTGAAGTCATCATCGTGCCAAATGCAACAGCGGAAAACACTGTAGAGCATTTGAGGGATATTTTTGCACGGTTTGGGCTGCCAAGGTGCATTGTAACAGACAATGGAACCCCATTTACTGGCCAAGCTTTCCAGGCATTCCTTTCGGAAAATGGCGTTAAGCACCTACGGACAGCTCCTTTCCATCCGGCATCAAATGATTTGGCTGAGCGAGCAGTTCGAACTGTAAAGGACGGCCTCAAGAAAACCACGGGTGGAGATCTCACGCTCCGGCTAGCGAGATGGTTGCTCATGTACCGTAGAGCACCCCGCCCAAATGGAATGTCACCATCTGAGTTGATGTTGGCATACCAAATAAAAGCAAAGCTGGATCTTTGCATTCCTAGAAGGGAGGAAGAGAGTGCACCCGAGCAGTTGCTGACAGAATCCAAGAGGCATTGCGGAGAGACGAAAAAGGGACCAAAATACAAGAAAGGTGACAGGGTTGCAGTTCGCAATTTTGGCAGAGGAGCTAAATGGTGGTTGGGCGAAGTTGATGAAACGAACGTAACTTCCATGGTAACAGTTTCAACCCCTCAAGGGAAAGTTCGCCGTCACAACAACCAAGTGAAAAAGCACTTGGCCACTCCAGCATCAAGTGCAGTGGGTACACCTGCAAGCACCGAGGAAGACGTAGCCAGCACCGCAAGCACCTTGAGGCTGTGGCGATGCCATCTGTGAGACGTTCAACTAGAACTGTTCGCAAGCCCCTACTGTTACGTCCTTTATTGCTGGTGGCAGGGTACAGACTGGCGGGAAAGCCGCCAACACGTGACACATGGTAGCTCAGGGTTGCTTGGCCCTAAAGATTGTCCCGCTATAACACTCCTCCCCCCTACGTCACGAAGTCCTTCAGATACGCAGGGCGGCTGCGTTGGCGCTGTGGTCGCTGGACTTGAAGGGAAGCACTCGCTTCACGGTCCTCACCACAGGAAGCAGATTCGGTACTAGGCGCTGCAGCCTCCTCCAGTCTTTCTCCTTGGTCCCGTCTTCCAGGGTCCTCTAGGCTTGAAGGAATGCCAAGCCCGGAACACCCTGCTGGGGAAGCAACCAGCGGTTCCTCCTCTTCACACATCCCAGAAGCGAAACTGTCCAATGCGTAGCTGGCAGAACGACTTCTGAGTTGGTCAACATGACGTCTCCATCGACGACCGTCCTTGGTGACGACCAAGTACGACACTGGTCCTGTGACAGCATCCACAATGCCCGGCAACCACTTGGGCCCATAGAGATAGTTGCGCACAAACACTCGATCCCCCACATCAAACAGTCGCACTGCCTGGCTACGGCGCTGCATCACCTGCTCTTGTTTCTGCTGCACACTGGACTGCAGGTCAGGATGCAGACGCTCTAACACAGTTGAAAGTTTCCTGCCCATTAGCAATTCGGCCGGGCTCTTGCCTGTTGTAGCATGAGGCAGGATATGCTGGGTCATTAAAAACCTAGCCAGACGTGTGTCGATATCGCCTCCAACCATTCGCTTGAGTACTCCCTTGGTTTCGCGCACCATGCGTTCTGCTTGACCATTCGAAGAAGGGTGATATGGGGCAACGGTCACATGTCGGATTTGATTCCGGCACATGAAGTCTCTGAACTCCTCCGAACAAAAGGCAGTGCCATTATCAGAAACAACAGTTTCTGGAATGCCATGGGTAGCAAAAAGGAAACGAAGCTTCGCACAAACTGTAGCTGTCGACATGGAATTCATCCGGCACACTTCCAACCACTTTGAGTGAGAGTCCACCACAATGAGGAAAACTTTGCCTTGGAAGGGCCCAGCAAAATCGATGTGTAGTCTTGTCCAAGGACGCTTGGTGAATTCCCAAGGGTGAATCTTTGCAGCTGCTGGCGCAGACCTGGATTCCTGACAACGTGCACAGTCTCTCACCTTCTGCTCAACATCTCTGTCGATTCCTGGCCACCACACGGCTCCTCTGGCAAGCCCCTTCATCTTGACAATTCCTGGATGAGCTGTGTGAAGAATGTCCATGACATACGGTCGAGCTGGCTCTGGAATGACCACACGACTGCCCCACAGCAAACAACCTTGGTACACCGACAGTTCATGCTTGCGGCTCACAAACGCTGCAAACTCTTCTGGCAGCTTACCCTCTGGCCACCCATGCTGCACCCAATTGCAGACTCTAGCCAACAGCTTATCCCTTGACGTGAATCTTGCCACCTTCCTAGAGTTCCATGCTACTTCCGGCGCCATTTCCAGCATCCCTACTTCCCCAAGACGCTGCTCCTCTTCCTCTGCCCTACTGGCTCTCAGTGGTAAACGACTGAATGCATCAGCATTGGAAAGCTTCTCCGCTGGTCGATACTCAATTTCATAGTCATAAGCCGATAACATGAGGGTCCAACGCAGCATCCGTGGTGATAGCACCTGGGGAATGGGCTTGGCATGGTGCAACAGTCCTAAGAGGGGTTTGTGGTCTGTCACAATTTTGAAATGTCTCCCATATAGAAACTGATGATACTTCTTTATGCCAAAGCCGATGGCGAGCGCTTCTCGGTCTGTCTGGGCATAATTCCGTTCTGCCGCACTCATAGTTCTCGACGCATATGCAACCGGTCTCTCGCTGCCATCTTCGCACACATGACTCAACACAGCACCCAGTCCGTACGGGGATGCGTCACAGGCCAGCACTAGGGGTTTGTTGACATCATAGTGCACCAGAACATGTGATGACTGTAGCAGATCTTTCGCCTGGCGAAATGCTTCCGCCTCAGCTTCCATCCAACGCCACTCGCGACCCTTGTCCAACAGCCGGTACAGTGGCTCCAAGGCATGAGCTGCTCCTTTAAGAAACTTGTTGTAAAAGTTCAGAGCTCCTAAAAAGGCTTGAAGTTCCTTTTTGCATGTCGGCTCTGGGGCCTTGTGAATAGCACGCACCTTGTCTTCTGTCGGCTGCACACCTGCAGAGTTCACACGGAATCCCAAGTAACACACTTCCTCAACACCAAATTGACATTTGTCAAACTTTAGTCGCAGACCGTCTTCATGAATTCTTTTGAGCACTTCTTGTAAACGAGCATTGTGCTGCACCTCATCCTTTCCACCGATCAAGATGTCATCCAAGAACACAAGAACACCATCAATTCCATGCAACAGTTCTTCCATGTACCTCTGAAAGATAGCCACTGCCACTGCCACGCCAAATTGAAGACGGGTTACGCGGAACAGTCCCCGATGTGTTGTAACCGTCAACAAGTCAGCTGTTTCTTCATCAACAGTCTTCTGTTGATACGCCTGTCCGAGGTCTAGCCTTGAAAACTTCGAGCAACCTGCCAGCCTGGCAAACAGCTGCTCCGGTGTCGGCAGGGGATACGTCTCCCACTGCACTACACGATTGACTGTGCTCTTGTAGTCCCCACAGATCCTTATCGATCCATCTTTTTTGACAACTGGAACGACAGGTGTTGCCCACTTCGAGTGCCGCACAGGCTGGAAAATGCCTTGGCTCACCAACTTGTCCAGTGCTTCGTCCACCTTCGGTCTCAATGCAAACGGTACTTGTCGTGGCTTCAGAAATCGCGGCGGAGCTGCCGGGTTCACCTCTATGCGTACAGGAGGCCCTTTACTTGTCCCAAGTCCAGGCTCAAAGACTGAAGAATACTTCTTGAGCAAGGCTGTTGTTCCCCTACTGCCAGTTCGACTCGGCTCGTACACACTGTGAACACCACTCAGACTTATTCCCAAAGACTTGAACCAGTCCCGACCGAGAAGTCCGATACTAGCACCCTTAACCACCACCAATCGCAGGCGATGTTCCTGCCCCTTGAATTCCACCTTCACGGTCAGTTCACCCAACACTCGTAGTTCCTTGTTATTGTAAGCTCGGAGATGAAGAGTACTTGGGCGCAACGCCCTTTTCGATATTCGCAGCTTCTGCATAGTCCGGTCGTTGATGACTGAACACACTGCACCAGAGTCCACCTCCATCTCTAGGGGACTTCCGTTGACGCGCACTTCCACTCTCACGGCTGGCTCTTCACCAGACAGCACGAACACGTCGTAAACGTCCGACGCAGCATTCTTGTGACGGCCTCCACTGGCCCGTTTTTTGTTCTGAGAGTTGGGTTCAGCCGAAGCGCGAGCTGCCGCCTTCCTCCTGCATGCTCTCACTATGTGCCCTCGTTGCTTGCAGAAGTGGCACTGCATATTCATGAATGGGCAACTGCTTGGCGAATGCGCACCCTTGCAGCGGAAACATACGCTTGTGCTTCCAGGCGAACCAGCCTGCTTATGGGTACCCTCCTTGGCTGTCACTGGCGCAGAGACCTTCGCAACACACGGGTCGAAACGCTGCCCGCTCACGCTGCCAACTTCACACGATGCGGCACTGCCGCGAATTTGCTCGTTCTGTCGCTGCGCAGATTCCATTGCAATGGCTTTCTCCCGAGCTGTAGCAAACGTAAGCTCCGGCTCCGCCAGCAACCGACGCTGAAGGGTCTCGCTTCGCACCCCGCACACTAGCCGGTCGCGCAACATGTCATCGAGCGACGCACCGAAATCGCAGTGTTCCGAGAGACGTCGCAATTCTGCGATGTAGTCGGCAATTGACTCACCGGGCTGCTGTTGACGTGTGCCAAACTTGAAACGCTGTACTGTCACCGACGGTCGCGGCGAGAAGTGGTTTGAGAGACGCCTGACGATCTCATCGTAGGCCACGGCCGACGGCGCATCCGGAGAACAAAGGGAGCGAACGATGGCATACGTTGCTGGGCCGCAAACGCTGCAGAGCGTTGCTCGCTTCTTCTCGTTACCGTCGATGTCGTTTGCTTGAAAGAAAAATTCGAGGCGCTCCAAATACAAGGGCCAAGACGTCGCCTCTGTTGGAACGAATTCCCCAATCGTGCCCAGCGCAGTTGCCATTTTTACCTCGTCGCCAATTATATGTTACGTCCTTTATTGCTGGTGGCAGGGTACAGACTGGCGGGAAAGCCGCCAACACGTGACACATGGTAGCTCAGGGTTGCTTGGCCCTAAAGATTGTCCCGCTATAACACCTACGTTACAGATAACCTTCTTAAGGAAGGAGAAGTGCTGTGTATGTGTCTTGAGTGCGTGGCGCTAGATGGCGCCACCACCCCAACGCCTGCGTGTGCGTGTATTGAGTGCGTGGCACGAGATGGCGCCACCGCCCCGAGCGCCCCAGCAAGTACTGTGTGTGTACGGCCAGACGCTCGCCCGCGGTGTAACGTGTAACCAATGTGAATAAAGATTGTTATTATGTTACCAAAATAAAACAGTCGGGAAATTTTTTCGTTCAGAGAATAATCCTGAAGTAGACGACAAATAGCAAACCACGAAGAGGCGAATTTCAATTTATTAGAGCCAAGGCTCGATCGTAAGTTGCGCTAAATGTGTGAAAGCAGCTGTACAGCCGATAACAAAAACTAAGCGGCGCCTAAGCAATTCTTATGATGTGTAAATGCGAGAGCAAGATAGCTGACTCCCTGGCTTCGTGCACACCTCCGTCACGTAAATCGACGCAGTTATGCGCCTTTACTATACCCAAAACTGGTGCAGGCTTAGGCTCCGCTGAATGAAAGGCGCATAACTGGCTCCCTGGGTCAGTGGACGCCTCAATCAGGCTTTCACGTACGTGGCGGCGTGGACGCCATGGCATAGCGCTCCAAGAGGGTTTATAACGTCATTTGCGTTCCACTTTTCACCCACGGGTCTCTGATGACGGCGGGGTTTTCACACAACAAGCCAAGTGAAGCTGTCGCATTATACAGTCTTCGCCTGAACAAGCGTGTCGTCTTGGTCATCGCCGCCGTAGAGCAAATATTTCTTTCCTGTAGCTGTGAGGCAGACCGCGGCAACATTAAAATAATGGGAACCATCTATTTGTCGGTTACGGGGGACTAACAATTTTGGGACCGGGCTAGGAGCGCGCGCACTGCAGGGAGAGATGCGTGTCGAGCCGCGGGTACCGGCGCTGGATCCACGTGTAGCTGCGCTCAAGCTGTATACATACATGCGCAGACACACCGGGGTTCATATTCTCACATGCGTATCATAGTTTGCTCACTTTCAAACAGATTGCGGTCACAATTTACTGGAGCGTTTTCACTAAGCCGGAGCGCGCAGGCTCCGAACGAAAGCGCATCTCCCCCGTGAATCCGTGATGTCCTCGCCTCCACAAGGCCGGCGCATTGGTCATAGCTGCTGACGCTAAACCGCCGCCGCAGAGAAAATGTTTCTTTTTCCCTGGCTATGGGGCACACGCGCAAAATGTTAAGAGAGAGAACAGAGAAGAGGGAACGGGCGTGTTTATTAAGCTGGAGTGCGAAACCACCGAGGCCGCTGAGCACGTCGCTGGTGCCCGTCGCCTTCGCTCGCATTGGGGTTGCCCACTAAGTGGCGGAGCGAACGACGGGGATCGTCGCACTCTCTTTCACGCGTATGGGACTCACTCTCAGCAGCTGTCGTTCCAAAAGGCAACGTGACACACACGTGACTTCATTGCGCGTGCCACATTCCTTACGCTCGCCCGCGAGTTTACGAAGGTGTCTTCCCAACTTCAGACTAACCACCTCAGTTTCCAGCGCTTCTATTTTGTCCATTCTAATGGTACTTAACAGTAACAGGTCATCGCCGCCGTGTACTAAGAGCAGTGTAGAGCAGAGCAGTGTACTAAATTTGTATTGCAGGAATTCATGTAACGTGGCCGCAATGCAAATTACAACCACACAGTATTAAATGTATACCAGGAATGGATGCCGCGTTTAGATCGTTTGTAGCTCGAATACCCCCGTGTACACGAGCCAAGCCCAGCACTTTTCTCGCATGAAATCAAGAATAGACATATCCGGACAGCAAGCAAGGATTTGATGTTATGCTTTACGAGCAGTTCTACACAACTGCACTCGCGCACACTGCCGACGGCACTCTCTTCATGATTTTTTTTTTCTGGCAGTCGGTAATGTGGACCCCCTGTAAAATGCACACCGGCGCAGCCTTCGGCCGAATCACATAAATGTACCCTGGAGACTATGGAGGCGTATTTTCCTGTTCTGAATATTTTCGGCGCTGTTTAATGCCGGGAAGCATAAGAAAGATGCACGCTAAAACAGACGCCTAAGTGCCGCGAGGTAAGTCCACGTAAGAAGCTGCTGCGTAGCCACTGGTAAACCAGGACAGCACGTGCTTGCTGCTAGGGTCTCTCGATTTTTGTATACAAAGTACGGGATTGGGCAGGATGTGAGTTGCTAAAAGGCGATATTCTAGTTATGATTAATATAAACGCGGCAACTGCATGCGCTGCTTTCGTTACAAACGCTCATTTCTTAACGGTCGTCTGCTGACCGCCCAGCCAACCCCCGCGGAGGCAT
This sequence comes from Amblyomma mixtum, assembly GCF_055824585.1. Taxonomy (NCBI): domain Eukaryota; kingdom Metazoa; phylum Arthropoda; class Arachnida; order Ixodida; family Ixodidae; genus Amblyomma; species Amblyomma mixtum. The sequence goes on from NC_143014.1 coordinate 208,876,062, forward strand.
CACTTTTTTTCCCGCCACGGAGAGCGAGACAACGAACGAAACAAGCAAAACATGCCCAACGAGATCACGCCACTTTCCTTCTCTCTGCAAGGAGAGCGCAGGCCCAGCAAGGGCACTGGGTGGAGGGGGGAAAGAAGGGAGGGTTGCAGTTACTAACCGTGTTTATGCGTTTGTTCTTTTTTGGCTCGCTTGCCAACGCTACTCATTGTAGGCGTGGAAGTCACACCCCTCTCCCACTAACCGCCTCTTGACACTCGACGTACCCGACATCGCTAATCCAATGACAGACCATAGCATACAATTTAAAATATCAAAGCCAGTCGAATTCGAATTGGTTCCAACCGCCGTTTTGATTCCGTGCTTTTCACTCTCCATTTGTTCTACGTTGTTATAAGCTGAACTCTCCACGACGCACTTACTAATTACGCGTACTGGCTCAATTCCACTGAGGAGCTCGAAGTTTTGTTGCTGGTAGATCGCGTTTTGCATGCACTCAGCTGGTATTATTTCGAGAACCACATGTCGCCGATGGAACCTTGCAGCAGCTTGATCGTCACGGAGGAAGTTTTCGGGGCGCATTCGAAAACCGCGCGAAGGTAATAAGTAGGCCGTCGCGGCCGACGCCGCACGCAGTCACTGCACTCCGTTTCATGCGTATAACAGCCGACGCTGAGAAGGCTGCGGAAGTAAAGGCCGACCCACATGGAGCGAACAGACGCTGCGAATTTCACGCGGCGCGGCGGAACGCCGACGCGCGGTCGCCGTGCTGCACCACATACGGCGAAAAACAGGCGACCGCTGCCAGACCGCAGCCGTCTCGATTTCAGTGTTGCTAACAACGGCATGGCCTTGATCTTAGTAAACTGCAACAAATTTTTTTTAACTTACTCTAAAGCCATTGTTTAGTAGAGGGCTGCAACGGAAACAAATTATTATTTAGATTTGTTTCAATTTGATCACTTTTGTCTTTATTTATCAGACCGTAGACTAGAGTAGGCGCTCACACTTGTTCAAAAATCCGAAGCGGATCCGCGCACCGCAAATACTAGTACAGAGGGCAAAACGCTTGTCTAGAACACGTTATGGGCGTGTTTCGGGCTTAACGTCCGGTATCTAGCAACAGTATTTGGTTAAAAGTTGTTTTGATGTAAGAATGTGCATTTAAACTCATACGATTTCATCGTCATTTTGTTCCTTCCTAGTCGCGGCGGCTTTGGGAGCTGCGGAGTAAACAGTTCGGTCGTTCTAGACAAGCATTTTGCCCTCTGTACCTGTTCTCATCTGTCGACGCCCGGGCGAGGCGGAACCGCCGCGCCGCTGCTGTTTCTCACTTTTCTACTCCACGTCGCCGCTTGCGGCGTACACAGATGCAGTGAGAAAAGACCATAAATTTACGCTGTCAACGTACCATAAGCGTATGCATGCTTACGTAGGCTAAACGCAGGCGCATTCCCACTTTTAGTTCAGCGTATGCCAGCAGAGACGCAAAAATGAACTCAGCCTATAGTGGCGCCATCTGGTTCCCAGGACGGGAACCATAACTGTAAACAAACCGACTCTCCTCTTAAGCCTAGAAGTGGGAGAATTGTCACTCTAAATAAAAAAAATAAAGCAAATTTATCACTTATACGTTTTCTTATAGGCAAGGCGAGACGAAGTGAAAGACCGATGCTCCATTTACGGCCAGTGAACGCTCTGAAAAAGGCAGCAACAACGAGAATTCAGTCCAAAGCGAGGGGTCCGGCTTCGAGGGGCGCCGCCATGTTTGTCACCGCGCGCGGGCGGAAGCTAGATGCGGAAAGAGAGCGCCCTGATTGGTCCGCGCTGACAGCTCGCATTCGCCGCTTCCGGTGAGCGGCTGACCGCCGGGCGAACGTATAGCACTGCTTGGTCGGCGGCGAACGGCCGCCGGCGGCCAAGCGGCCACCGCTGGGCGGCCGTTCGCAGGTTTTTCGCGAGAAAACCGCTCCATGTGGGTCGGGCTTTAAAGGGACACTGAGGAGAAATTGAAGTTGGCTTGTATCGACAGAATACCAGCTCCTGATTACAAAAACGCCACTCATACTGACAACAAAGCTCTTGTAACGTAGAAAAGAGCAAGGACCAAAATACAGGTATCGCCGCCACAGGCCAAACTCGCAAGTACAAGCGTGATGACGTCATAGGACAAAGCAGTGTTGCTAGAAGCAATGGTTCTAGCAACTCTAGGACCCGAGAAGGCACAAATCACTGAGGCGCAGCCGATGCATGCGCAAATCTCCTTGACGTCGCCAGATGGCGCCACGTGCCCGGGAGCTACGCGCGCACCTGAAGCACCGGGCCAATCAGCGCCTGCTCTCCGGCATTAGGTGGGCTCCCAGTATTCCGCTAGCGGTAACAAGGTACACGGTATGCTAAAGGTGTCTATTTGCGAGAACTTCGTTGACGACTTCGAGAACGAGATCCATCGTAACGCTGGCAAAACGCCAGTGCAAACGTAAGCGAAGCGACTGTAGCGACGGCCGGCGGTAGCTTTCTTTTCGGCTGCTTTCGTCACTGCTGGCCGTCAGAAATCACGGAGTCTGCGTTACGTCATGGCACGTCATGTTTCACGTCACTTAGTCCTGTGTCGTCATAGGAGAATCCCAGGTTTGAATCAGAGTGGCGGGAAAAACTTTTTCAACTTCGAATCCAAATTTCTTAGAAATAAATGCATCTTTCGCTGCCGGCCAAGTGGCAACAAAGCCATGACATACCAAACTATCGGATTTTGCTATAAAAAAAATATTAATAGTGCTCTCCTCACTGTCCCTTTAACCCGTAACATTCAACCTTCTCGAAGAATCGGTGAGTGTTTGGATGAAAACAAAGTGTTGTATAAAACGAATTGCTGGCATTGGGAATCACGATTGAAGCTTTGAGGCGCTCTCTTCGGCCCATCTGGCTACAAATTTCACTGAGTGTACGCTACTGTTTAGGCGCGGATGGAGTCGCAGCGATTCGCCCTACCAGCCACGTTTCATATCGCCACGTACCATTCTTATACCCCTTTTACACGGGCACTGTAAAGGTACTTTCAACTAAAGCTCCATTACGCTACCAAGGGAGCACTACTTCAAGGGAGTTCGTCCGTGTTACACTGTAGCGGAACGAGCTTTGAAAAACCGTCTAGCGCCCTCATCGGTGAAAAACTGGATTAAAATTGCAAACTTCAGTGCGTATGAAAATACAACAGTGTCACATATTTTTCATAAAACAACTTCTTTTATACCAATATTATGCTGAAGCAACGCAATTTCAACTGCAGTAATGACACGATCTGCCAAGCACAGAGCATAAAATCATAGTGCTGGCCAAACTGAGCCCAACACGCTCAGCTTGGTTCACGGAGCTTTGTTCTTCCATTTGGTTCTTTTGCTCTGTTTTTTTTTTGCCTTGCGATCGTTGCGATTCTGATCACGTTTTTCTGTGTGCCTTGTGTTCGGCGATCTCCGTCAAGATGAGTGACGATCCGTGGATCGTCACTTAGGATCCACCGCAGGTTCACCGCCACTCATTTTCTCAGAAAAAAAAAACAAGCACGAAATTTTACAGACAAAAAAAAACAGTGCAGACTCGGTGTGCGGGTAGCGTAGGCGAATTGTGGCAACCAGTGAGTCTAGCGGCAACAGCACCGCAGATATATCACTAGCTGCTGTCCGTCACTGTCCCTACCGCTGCAAACAACAACAAAACATGGCCGACATGGCATTGTTGTTACCGTGGCGCTTGTAAATCTGGGACGAGAGTATGGCATGGTGAGACCGCCTCAAAACAAATAATATTATATTTTAAAAGACCAATAGTTTTACGAAGCAAATTTAAGAAAAAAATATCTAACGTTTCTTATCCCGATTTACTTTTGCTGTTAACTTGCTAGGAGAGAGAGTACTCCCTTGCAGCCTCAAAGGACAAACTCGAGCTGCCTTGATTCGAAGTTCCTTTGAACTAGGTGTCCTTAGGCGCGTCCGTGTAGCAGCGCGTGTTCTTCCTCTGAGTAATGGAGCATTAGTTCAAAGTACCTTTACAGTGCCCGTGTGACAGGGTTATTATTCTCTAGTATCGGCGAGTCGCAGGACGAAAATATGGCCAGGCGTAAACAAAGTGCAGGAAGGTGCCAGTCACGGTACTTGAGATTTGTCACAACGATATATATACCTATATGTCTGTGCTCACTTTGGTTGTACGGCGAACAAAGTTTTGGGCGCGCACTTGACTAGTGCAAACATGCACGCTGCTTTGGCAGCGTTTACTGCTGTGTATCAAACAGAGTCTAGAACACGAATTTGATTATCGTAGCTTAGCAATTCTCAAGGACTGAACGCGTTCTCTTACCCACTGCGAAACTGCTACGAAAAGTTTTACCCTGGTACATGAAAACTCATACAATAACCTCGCAGGACCGCGGCGGTGGGTGACACTTGTATAAGCGCAGACGGGCGAGTCCACTTTCACTGCAGGTGAGCGGCGGAGGGGAGTCGGGGTGCGCGGCGCGTGTGTTCTTCGAGACGTCGGTTTTACGCCGCTGATACAGTGGAACACTTCTCTATGTCCAAATTGTCGAGTTTCTGAGAAAACGCTCCGTACTCTCTGCTCGACGCGCGGCACAATGTGTTAATACAAAAACGCGCCTGAAGAAACTACGGCGGCGGGAGCTTTCCACGATATCCGATTTCTGGCTTAAGAAGCAAGTTCGCACAAAGACGTATGCACTAGTGCTCCATGCAGTGTAAAGTCGTCCAGATTAACGTTTTCCCAGTATTAATAACAAGAGCCACGGTTGCTGCGCGCCGAGAGCGCTAACATCAACGGCAGTTTACCACTTCTTTTGTCGCGTCTTCGATATTTGGTGCCGAAACGTTCTTTGCGCGTTCAAGCCCAGCTTTGCGGGACATGGCCATTTAGTACGGCAGACTGCCACCACGGGCCGCTTCACCCTGAACTCCTCCTCTCTCTTTTCATTGCCCCTTTCCTGCCTCGCATAGCCGCTCGCGGGCAGACGGGAGGGAACACCGCGGCGGGGTTGGGCAGGTTGGGCGGTCGGGTTAACCTTTGTTCGGAATACCTTCAACACTGTGGGAGGAAGGGGGAGGAGGAAGGGCTTTGGGGGCGAAAGAAAAGTGTCAATGTGGCGTAAAGCCTTCTCTGCGTCTGACGAACGCATAATGAGTAATCGGATACTCAGAAAGGCGCCTAGTGGGAAAAGAAAGAGGGGACGGAAAAGGCAAGATGGTTGACAGGCTTGTTGAATCGCTTGAAGGGGCGAGGGTGCTTTCTGAGATTCTTTTTGATAACTTGTAAGGTTTACAAAAGGTGCCTCCAGGATGTAGAGACGCAGTGATACACTGTGTGCCGTGTCTCTCCGGCGCCGTATTTTTCGCTACACACGCGGTATGCTACACATACGCACGCACGAACGCAAGCTGGAGCACCGAAAGCACACGTAGCGTGCGTCTCGATATCTGTGCCGTGTCATGTGGGCGACTGAGCAAATATAGCACTGGCAAGATGCGCTGAATTTTGAGAAAACAACCATAATCGCAAAATCAAGAATCAAAAATATTGTTAGTCTTCTTTATGGTGACAGTTACTCAGTAATAAGTGAGCACGCTGTCTGCCTCATCGACCAAGTAAAATTATAGTAACAGAAATCAGAGAGTGAAGGAAAACGAGGAAATCGTTTCCTGTACTCCGGCCATGCGATGAGGTGATAATATTTTGTTTTTGTTTGATGCTGTTCACTTGTGGCCATGAGTGTATTGTTCAAGCGTGTATTAATACAGGCATGCATTTCGAGGCTACACCTTCGACTTGACGCAAGAAGTCACCCGAAAAAAAAAGTACATCTGGAATAGTTTTAACTTTCATCGTGTTTCTAACCTTCTTTAAGTGCGCAACCATAAAAGTGTGTGGCTTTGTAAACAGCTCGAACATCACCATAAGTCACCAGTGCAAGTCTCTAGGAGTCATTAGCGCTCTACGCTGAGTGGCGGGAAGCGACTCCTTCGTGGCACAAAAGGAACACGAAAAGACTAGAAACGGAGCCAAGAGACATAAACACTAAATGAATGGCCTAGGCTCTACAGTAAAGCGGAGTTGGCGACATGAATGGGAACAGAGGAGGAAGGAGTAGCCCGAAGAGACGCACTTTCGCCTGGCTCGGCAAGCGCCACGACAAAGCGACAGCGGGCCGGGGCGTCTGTCGCGGTGAAGAGGGGCCGAGATCACCTTCGCAAACAGCGACCGAGAGCTGAGAAGCGACGTTCATTTCATGCAGTAGCGTTTCCAGCATGTAGTTTAGCCAAGCCATCACCACAAGCCCTTGGACACTTGGCCAAAGAAGCCAGAACACTAAATGAGGTTTCTCTTGAAGTTTCCCTCACGCGGAAGGCGTCCTGGGCGACCGCACGAAATGCAAGCGCAACGAGACAAATTCATAAAGGTGTGTGTAGTGACAACGCTCGATATCTATACATTGCTACAAAACACGACACACTACGCATGCATTACTGCAATGTGGTAGTCCAGGTGTAGCACGGATTGGAACAGTTTTTAATGCGAGAGCACTATACTTCACTTCACTTTCAACAAGTGACATTTGCTTAAAGTGTCATTTGAGCACTGTCACACGATGAGCTTTAGTGACACTCGCTGCAGAACGCACTTTCCTCGTAGTGAGTTTGGTGGGCTCCCTCCACTTCGTCCGACAAGGCGAGCGTGTAGCCTCAACAGCAGTTCTGCGGCATTCAAAAATTTGTTCTGAGAATTAAAAATCTCCATCTTATTTTCTTGATCGCGCCTTTTAATGAAAGCTTGCGCAAATAATGCGCACACTTGAACAGCTACTCTCGCTTTGCAGATGACGGCGACCCCCTTAGGCCTAATGAGTCCACAGGGTGTGTGTACGCAATTTCGGTGATTGGGGAGAGCGAATTCTCAAGTTTCAGCGAACCCAAATGTACAGCGAGTGTAGTTTTGCTAAAGGTGACCTCAAATCGGCTGTCGCTTACATTACAGGACGCGTACGCACTGAAGAGCCGGTGGGACTTAAGACTGCCGCTCAATGTTTTGGGCAGCCAGCTGCAGTCGCTGCCGTCCCTTGTGGATGACAAATAACGCCGTTTCAATGTATGCGAACGGTCACCGAATATGCTTCTGCGTAAACTGATTAAAAATGAGGTATTCGTCTCATCGGAGAAAGCAAGGACGATTACCGACAAGCGCCGGACCTACGCGATGTCAGCAACCAGGCTACCAAGTGTTTCCTTGGCGCGCAGTCGCATCGGTGTTTCCTACAGTGTTGTCGCACTTTGTAAATAAGCAAGGGTACCACCGTTACAAAAATGAGATTAATTAAGATAACTAATCCGTAGCTCGGGTATTATGTCATGCAAACGAGCACTATCAGCTAAAGTGGCTGTCTGGGCTTGTTGGTCAGTGATCATGGTTAAAGAATGCAGCGCGAAAAGACAAGGACAAACGAAGAAGTGGACAGGAGTCATGTACTATGGTCTTCAAGCACTCATTTAGCATCTACACAAAAATATTTGCTAAAAGAGAAGGAAAAAAAAGCGAACACACATGAAAATGTTACATCTCCGAATGATTGTCTTTGGCTTCGTCACTGGAAAGCCGCAATTAAACTACTTGTTTTTTTCGGCCTGTTACTGCTTTCTTTTTGTTCTAAACGTACTTCCCTTTCCGTAAGTCCTTTCTACTTGTGACCACGCTTGCTTTAGCCGTTTTGGTTGGTTGGTTGGTTTATGGGGTTTAACGTCCCAAAGCGACTAAGGCTATGAGAGACGCCGTAGTGGAGGGCTCCGGAAATTTAGACCACCTGGGGTTCTTTAACGTGCACTGACATCGTACAGTACACGGGCCTCGAATTTCTCCTCCAAAGAAATTCAGCCGCCGCGGCCGGGATCGAACCCGCGTCTTTCGGGACAGCAGCCGAGCACCATAGCCACTGAGCCACCGCGGCGGCTGCTTTAGCCGTTTTAATTGTATGAGCACTGAAGTTGTTTATATAGGGCGAGTGAATGGTAATTACGATTGTTCTCTCTAGCCTCACTCGACTGCAATTGTGTATACATTTTTGTAACTTTTATTCGTTCAGTGAATTCTTTTTGTCTTTTTTTGTCCGTTGACTGGAATGTATATCAGCTGAATGCTATTAAAAATTTTGTCTAGCAGCACAATGCGGCAGTCGAGTCGAATGACACTCAGTTGGAAGGCGTTCGAAACTCCCGTGTAGCAGGGGTATTACTTGTCACGGATCGTGATCCTTTTTGTCGTTAACATTTTTTCAGATGTGGAAGTAAATCTGAAAATTGACTCGAAGCGATTAGATTTGCGAAAAAATTGTCTTTTGTAGGTATTTGCGCGAAAAAGAAAAGAATTTCTCAAAGGTGCTGCAACATCCTTCGCCACTGCCATCATTTCCAAATAACACCCCTATTTGCCGTGTGACAGCGCGCACCGAAAGTGTCATTCGTTCAAGAGAAGTCCATTTCGCGAAAGTGTCACTAAACCTGCCTGTGCGACAAGGCACTCGGCTCGTTATACGAAAACCCCGACGTAACCAGAAAGCCGTGGCAGGCCAGAACTACCTAGACTAGAAGGCACGCGTGGCAGAGACTCCGCACGCGAGTGACGTCATCATCATCAGTGCGACCCTCCCCTTCCGAGAAGGGCAAGACGACTTCCGTGATGAATGGAAACAGGTTTAGGGGCGCCCCACCGCATTCCTGGGGTCGTTATACAATAGCCCTGACTCGTGTAACAAAGCAGACCAGGCTCAAGAAGGGAGCGGCTGGCCCCTATCCCGCATGCACTGGGCGAGATGCCACTATACCGCCTGACTTGCTGTCGTACATGTAAAAAATGGCGTGTCGCCTCCGCGAGATACGCTAGGAAATACGATTCGCCACTGTCGTATTCATGTAAACGCGGCTAGATACTACACAAAAGGGAAGTTCCCGCCGCCGCCGGCCTTAAGCTTTAGGTGAATGAGGTTGCAGTGCTATGGAGCGTTCACCGTCCATTATGAATCGCTCGCGTCTACATCGACAGGCGAGACAGGAAAGCGTGGCCAGAGGCGGCAGTTCGCTGCCAATGAAATACGCGGCCAACACAACTCAGGGAAACGTGCGAAGCGAGCTGCTGCAGCGAAGGAACGTTCAGCCCCCAAGTTCCCAGCAACAACTCAGCGAAAAGTAGTCCTCTCGCAGTTACACATCATAAGAATTGCTTAGGTGCCCCCTAATATTTTGTGTTTTGTATTTAATGTTTTTTTTGTTATACCCCTAATTTGCGGAGAAATGTCTATGGGCACATGGTTTGCTCTTCAAGACGCGAGAATTGTTATCCATTGACTGTCTTTCCAATGGCGCACTCGGCTACGCATTGTACTAGTTTTATTTGTGTGCATCTTTTTCATAAGATAAATATTCCTCGTTCCACCAAAAAGAAAGAGATAAAGGCCTAATGAACGAAATCCTTTGAGGGAAGTGCCTGACGACATGCACTGGTGAAACGAAAAACAGAAAAATAGAATCAACGCAAGAACTTCGTTCGGAACTTCTTGAGGGAGCGCACGGAGCTACCGGTCAACCAGATTGCAACGACCACAAAGGTACCCTGAGAACACGACCAAAATTTCAGTCTAAGTTTGAAGTGCCAACTCCAAGGGCCCTTCCTGGGCGTACGAGCCCAGCGTCTGCTCTCTTGGCGAACCTCGGCGAGGCGCCGATGTCTGTCCGTGCTAGATATCAGCGCACGGGCGCTCGCGTACGCGTCGGAAGCCGGGTCCGGTTTGCAACAGTCGGAGGACCGCGGGAGTCTCGGTGACTCTTTTTTTCATGACTTGAGCCTCTTTCGGGCTCCCCGAACTTTTCTTCGCAGTTTAATGGGTCCTTTCAGCACCCTCCAACCCCTTTTCTTCAAGGCTTGAAATTCTTTCCCTAGACTCGAGAGGGGGACGAGCCAGCACCAGGGACATGGAGATGCATGCCCCTTTTCGACGCCCGTTCCAGCGTACGCCAAGAGCGCCGACGCCCAGGATGTGTCGTCGAGGGAAAGAATTTCAAGCCAAGAAGAAAAGGGGTTGGGGGGCGCTGACAGGACGAATTAAACAGCGAAGAAAAGTTCGGGGAACACGAAGCCATGAAGAAAAAAGTCCCGAGAGCCCCGCGGTCCTCCGATTGTTGTCAACCGGACCTTGCTTACGACGCGTGCGCCAGCGCCCGTTGTTGGGACTGGGAGTCCGAGCCAGGAAACGGTCGAGGCGACGGTGAGTCAAATGACTTTTATGTACAGTATGTACAAGGGCTTTTACATGATACAAGGGACAAGAGCACCACGGGCAAGCACAAAGAAGAAGGGCGGCCCCGGCGGCGAGCGCAGCTCCGGCCTGATGGCTCTTCTGCTGCCCGTCTGCTGCTAGGGCTCAGCGCGGCTCCGTTTTTAAAGCCACCGCTGACGGTTGCGGCAGCCAGCAGTTTAAATCCTCCAATCAGGTCACAGCACTGGCCACCGTTCAAATTAGACCAATGGTCGAGAGGCGACGGCCGGCGACGAGACGGAGGAGCCCGCACCGACGGAGAGGAGGGGCGGAGGAAGGGTCCGCGTCGGCGCCGGCGAGACGGCATGAGTCACGCTGCACGCCGCGACATGCCCGAGAGTCTGGGCCTGCTTTGAGCGACGGCGGGCGCGCAGCGCTTGTTTCCAGAGAGGCCAGCCAACGAAATGTGGGCGCCGGCACTACACCGTGCGCTGGCGCCGATATCTAGCACGGACAGATATCGGCGCCTCGCCAAGGTTCGCTGGCGTCTCCTGCATTGCGCATGCTCATACCGGTTCCGGCGTACGCCAAGAGCGCCGACGCTGAGCGCGTACGCCCAGGAAGTGTCGTTTGGAGTTGGGGCTTTACACTGTGGCAATCCACTTCTTAGCTTACCCAGAACACAAACACTGGACGAAATTCCAAGACCAGCCTCATGCTGCGCGGAGCGACTCGCGGAAACAAAATAGAGAACAAGTGAGTGCATGGTATGACTCACAACAACACAAGGCGTCGCCACGCTCCTTCAAAAGCCCCTTCCCCTCCCTCCCGCAACCGGTTGCCCCCGCACCACGTAACAATTGTGCCGTAGAATGCCCAACACTCGTCCCTTCCTTCCTCACGCGCATCCGAATTCGCCTCTGTGTGTTGCGCATTTCCATAACTGCTGAGGTAGGAACCAAAAAGAAAACGTCCACTTACAAGAGACCTCTCCCGGCATACGTCATCGGCGCACGTGTCTGTGGTGTGGCGGGCAAATCATGGGGCTTCAGACCGGGAGGGGCACCAGGTGCGACTCATACCCTCGTGATACCAAGGCGTCTCTAATCGGGAGAAGAAAGGCGCCGGGAAAACGATCGGCACATACAAAACCAGTTTAGAAGCAAAAGGGCGCGATTTTTCCCACAGGGACTTGTTCCTTTGACGTCATGCTCTTGGACCAGAAGAGTTCCCTTTCTTTATTGCCCATCCTAACATATGCTCCCAGTTTTCATTCTTTTAAGATTCTTAACATAGTATTTGTATTGGATTGGGCAGGACTGTTTAGTTGTTCCTTTTCTTCCCCTTCGACATCCTCTGACCTGGCTTTTCGCGATCAATTTTGTATTCGGTTTCATTGCATTTTGAGCAGGAAGATGAATCGTAAAAGAAAGCTGTGCGATAACGCAACTAATCTCCTACACTGGTGATACACAATATATATATTTTTTAATGATTACTGCACAGCTTCAAGAGTACAGATTCCATCGCCAGGGGGCCAACGGGAGCGGACGCTCGCCGAATGGGCTCCGTGTTTTACACGGTTTTTGAGAAAGTTTTGCCGCTTACATCGCACTCCAGCCCCACGAGACTTACAGAAGATTGTTCCGCATCGTTGGACACCGTATTTGTCACCTTCACCATCATTTCGGCAAGTTCGAGACCCAACGTGGCCGGCGGCCGGCGGCCGCGTTCAGCCGAACGCCGCAGCAACAGCGGCGGCTTGGCTCGCATCTGCCACATCTCTCGCCATGGAGTACACCGTGCAAGGTGAGCCCATTTCACCGCACGAGGTTCAAACTACCGACTGGAAGCATGTCCTCGCCGTGCGAGATCGACATTCTCGAAAAGAAAATGAAGCCCACATAGCGCATTCAACTCAAGCAGCCAACGCAGAGACGCCAACATCCCAAACCGGAGACGCGGCATGTGGTTCAGCTAAAAAACAAGACAAATTGCCTCCCGCTTCACCTCGCTACAAAAATTCACGGCCTTTACCTCCCTTGCCGCGCGACGACTACAAGATTGTCTTTAGGCCAACGGGCGGCGGTTTTGATGTCACAGCGTTCTCAGAGCGTGAGCTTCGAGCAGCCATACTGAACGGCAGCGCGGTACCAGTCGCGGCTGCTGAAGAGGACCTAGTGCGCAATAACCCAGTCAAAAACATTCTCACAATGGCGACACCCAGCAAGGAACGCGCTCTTCAGTACGTCAAACTAAAATCCATCACTGTGCAGGGCCTCAAGGTGGCAGTGTCGGCCTACATTGCCCCCCCTGACACTGCAATCCAGGGAATCATATACAAGGCCTACGGGAACGAGTCTCCAACGGAAATCTTTGATGAACTGAGAAGAGCAAATCCACTTCTTCCCATAGTGCAGGCACGTTCTCTTGGAAAGACGTCAACATCCCTTCTAATCCACTTCGCGGCGGAGAGGCTGCCCCAATCCATCAGGTACTTCGGAGTCCTGCATGCGGTTTACCCCTTCCGTCCGAAAGTGGAATCATGCACGAACTGTCGCACAGTTGGACACAGGCGTGACGTGTGCCCAATGCCAGTACAAGATCACTGTCAATGGTGCGGTGTTCAGCATCCATCAGAGCAAGTCTGCACCCCAGTCTGCATCATATGTGGAGGCGACCACAGAACGGGAGACGCAAGATGCAGGCATCGTTTCGAACGCACGACCAAAAAAGCATCGGGATCCTCGTGGGCCAAGGACCGACCTTCAAGACCAAGCTCCAAGGGCAGCGACTCGACCACACGCTCCAGGTCCAACTCATTCCCCAGGCTGAAGGGTTCCAGATCCTCCAGCAAAAGTCCAACAAGAAGCGGAGACTCCAGCGCCTCGTCCGGGGCCGGAACATCCAAACAGGTGAGCTGGGTGGACAGGGCCTCCCATCTTTCGCATGATCGATCAGAGTCTCAAAAATCCCAAGAGCAAAAAATCATACAGAACCTAATGGAAGAGAATCGAATCCTTAAACAGCAGATGGCGCAGATTCTCGCTCGATTAAATACCCTTACGAGTCCCACCGCCCCCTCCACAACCCACAATTCACCTCCTCCTAAGACAGACGAATCCAACCCTACAGATAACTCTCAGCAATTGGAGCAAACCTCTTTTCACCAGTCAGACCTCACTCCTCGTAAAAAACGTCCGCTGGTTGATGAGGGAACGCAAGTAGTAACAATCCAACAACTTCGGGAGATCGAGGAAAAAGCCAACAACACTGAAAAAAAAGTCGAGTTGGGCTTCACTCAGATCGCTGAACGATTTACTCACCTGGAGCAAGTACTTGATGATATTGTTAAGAAACTTAGCAGCCCCCCGTCTAACCCTTCCTCCCAACCAGCATAGAAATGGCTACCTCTTCCACGCCAACCCCCCGTCAAAATCCTTTCCTCCATATTTGGCAATGGAACTGCAGAGGCCTTAAAAAGAAAAAAGATAATCTTCTTCTGCATATTCAGCAAGCCTCTCAAATCCCAGACATTATAGCAATCCAGGAACCTAACAATACGTATAAGTTACCAGGCTATCAAGCTATCCACCCCTCTGATGCATCACACCAATGTGTCACTACATTCGTGCATCGCAATATCACCTACATCATTCATGACATGACAGACGTGCTCCATGACTGCCAGTACATTGAAATCCTCCCCCGCAAATCAGGTCAACCTACATACTTTGTCCTGAATATCTACAGCCACCCGAAGGATAAACATTCACAGCTTCTCAGGGCCTTACGAAAAGCCCTTTCTGTTGCGGCGCACTCACCACTAATTGTTGTCGGGGATTTTAACGCCTCGCACACGGACTGGGGATATAAATATACTCAACCCAAAGGGAAACATCTCTGGGAATTCATCCACCAAAATCACATGACTCTCTATACAGATCCCAATCAGGCAACTAGAATAGGCAACAGTGTAAGCAGAAATACCTGCCCAGACCTCACCCTTGGAAAACATCTAAAGCATGTTACTTGGACAAATACAGGCCAAAACCTCGGAAGTGATCACTTTATTCTTTCACTCAAGTGTTACGCAAAAAACCTCACCCTGCCAGTCAAGATTAAACGCATAGTGGACTGGGACCTTTTCAGGAAAAGGCGAGAGTCCACTGCCACTCAAAAAATAGAGGACTACTCCTCTTGGGTTACCCAATTAAACAAAGAAATTGAAGCTTCTACCAAGGAAGCAGCAACTACTCAGGAGTCGAATCAAGTAGATAGCCGACTACAACATCTGTGGCAAGCCTATCAAGAGGTGGAAAAGCGATGGTTGCGGCAAAAACATAATCGCAAACTTAAACGTACCTTGGCCAAAATTCTAGAGCAAATTACGGAACACGCTGCCTGGTTAACCACTCAGCAATGGTCTCAGATATGTAATAGACTGGACGGCAATCTCAAATTTAAGAACACATGGCATTTCCTCAGATTTCTATTAGACCCCAGCTCACCTAGATCTGAGACCTCCAAAGCAATTATACGCTTAGTTCATTCCGCACAACAACAAGGTCAGGACATTATTCAAATCCTTAGAGATAAATACTTCCCAGACACCCCTCAACTAACCCCTGTACAATATGAGGGATCTTGTAACTCTCAACTCGATGCCCCTATAGCCGAGGCAGAGGTTTGGGCAGCTTTACAGCAGCTCAGGACCACTTCAGCACCAGGTGCAGATCAAGCCACCAATAAGGCTCTGAGAAATCTGGATGGCAAAACTGTCGCGGCCTTCACAGAATTTATGAATCAGCATTGGGAAGCTGGCACGCTCCCAGAACAGTGGAAGCATGCCAGAATTACCTTTATACCTAAACCAGGCAAACCGCTAGACCTGCAAAATCTTCGGCCCATATCTCTAACTTCATGTGCGGGCAAGCTCATGGAGCATGTTGTCCTAAACCGTCTCATCCGACACATGGAAGAGAACAACATCTACCCCCATACCATGTTCGGTTTCAGATCCCACCTTTCAACACAGGATGTCATGCTACAGATCAAGGAAGACATACTTGATCCTTCGATTCCTCACCTCACCAAAGCACTTCTTGCTTTAGATTTAACCAAAGCATTCGATAATGTGCAACATTCAGCCATTTTACAAGCTTTGAGCTCCCTGCACGTGGGAGAACGCACCTATGCATATGTGAGAGCTTTCCTTACGGGCAGGACCGCGGAGTTCCAAATCGGATCAGTCACATCTCCTACCTTCCCACTAGGCAGCCGTGGTACGCCACAAGGTGCAGTTCTCTCACCATTTTTGTTCAACATCACGCTCATCCCTCTTGCTCAAATCTTGTCTAAAATTCCCCACCTCTATCACTCCATCTATGCGGATGATATCACCGTCTGGACGAGCGCAGGAAACTGCGGTGAAATAGAGGAAACATTACAAAATGCAACAAACGCAGTCCAACAATATGCACAAAGTATAGGCCTGGCATGTTCCCCTGCCAAATCAGAACTCCTTCTAATCAGACCCCGATACCCGGATCCTGATCCGCCACAAATTGTTATCAAACTTGAAGACATTCCAATTCCAATTAAACCCGTCATTAGGGTTTTGGGTATGCTCATCACGAATGACGGCTTCAACACGACCACCATTAAATCACTCCGCCACACTGTACAGAATACGACTGCGATCATTCGTAGAATTAATAATAAACACCGAGGCATGAGGGAGGCAGACACGCGACGTCTCGTTCAAGCCTTCTGTATCAGCAAACTCATTTATACTCTCCCCTATCTGTATCTCACTCGGACAGAGCAGGAGCAGATAGATAGAATGATCAGGGGTATATATAAGGCTGCCCTTCACCTCCCGAATTCAACCCCCACCAGCAAATTCCTCAAACTAGGCGTGCATAACACCCTGGCAGAACTAATTGAAGCCCACCTCACGGGGCAATACTATCGCCTATCTCGAACACCTACCGGACAGAATCTTCTGAAAAGACTCAAAATCACCCTCGACGACCAAATTTCGGATCAGCATAACATTTCTCTAGACCTTGCAAAAAATCTTTATATTCCACCTCTGCCTAGAAACACTCATCCTGAGCATGACAAAGATCGTCGCACAGCTCGGGCAACAGCCCTACATAAGCACTACGCTAGGGATCGAGCAGTCACATACGTAGATGCTGCAGAATATTCTACCACCTCAGCCTATGCAATCACGGTACTTAACTGCAATCATAATCCTTGCTCATCCCTTACTCTCAATCGCGTTCAACATCCCGTCGAGGCTGAAGAAGCAGCTATAGCCCTGGCCATTACTCAAACAAATGCCAAATACATATTCTCGGATTCTAAATCAGCCATACGAAATTTCGCCAAACAACGGGTTCACACGCCAGCACATCGCATTCTGAACAGTGTTGTACCACCGAGTCGGCTCATCACACTCATCTGGGTTCCTGCGCATTGCGGACACCCGGGGAATACGGCTGCACACAATCACGCCCGAGGACTCGTCAACCGGGCGGAGGACGGCCTCCCCTCCTTCCGCAGTGCTAGGGAACGCATGATGACGTACCATGAAGTCACGCTTCACTACCGGGGTTCCCGACTAGTTTACTCCCCTCCCCATAAATCGCTAAATAAGGCCGAGCAAGTCGTTTGGCGACGGATTCAGACAGACACTTTTCCGAACCCTTACCTGTATTCCCTCATGCACCCAGGGGACTACCATCCGTCCTGCAAATTATGCCAACACCCTAAGGCGGATGTTCATCACATACTTAGGGCTTGCCCTAATACTCCAACTCCCCCTTTTCTGAGACTCGACGACCAGGAGAGATGGGAGGCCGTGCTGCACAGCTCACAGCCGGAGGTTCAGCTCCGGATGGTGACCTGGGCCACAGAGGTCGCCAGGGCCCATGGGCTCCTGGCCACCTAGCGCGACCGCGAGGGCCCACCTGTTCCTGCAAACCCCTTATCCTTATCCCCACCCTCACTGGCTTCCTTTTAAGGGTTGCTTAATAAAAGTTTTTCCTCCTCCTCCTCAAGAGTACAGATGCAAACGCTCCTCAAAGGAGGCCCTCAAGCCAATGGCATCAACCGATTGACATGACTTCGCGGCTAATCCTGTTAATCCGCGGTTAAGCCTTTTGCACCTTCCAGCCCCCTGCAATGTAACTGTTGGAGGTGAGGTGGGATTAACCGCGGCACCATGACAATCGACCGCTGCCATTCGCTGGAGTGTCTGCTTTGTCTGGCATTTGCCACTGAATTCTTGAGCTGTATCCGACTGTATGCAATCTCCCGACAGGCAGCGTAGCAATATGCTTCAGCCGCTATACTTACCAGTTATATGTGCCATTTATAAACTGCTTTCTTGCCGAGGCCCATATAAGAGCGCTTTTCCGTAGGACGGAAGTCGACAAAATTAAGTTCACCACTTTCTTCGCAACAATTAAACAAAGTTGGTGATATCTCGTGGTATAAGGGAACTTTGGTGACTCAAAAGCGCAGCCTCATTTCTGCATTTATACCCCACAGATAGAATCCTGGCTCTACGTCATGCATGCATATGAGAGAAGTTTGAATGAAATAACACCAAAAAGAAGTCGCCTATAGCTGTTTTTTTAATGTACGAATGGTTATAATGAGTGAAACTGTTCATTGACACTAATATATTTTCGAGGTCCTGAAACGAAAACTCTTTATTAAAATCGGTCGACAAAAAAAAAGGTGGTGAACACAGGTTAAAACCCCAAGTCCAAACCGCAGTCACCTTATTCCGACAGCGCTACAAATCACTAATTTGAAAGCATCACAGATGGAAGCGACAGTTGACCTTCTAACCAGAGGCCATCTGCTTCTAGACATAATTCTTATTATTCTCGACGACATGTAATAAGCTGAACAGGCACAGAACGTCTCAGAGTAAAGCTCCGTCAAACTTCTGACATCAGCATTAAGAGAATAAACTTAAACACTTCCATCCGACAATACTTTTTGATGCCGACCGCCTGGCTGCCGCTATGCTCTTCCAAAGTAACAAGAATAGCCAAATTGAAATGAGCTAGCTCTCATAGCCTATTCTACCATGATCACAGATGCAAATAAACTTTTCGAATAATAGCACAGGGCTGACAATTCGCGAAGTTGCTCCGCTACAAGCATTACGAACACCCACGAGTACTTTTTGTTGCTACGTTAATTTTCCTCCTAATAACTTTCTTCGTTTAAAACTCCGGTTCATGCACTAGGTTCGAACTCTCGCATGTGTTCTTTTCTACAAGGCATAAGTTTCCTGACAGAAAGATAATCATCAAAATGGACGGAAATTCATCACTTTCAACCATTTCTGCAGCGTAACTAGCTACCAGGCGCCATCTTTCATATGTTAGGCAGTACCAGGCTTCAGACAAAAAGGCCTCGGGAAGCTCCTGGATCAAAGGTGTAACAGATCGACACACACCATTTTAAACAGCATATGTTAGAGTACCCAAAACCGGGGGTCATTTTCGATATCTATCTGTGTTACGGCGCTATACAGTTTTAAAGTCTGAAAAATGGGCAAAATTTGGCCCCATCCGATAGGCAGCATGGTAAAATATTCAAACGCGCAGGGCCGCTCGTGTATTAATAGCACAGAGCTGAAACTTCGGCACATTCCTCAGCTAAGTCTATATTATACAAATCCCCGGGTCATTTTTTGTAGGTGCTTTTGTTCAGGTTTTACAATTTTTTTTGTACCCCTTCCCATTCAGTTACGCTCCGTGTCGCCGCCGCTGCCGACAGGCGGCGCAAGTAGTACATGTCCCGCAAAGCTGGGCATACGGCGCTTGCCAGCGCTCAGCGCCACAAAAGCTCTCGCCACAGTACGCGATGATGGTTCAACGCGCTTAACTTTTCACAGAACAAGAGACAAAACAACAACAGTTAAGCGCGTTGAACCATCATGAACAGCCTACTAGGCCCAGTCCTCGCCATTTTGCCACAGTACGCTACGCGCGTGTTCTGCTGGAACGCCATCGTCCCCCGCAGACTCTCGGCGCGGCTCGAGCGACTCCGAGATTCGACGACTGTCAAAGGTGGACACTTCACAGTGGGAATTCATGACGCGCAGCCCTAATTTGTCCGTTGTCCTTTGCTTCCTACATCTCCATTCCATCGGCATCCATTTCTTCGTCAACGCGCTCAGCTAGAGCAACGCTGTCGACTACAACCAAGCAGCGCACGTAGCGGTCGTCCACTTCTAGTTTGAACACGGCTCCGGGCAGCCAGTTTCGGCCACCTGGGGATGTTTAACGTGCGCATTGACAATGCACAGCACACGAGTGCATTTTGCGTTTCCCAAACGCGGCCGTTAAGAACTGATATGTACGACGCAGACGTACGCACTACTCTAACAGTGCCTACGAAGTCTCCAGAGAGTCGTCATCATCATCAGCCTGACTACGCCCACTGCAAGACAAGGAACTCCCCCATATCTCTCCAGTTAACCTGTCCTGGGCCAGCTGCGGCCACCTTATCCCCGCCAAGCAAGCGCGCAGCGCTGGATGGCAGCAGCGGAGCGCCTGCCTTTCGCAGAGAAATGCAAATGGAAACAAAATGCATATGGAAACAAAAGTGCGCGCCGAGACGCCAGAAGCGGGGCGGACCCTGTGTAGACCTTCGTCACAGCTGCTGGCTTGCAAAGCCACCCATGCTATCCGGCAACGCTCACCGCCTATTATAGGCTACGATGGAGGCGAAATTCATGAGTCCCGTGTACTGTGCGATGTCGGTGCACGTTAAAGAACCACAGATGGTCGAAATTTCCGGAGCACTTCGCTACGACGCTCCTCATAGCCTGAGTCGCTTTGGGATGTTAATCCCCCCTAAACCATAAACCAAACTATTATAGGCCGCGTGTAGGCTACGTTATAGACAGCTCCAGGCTTTCAGTGTCAGCTTGCGCAGAAAGCAGCGGGGGCGAAATCGGGCCTACTCACGAGCAGTCTCCGTGGGTGGTTTCACTCTTCGAATTTAGAGCCGGCGCACAAACGGTCTCGGCGCCTCGTAGGAGCTGCACTGTCGTCTGTTTCAGGCTATAAAGTTGCTGTTGCCAGTTGCGGTCACGTGATTAGGGCCGCCATGGATGGTACACTCACTCTAGGAGCCGACGGGGCGCAGTGCTTCCGAGGTGGTTGGCCGGTGTCTTTTACGAATTAGCGCGTTCAGTATCGCGTCTATGTATCGGCGTGCGCGCGTGTGTATGTGTTCGTGTGCGCGCCTGTGTGCGTGTCTGTGAGTGCGTGCGCGCGAGTGTGTGTGCTTGTGCGTTCGTGTCTGTGTGCGTGCGTGTGTGTGACTGCGTGCGCGCGAGTGTACGCGTGTGTCTGTATGCGCATGCGCGTGTGTGCGTGTCTATGTGCGTGTGACAGCTATATATGTTTTCGAAGCTGTTGCTTTAAGGGGTATTTTTCCCTGCTGGTCGTATACATATTGGTTAATGAGGCTTAAATAAAAAAAATTGTGGAGTTTAACGTCCCGAAGCGGCACTTTAGCTATGAGGGACATTGAAGTGGAGGGCTTAGTGTGAATTTAGACAGCCTGGATTTATTTACGCGTACCTACATCGCACTGCACACGGGTGTTTTTGTATTACGCCTTCATCGAAATACGTCCACAACGCGTCCGCATGCTAAGACGCACGCTTACTCCCCGAATGCCTTCTTCGATTTTGCGTTTCTTTTGCCGACAGGCTGTTATCACTCACCATCGCCTCCGCAGCCTGTAAGCAGTCGCGAAAGGAATTTATCGGGGGCCACCTGGCCGCACACTTAGAGCGTTGGCCCGCACGTCGACCTTGGGGTCACCCAACTGTACCTCCCGAGAGCCTCTGACGGCGACTGACCACACGCAGGGATGAACAGGCGGTAGGAATCAGCAAGCGTAAAGGGAACGTTTTCTACGCATCCCACTTCCTATAGTGAACCGATTTTACAAACGTTTTGCTATATGCCGCACATATGAACGCAGCCTGCCCGCTTTAAAGTTTCAGGGTCCCGAAAACATGTATTTGCGAGCCTCTCAAGAAAGCGTTAGAACGAGCCTGCTTCTTGCGTTGTCCGCGCACAGCCGGGGACTCGAGAAAACGAGAGGCTGCGCAGCTGTCGTACGGGGCATTCGTAAACCCGCATCTCACCTGAGCTCTCAATCATGAATACTTTCGTTGGTTATTTTTTGCGCAAAAGCAACCCGCAAGGCAACCGCAAGGGAGACTTTCTTCGCCTAGAAGGCGACGCGCTCGACGCACTGGACCATTTCTGGAAACAGGCCAACAACAGCCCAACGCCGCCAGCTATTACAGTACTTGCAGAGTTCCAGTGACTTTATTTCGGGCACTATAGGCATCACACCTTCGTACATTGCGAATTCGCAGGTCTTCTGGTATAGTGTGCGACAGCTAGCCGTGATAGCTTTGTTTCAACTAAACACTTCTCGACCTGCTCTTCGACCATTTGACGGTTCCCAGGGCAGGAATTCTTCATGCTTGATGACACAGGAAAATCGCCCCCGAGATCGACTCTGTGTTCAGCCGCGAGTCTGTGTTTGCAGGGGCTGGCCAGTTGTTCAGTAATGGACGGAACCAGTCTCGTTTATAGTATAACGCTGACTTCCTCAGCCGTCGCTTACTCGGTTTCGACTGGGTGACCAGAATCTTCAGGACCGAGACATTTCAAGCTCACTATTTGTCACCGAAACAGGTGCATATCAAATAAGCCAGCGCGGAGAACCACTAGGGCAACGGAGAAGATGTCTGATTACCAGAGTTGAGAGCGCAGCTCTGTGCATGTTAACGCCGCTGATGGCCGCTGAAGTGCAGTGAGAAACCAGGCTTTAGCGGCACTATCACCATTAGCAGTGTTGCGCTGCCTCGGATGGTGACATGCGCTCGCGCTGGCTACGTGGGGCCACGTGTGGAGTAGAATAAACACAGTCGATACCTGGTTCCCGGCCTGTTCCCTTCGTCCGCTTCGCGCTCCTTCTAATTTGTAGCGGACTAAGTCCCTGTCCCTCTAGAGTTTGGTCACCTGGACGTGATGGACGCGGATAACGCTGCCGCGGTTGCGGCGCCCAAGCCCTAGGTCCCGGCTCATACATCAGCTGCGGACCGTGTCAGTGGAAGAACTGGGGCATGACGTTTCGTGTTGGCGGGTTGAAAGAGAAAAATGCACGATGTAGGAGGGTTTCACGCGGTCGATGGCAACGATTTCTTCTCGTCCGTTAACTGGCAGCTTCTGAGTTTTCTCACCCCGCTGCAGGACGGGATAAGGGCCATCGTAGGGAGGGGTGAGCGAAGGCTTGACGATGTCTCGACGCACAAATACATGTGTGGACGTGGCGCGGTCTCTGCTCACGAAGAATTTGAGAGTCGATGGACGTCTGGGGACGGGTTGCAGGCATCTGAAGAGCGGGCTTAGTTGTCCAACGCAGGGAGGCGAAGACGTCCTCGATGCGGGCCGAAGCGAAGAACTTGCCTGGCGAACGGACGGTAGTCCCGTAGGCCGTTTCAGCCGCCGTGAACTGAAGATCTTCTTTAAAGGCTGATCGAAGGCCGAGGAGCACTAAAGGAAGGGAATCGGGCCCAGAGGTTTGGGCTTCGCGTGCAACAAAGGCAGTCTTCAGCTGCTGGTGTAAGCGTTCAACCATGCCGTTCGGGAAGGGATGATACGCGGTAGTCTGAACATGGCGCACGCCAAGCAGAGATGTCAGGGCGCGAAACAAAGTGCACTCAAACCGGCGGCCACGATCCGTCATCACTACAGTGGGGCAGCCGAAACGGGTAATCCAACCACTGACAAAAGAACGCCACAGTACACGCCGTGATACCGGGCAGCGGAAAGGCTTCGGGCCACCGTGTGTAGCGGTCAACACACGCAAGGATGTATTCGAAACCTCGTGATGTATGAAGAGGGCCAGCAGTGTCGACGTGGACATGGTCGAAACGACGATCTGGGGGCCGGAAAGGGTGGTGAGGCGACCGTGTGTGGCGCGTTGTGCTTGAACGCTGACATTGCAAGCACTCACGAGCCCAGCGACGCACATCTCGGTTGACGGCTGGCCAGACGAGCCTAGACGTCACGAGCCGCTGCGTGGCCCGAATACAGGGATGGCTTGCGTTGTGCAGCTATTCGAAGACTTGGCGGCGGAACGCGGTGGGTACAAAAGGCCGTGGAGAGTCGTCGCACACGATGGAGTCTGAGCAGAACGGCAAGGGCACTGACGACAAGGTCAGAGAGCCAGGTTTGGCCTGGAGGGCTTGAAGCTCACTGTCTAACGCCTGTGTGGCAGTCAGAGCTGCGAAGTCAAGCGCACCTGACGCAAGAGCTGCGACCTAGGAGAGCGCATCGGCGGCACTGTTCGCGGGTCCTTCGATGTGTCTGATATCCATCGTAAATTCAGAAATAAAACTCAGGTGCTGTATCTCTCGTGCAGTGTATCAGCTTTGATTCACACTAAAACCAAAAGTTAAGGGTCGTGGTCCGTGAGCACGTAAAAACCGGCTCCTTCCGAGATGCGACGGAAGTGTCGAGTGGCGAGGTAGACAGCTAGCAACTCACGGCCGAAAGTACTGTAGCGCGTTTCTGCGGGCTTGAGCTTCTGGGCGAAGAAACCCAGCGGGCACCAGCAGTCGCCCGGACGCTGTTGCAGGACGGCGCCTACAGCTGCCCCAGAGGCGTCGGTGATGAGACGCAACGGGGCTTCGACGAGCGGGTACATGAGCAGAGTGTACCGTCGGCAAGGGTGTTATTGGCTGCTTGGAAGGCGGTTTCGGCAGCTGACGTCCACTCGAGAGGAGTTTGAGGACCATGCGGTGACTTCAAGAGATCGGTGAGGGGCAGGATAATGCGGGCAAAGCCGGGCAAGAAACCTCGGTGGAAGTTTAGGAGGCCGAGGAACTCGCGAAGCTTGCGAAGCGAGTTGGGGTGGGAAAGTCGCGAGTGGCGCGCACCTTTCTCTCCAAAGGACGAATTCCCTGCGCTTTAGGTGATGGCCAAGGAACTCGATGGCCATCACGGAACACTCTCGAAGCTTCACAGCAGTGACAAGTCCGAGCGCAGTGAAAGCAATTACGGTTGCAATGAGTGCTTTTTCAACAGTTTGTAAAATCGCCTGGAAATATACGTTTGAAAAGCTCACCCCGCACGCCGTGTTTTCCGAATATTGAAAAGAACTTCAAGCTGTACAGCTGATCGTGGTTCATGTGTGTGTGTGTACTGTGTTCGAAAACTGCCGTGAGTTCAACGCGACGAAATAAACTTCGAGCTCTACAGCTAGTCGTATTCGTTGCAGCGATCGCAGTGATCGCTAGCGCAAGTATTCGTTCCTGCGACGTAGCCACCACCGATATTGATCGTGGTTCTGTTTACTGTGTTACAGAACCACCGTGAGTGCGATGTGACCGTTCTGAAAGCTGTGTTTTGCGTATGTGAAACGAACTCGGCTGGACGACCGTTGAGCTGTTTTCTGCCGTGACTACAGAAGCGTCGCAACCATTCTGTGGCATTGTACTCCATTAAGTGCGTTTCGCGACTATGGGTGGCCGAGCCGGCGGTACTGTTGTGCCTTGTTAATATGAGCACTTTGGTTCCGGATAAAAACTGCACATGGACAGTTTTCTGTGATAGCGAATCGGGATTAAAAACGAAACGCATTTTCGGTAAACTGCTGTGATCAAAATATCTTTTTTGCTTATAAGCATTGAGTGGAGTTGGGGTTTAGACAAATGCCTGGCAATATTAAGTGCACTATCATGTTTCCCATTGCCATTGGTAAAATGCAGCGATCTTGAAAGTTCTCCGTGAGCCATGACAGGTTGTTTGAGTCATTATAGAAGCCTTCAGAAGCATATTTCATCAGTGCACATGCACACATGCATCTCCTGCATTCATTTACCTGCGACTGCCTGCAATGAGCATTATTTACCTGCTGGGCGAAGGCAATGGTGGGCCTCTGAGAATGTTCTATTTGTA
Organism: Amblyomma mixtum; assembly: GCF_055824585.1. NCBI lineage: Eukaryota > Metazoa > Arthropoda > Arachnida > Ixodida > Ixodidae > Amblyomma > Amblyomma mixtum. The sequence continues at coordinate 208,901,397 of NC_143014.1, forward strand.
GAAATGTAGAAAGCTTCCCAGATTTCTTTAGCTCACCTTGCATTTGCTGCATTCTTAAATTTGTTTGCCTGAATATAGAGGCTTATTTGCCCTGTGAGGTCCGACTCGTCGTTTTCTTCTTTTTCTTTGCTTCTTATCGTGGGACTGTCCGCGAGTTGGACAGAAACCGAATCTTACTTTTCGCTCTTCGCCGATGCGCAGCGTTCCGTCTAACACGCGAGCGGTCGTGCACGTTACGTGTGTGGTGCGTCATGTTGTGCGATCCACGGGTGACCATAGGGAGAGCGAGAAACCCCGACGAAACTTTCCACGAATAGGAAACCACCAATTTGACGTCAGGGGAAGCTGTAATTCATCTTGTTAACGTTTCTTTTTTTTTTTTGGCGCCGAGAGTGTGGGGATATTTTCGTATTTATTAGCCTCCGCCCCGTTTTTCGGGGATCACTTGTCTGAAGCCAGGTGGGCAGGCCCTAAGTTCGAGTAGACGCGGAGGGTGCTCGCGGGGCGTCCAGACAGTTGTCCGCCGCAAGTCCTTGCTAATGCTCTGTACAGATTTCCTGTTTATAAATAATTTGTCGTTCACCTCTCGAGTTCGCCTGAAATCCCGCCAGTCTGAAAGAAGAAGAAGACGACGGGGAAAGTTCGCATTTCAGAGAAAGATTTACCTGGAGGTCCCTCTCTCCAGGTTAGGGCTCCCGTTATCTCTGCCAGTGTTGTTATCGTTCGGAGCGAGCGCCAAAGGATTTGCTTTGAGTTCAATTTGTGGGTATCTCCATGATTACATAATTGCAACTGGTAGGTTGATTTGCTAACTCCTTTAAAAGTCTCGAAGTTTTTTTTTAATTATTATTATTCTCGCCAAAATGTTCTATGTTATTCCACTTCAAATATTCTTCTGTCGTTTTTCATGAATACATTTTTCACAATTCACGTTTAATCCTATGAATATTTTCTTATGTATACCACTACACCTTGGCCAATCCCCCCACGTGGGTATGTGCCATTATAAAGAGGGGAAGAAGAAGAAGAAGAAGAACCGATCTTCACTTCCACCTTGCACAATGCTCAGCTATATCTATATATATATAGGTTTCTCGGGACAGGCCCATTTTTGTGCATATTGCCAGACCACATTAAGGGGGTTTATTTTGATTTTTTTAAATGTGCCATGCGCTTTTCTACGGTGGTTGGATCTGCAATGCTGACGTTGAGCCATTTCTGAAAGTCCCACAGTGCCAGTGCAACCATCGACCTATCAAGGCTGACATTATACATTTAATTTGATCCGATTTCTTTACTGCTCGCACTGTTTTTTGCAGATTCCGGGCATACTTTAAACTCGAGTAGTTTTTTCGAGGAACTTTTTTTTTTGCTGCCTGTTATGTAAAAAAAAAATTGACTTAGTGTTGCAAGTAGACACCTTTCGAGATTATAACCAATAGGTTATGCTGTAAGCGAGCGGCTTAATTCAATTTGTGCCGTGCACAACCAGCGCCAGGAAATGGGTCGCCGAGCCTTTCAGTGCCAGTGATTTTTACACCAGGGAGAGGAGTACTTTGTCAATCGGAAAGTGGGAGCGGAGGGTGGTGGTGGTGAAAAGCATTTATTACAGGTTCCACATAGAGAGGTAGTTTGGGAGGTGGCCCCTAGTGCGCCACCCCCCTCACAATACTAGGTGGGGTCCCTATTCCGGGACCCCATTTGACTCTACCGCCGCTCGGGTACGCCGGACCATGGTCTGTTGGGCCGGAAGGTGGTGGCAGCCGAGCAGGGCCGTCTCCCAGTCCTCTCGGGTTGCGTTGGGGGGGGGGGGGGGGGGGGGGGGGTGAGGGAAGGATTTTTTTGGCATGCCCACACCATATGGTAGGTGTCAGCCACCTCCGTACAGTATGGGCAGAGGCCAGAAAAGGTGGGGTCGAAGTGTTTCATGACTGCCGGGCACAGCAATGTATTTGTAAAAAGTCTTATCAGAAGACGCTCACCTGCTTTTCCCAGCCCCTTGAGGGGGGTCAGGTACTTGCGGTGAGAGTCTTAATAGTGATTGACTATATCTTTAAATTTTAAAAGGGGTTCGATGTCCAGATCCGAATCGGTAAGGTCATCGCCAGGGGCCCGGGAAGTGAGTGCGCGGGCGGCTGCGTCTGCAGCCTCGTTACCTGGTAGGCCTTGGTGGCCCGGAGTACAGACTAAGTAGCGGAGCGTAGGAGCGCGTTCCGAAGTATTCGATAAGCTGTGAGGGAGACCCATCCCAACTCGTAATTTCGACAAGCTCCTTGCGAATCTGAGAGGATATATTGCGCCTGAGGGTGAGAGGCCGCCAGGGCGATGGCTACCTCCTCAGCGTGAGTTGCGCTGGGAGCTTTGAAAGTGAGCCCGTCCACCTGTATTTGCTGGTGTATGACCGCGGCCGTGTACCATGCCCCCCTAAAGCGGTGCGGGCCGGCCATGTCCGTATAAAATACACCGTATTTGTTGCCATAATGGCGGTGGAGGGCATCCGCCCGCGCCTGCCGCCGGCCATTATGGTCTTCTTTGGACATTTTCGTAGGAAGGGGTCGAACGTGGATGGCGCATCTCCACATTTCGGCCACTCGTACCCTTTCCTCTGTGTGATGGTTGTGTTGAATGTGTAGTCGGTCCAAAAGGCGACGACCGGGCACGGTCTGGGCAAGACGCGTGTATTGGTTGGTGAGGTGCGCTTCTTGCAGCTCCCGATAGGTGTTCACGGAGGGAGTCTGGGTGTCTGGCAGTTCACGGTTTCACAAAAAATCTGTGCACTGTGTTGCAAGTATCACTGCAACTTCAGGGTGCAGCGCAGCCACACGATTCAGTCTGTATTTGATTTCTCTACTCAAATACAAACACTCCTGAAAGTCCTTGCACTGTGTAATAGTGGTTGCTACAGTGCAGATGTTTGCATTGCAGTCCATAATACACGACAAAAATATGCGGATCTCAATGGCCTTTCAGCATTTTCACTCTGTTCGTTGTCCAAAGTGAATGCTAACAAGGCGTGCATGCTTTGAAAAAGTTTTTTCCCCAGAAAAATGTCGAAGAAAAAGAAACGAAACGGGAGATTTTCCAGACCAAGCTGAGTCCACTTTCTGACCGCTGCGGTGCCATGTGATGGCCGAGTACCAGGTCGGGAGCGCCCTCGTGCCTATTTCACCGGTGAGCACACGGCGACATCGAAGTGCCACCCACGGCCTTGCTGGATGCTCAACCATGAGGCCAACCAGGGTTGCAAGGGGGCCCTGACACCCCCTCGTAATAGGGAGTGCCAGAGGCACAATCCATGGCTTCACGTTGTGAGAACGAAGAGACTCAAGTTGTTCCGCTCGTCGAGGAGAACGGTGTCTGTCTGAAGGTCGACTGATACGGAGCGTCACTGGGGCCCTGTTATTAGGGCTCCATAGGCGGCGAAGGAGGAAGTGCGTTGGTGGCCCTCGCCGCCACCTCGTACCTATCGACGGACCCGTCACCGGCGTCTCTTAAGACCAATAAATTTATAACAACAGCAGTACATGACACCAGGTATGTTATCTAGGAAGCAAACAGCTGCACGCAGCATGATGCACGTTGTTGTAAAAGCAGGGTAACATATAATTCGGCGCTTGTAAACTTCCGTCGCTTTTTCCCGGCAGCTGCAACGACATGCACTATAGCAACAAGGCACGTCCATGGTAACAGTCACTGCGATGCGCCTCTTCAAAATTCTTTACATGGTTTGGGATTTTGGCTGCCGTTGAAGTGGGCGGCACACAGCTGGCTGCAAATTGCTGGTGACGCCAAGGCTAGCAGACGACCAGGCCCGCACTCGACCAATCGTTTTAAAAGCAGCCAGTGACAAGTTGTACTTCAACTGCCGGAACTGGCGCTGTATGCTCGCGGCACTTAAGCGGCACAGCCGCAGAACTTTACAGAACTGGTATAGAAAGTGCATGCGAATCAAACAGACCTCACATTCGTGTGTTCGCCAACGAAGATTGCATAATGAAGCGAGCGTAGCCAATTGGCGCTAGGGATATTTACACATCAAAGGCAAGCCGACACGGACGCAGTCGTCTGTACCGTTTTCTTCACCGTCAAGCGTTGCTCGCCGACAGTGCGGGCCTCGGTCCTGTTTTCAGCGAGAGACATCGCAAGGCAAGCCGGTGAAATAATTTCTTGTTGGACTTCTTTTCGCATCGAGGCAAGGCAGCTCACCGTTCGCCCGCGTTAGCGAAGTTCTTTCGGGTGCTGCCTCGGATGGCTGAGCATCTGTACCGTGACAGCTAGATGAGTGACGGCGCACTCACGACCCACGCGCCACAAGACACGCAACCCTGGAGTATGGTGGCCCTGGTGGTGGTGGTGGAAAACATTTATGTACAGGTATAATGCAGGAGGTTATGCGTGATCTGACCCAGAGGGGGCCAGCCCTTACAGATACTAGGTGGAGGTCCCTAGTTCGGGACCCCAGTGGCATCGGCCGCCGCCCAGGCTCGCGCGACCAAGGCCCGTTGGGCTTGTAGGTCAGAGCAGCCAAGCAGGGTCGCCTCCCAGTCCTCCCGGGTTGGATGGGGTGAGGGGGGATAGCAGGGTTGGAGGGGCAGGCCCACACCATGTGGTAGATGTCCGAAGACTTCTCCGCACAGTGCGGACAGCTGCTCGAGAAAGAAGGGTCGAAGTGTTTCAGAGCTGCCGGGCACAGCAAAGTATTAGTATACAGTCGGAGCAGAAGCCGCTCCTCCGCCTTTGATAGATCTTTACACGGGAGGGGATAAAGACCATGGCCAGATTGATAGAGTGAAACGATGTCTTTGAAGGTGTAAGCTGGAATAAATTCGAGTTCCTGATCGTCAGGGTCGGAGGGGAATGTCCGGTGAGAGAGCGCGCGGGCGGCGGCGTCAGCTGCCTCATTTCCCTCAAGGCCCATGTGAGCGGGAGCCCAAACGATACGCCGGTGCGCGGGGTCACCGGTGTAGACGCTGTTTTGAAGAATGCGGTAGGCTAGATACGGTACCCAGCCCTGCTCGACGTTCCGACATGCCCCTCGCCAGTCGGAAATAATTGTTTTTGAATTCGAATCAGATGCAGCCAACGCAATGGCGACCTCCTCCGCGTGTGTTATGTCACGGGCTCGGAAAGTAAGGCCGTTTACTGTTTTGGATTGGTGGACGACTGCGGCTGTGTACCATCCCCCATGGTGGGGGCCTGAGGCATCCACATAGAATACGCCGGGTTTCGATCCATAGTGGCGGTCCAGGGCTTCCGCCCGCGCCAGGAGCCGGCCATTATGGTCCTCACGGTTCATGTTCGCGGGAAGAGGGCGCACGTGGAGGGCGCATCTCCACTGGGATGGAATACGTACGCGCTCTTCCATGAGAGTGGTGTGTTGGATGTGTAGCCGGGCAAGGAGGCGGCGACCCGACGATGTCTTCGAGAGACGTGTGTATTGGTTAGTCAAGTGGGCTTCCCGGAGCTCCCGAAATGTGTTCACCATGCCTAGCCCCAGGAGGCGCTTGTTGGAGGTGGTCACGGGGAGGCCTAGAGCCCGCTTAATAATTTTGCGGAGGATGACTTCGAGTGAATCCTCGTCTTGCTTCCGCTGGTAGAGGTATGGAGTCGAATATAGAATTCGACTGGTTACAAATGCATGCGCCAGCCGCAAGGCGTCCTTACATCGTAACCCCCGCGCTTGTTAGAAACCCGGCGGACCAAGCGGCCCACCTGGTCCCCCACCTGACGGAGTTTGGCCAATGTTGTTTCTGACCGTCTGTCTTGATGTATAAAGAGCCCCAGTACCCGGACTTCGATATTTTCAGGGATTGGACCTGTCTCGAGAGACAATGAAATTTTGGCTGTGCACTTTGGTGAGGGGCGTATGTGCACAAATTCAGACTTTTGGGTGGAGCATTGGAGGCCGCAGCGGCGAGCATAACGGTCCACTATGGTCGCCGCCTCCTGCAGGTTAGCCTCAATGCCTGCAAGGGAACCCTGCGTGGCCCACAGGGTGATGCCATCAACGTACAGCGCATGCTGCACACCGGCGACAGCGCCCAGCTGGGCCGGTAGGCGCATCATAGCCAAATTGAATAAGAGGGGAGAGAGCACCGCGCCCTGGGGTGTACCCCTGGTTCCTATATGAAAAGGGCCATGTTCTTTATCCTGGATTCGAATGCAAGATTGTCTGTCGGTTAAAAATTGCCGAATGTATTGAAAGGCATTTCTGCCGCTGTTAGTTTGAGAGAGGTGGGTGAGAATGATCTCGTGGGTAACGTTGTCGAATGCACCCTTCAAATCCAAGGCGAGTACGACCTTGTCATTGTGAGGGCATTCCACGGGGTCGAGGACAGCCTGATTGAGTTGTAGCAGGACATCTTGTGCGGATCTGTGTGGGCGAAACCCGAACATGGTGTCTGCGAAAAGGTGTTTGGATTCCATGAACTCGGACAACCTGTCACGTACCATCGTCTCCGTGAGTTTGCCCACACAGGAAGTCAGAGAGATGGGGCGGAGGTTGTCCGTGTTGATGGCCTTGCCAGCTTTGGAATGAAGGTGACTAGGGCGGTCTTCCACTCGATGGGTAGTAGCACTTCCCCAAGCCAGATTGAGTTAATGTAATTCAATAAAGACAGATATGCTGGGTCGGGGAGGTTGGCTAACAATTTGACTGTAATTTTGTCCCGACCCGGAGAGGTGCCGCGTTTCATTTTTGCCAGGGCCGCCTTCAGGTCGTGGAGCTGGAACGGTTGATCCAGCTCAACGTTCTCAGAACCTGCATAAGAGTACGCCGGCCCGCGGGAGTCCTGGGTGGTGCACAAGTACTGGTCCCGGAGCTTGTGCGCCAATTGATTTGTGTTGCCCTGAAAGCTGTGTATTGCTCTTTGGAGGTGTTTTTGAGTTTCCGTGCGTGTTTGCGTTGGGTCAATTAGGGCGCGAAAGAGTCGCCACGTGTTCCGGCTGGACATTTGCCGCGCGGCCGTATTGCATCGGGCCACCCAGTTGGAGTCGGCGAGTTGGGCCGCATACTCAGCCGCTCGTTGAGTGAGCTCGGCGATGCGAGCTTTAAGTTTCCGGTTGTGCTTTTGCCGGCGCCACCGACGGACGAGGCAATGCCGGGCCTCCCAGAGATGGAGCAGGTGGTTGTCCACATCCGAGACCGCCTCTGAGAGCTGAATTTGAGTTTCGGAGGAGCGAAGGCCAGAGACCAATTGTTGTGACCAAGTTTGGTAGCCCTGCTCATGTATGGGTGTGACATTGTTATAATTCTGCCTGAACTTGGTCCAATCTGGGAGTCGGGCTTGTGTTGTTGGTCGCGCGAAAGGATGGGTCCTAATCGTAGTATTCAGGAGGCAGTGGTCGCTGCCGAGGGTTTCCTCGGTGTTGACCCAGTCTGCATATTGAATGTTGCGGGTGAAGGTCAAGTCCGGACATGTATCCCTAGTCACGGAGTTGCCTATACGAGTTGGGTGGACTGGGTCAGTGTGAAGAGTGAGGCCCAGCGTTGACGCAAGCTCCGCCAACTTGCGTCCCCGCTTCTCTTCACGGCAGTAACCCCACATCCGAGCGGGAGCGTTGAAATCGCCCACAATCAGGAGGGGGCCTCGACCCGCAACTCTCAGTGCGCGGCTAAAGAGGTCCGCAAATGATACATTCGGCAATTTCGGATTGCAGTATACATTGAGTATGTGTAGCGGTGGGTCCTGTCTGCGGAGTGGGAGGAGGGTCACCATTACATAGGAGTATTCAAGTTGCATGTCTGAGTCGACCTGGTTGGCTGTATAATTTATATAGACTAATAGACAAGACGAGGGGTCCTGCTGGAACGTCGTATAATTTGTTAGTACGGCGCCTTTCCCTGGCTCTTGGAGGGCAACTACGGCAGGCAAATGCTGAAAGGTTGAAAGGAAAAGTCGGAGGTCGGCCCGCTTGGAACGGGACCGGAGCCCCCGACAGTTCCATTGAGTAATCGTAATGGGGGAAGCCGATTTGGAAAGAGGGGAGCGCTGCAGCCACGATCGATTCACACAACTGGTAATGTACAGGCTGCTTCACTTTGCCCGGACGACGTCAAGGTTGCGCGTGAGGTCGCACAGCCCGCCGCGAGCGCGGTAAAAATCGTCGAAACACAGGACGCAGAGAACAACACGAGTTTTATTAACGGACGAACACAGTCATCAAATAAGATTTCAGGGTTTCACATTTCTCGACACAGATGCTCGACATTTTTCGAGGTCAAGAATCATTTGGACCCGGCTGGGCTCTCCTCAGTCATTCTCTCCACAGCACTCAGCAGCAGCTCGATTATTCGACGGCGCTCCCGCTGGGGTTCAAGGTGCGCACGAGGCGGCCTTGGAGACGGGTTAGTGGTGGGGACCGGGCTCCGTCGGTCGCACTTTCCCTGCCTTCCTCTCCGTTCGCCTCCACGGTGCGCACCGACTGCTCCTGGCTTTCTTCATCGCACACAGCTACGTCACCTGAACCAGCCGTGGTTGACCTGCACACCATAGACATATGCCTGTACCGCGATGCTGCAACTCTCCAATGCGCCAAACGTCTGTGCGCGCGCAGACATGGAGTTAGCCACCCTAGTGGAATTTTCGGTTGCTCTAAGAACAAGGCTCCAATGGGCACGAAGCAAGTCAGTAACTCACTGTATCAAATACATTCCTTGAGTATAGAACGGCGTTAGCGCTCTTTTTGGTAGCTGATTTAACCGAGGCGAAACCAAAGAGAATATAATTTATGCGGAATCTTGACAAATTTTTAACCACATGAGTGAACTAAAGCAACGCGCACCTTTACTTTTTTTGTGGGGGGGAGGGGTAGGGGGGGGGGGGCATGTTGCTGAAATATAGTTGCCAGATTTATACTACAAAATGAACGGAACGCAGACAAAACAAAATTTGGGAACGCGTCGAAAAGACAAAATTTGGAAACACGTCGAAAAGATCATACATGATTGGGCGAGGGCTACGGCGCGCCATCATTTTATTTTTTATTTATTTAATGTGATATGTCCACTAATAGCTAACCGCCGCGGTGCCTTAGTGGTTATGGTGCTCGGCTGCTGACGCGAAAGTCGTGGGTTTGAACCCTGCCGCGGCGGTCGCATTTTGAAGGAGGCGAAATGCTGGGGGCCCGTTTACTGTACGATGTCAGCGTACGTCAAAGGACCTCAGGTGGTCGCACTTATCTGCAGCCTTTCAATACGGCGTCCGTCATAGGTCGAGTCACTTTGGGAGGTTAATCCCAATAAAAGCAAAAGCCAAACCACTAACAGCCTTAGGGCTCATTCACACTTGCGAGTCGCAAAGGGCGTGCGACTCGCAGTCGCATGCGACCTGGGAGCAGCTCGCCACTACCGATGTTCACACTAGCAAGGCGACTACGCGAGTCGCCTTCTCGTTCTGTTCTCGTTCTGTTCTCGTCCCAAACGAGAACCATCAGGAATGCGGTCGTACGCGCCCTTTTTCCGTCTGCTGCGGTTCGCGCCAGTCACTGCTCGCGCTTGTCCCGAGACATTTTGTTGCATCGCTCCTCGGCTCAACACAAGAATGTTTTACGGCGACCTCAGCGAGGAGGAAGACGTCGTCGCTGTTCTGATGTGCACTGCGGCCGCGCAAGCTTTTGCTGCGCGCGCGCGTACGGCACAGAAAGAGCGGCGACGGCGTCGCTGGTGGGTTCGACCATGCCTCCGATCGCGGGATGTCGCCGGACATGCAAGCCGCCTGCTACCGCAGCTGCGGGCGCACGATGAAGAATACTACCGAGAGTAAGTTTTCATTTCTGTCTTTATGGCGCAAAGCACAACTTTGCAACCTTCCTTGTTCAATCCTTTTTTCTCCTTTACGCATTCCAGCTTTCTCCGGATGCCGCCTCGGACTTTCGACACACTCCTGGATCTGGTGCGAAGTTCTATAACTGTGCGGGACACCAGGTTCAGGAGTGCCATTTCAGCGGCTGACCGTTTGGCCATGACAATTAGGTAACCCGCGTTGTCAGAAAAATGGTAACATTTTTTCTCATGTATAGCGTATAACAATTGTAGTTCCGATGTCATAACACAATGCTTGCTGAATTGATCTGTTTCATGAGTTCATGCTGCATAGTAGTGAGCACTGTTTTCATTATAAATAGTCAAGTATAAACAGTTCATCTGTGGTGTGTAAATCAATTTCCCAGTGAAGTGAGTATCTATGCTGTTCAACCTTTCTATGTCATTGCTTTGGCAGGTTCCTGGCCACGGGTCAAAGCCTCAGGGAGCTTTCCTACAACTTTTTGATAGGAAGGTCTACTGCGTGCTGCCTCGTGGCAACAGTCTGCCAGGCACTGTGGGATGTGCTGAAGCCACTTTACCTAAGGCATCCACAGGTGGCAGACGAGTGGCTAAAAGTAAGCTTCATTATATTAATTATGTTATTGTTGCTGTGCTCTGCAGGCAAAGGTTGTTACTGCACATGGTGTTCCGGAATACTTCACAGGAACAACTAATGAGTGACCAACGCAATTCATTTTGATGAATGGAAGTATATCCGTTAAACTTTATTCTGCAGATCGCAGCTGACTTTGAAGAAAAGTGGCAAATGCCACACTGCGTTGGGGCCATTGACGGCAAGCATGTCTTGGTTGAATGCCCTGCCAACTCTGGGAGTGCAGATCGAAATTACAAAGGATCATTCAGCAAGTCGTTGCTTGCTGTTTGTGATGCACACTACAGGTAAGGCTCTCTATTATGACAATCTTGGCATGTTCAGTTTGCAGACACCTTCTTAATAATGAGGCCGACCACAGGTTTGCATGACTGCTGACTATCAGGTAGCGATGAATAAATAAGACACACTGTCAATCTCAATGCCATGCAGAGGGCAACATTTCGTTTAAGCCCTTTGGGTTTCAATCCATGTATAAAATCATTGAGCCATAATCAAAAATGATGACTTCTTACTTACACTTGCTAGGTTAGAGCAAAGCAGAACTGTGTATGATACCCGCGCAGCAGAGCCTTGGAATGTTAAGAAATGCCGTACAAACTATGGCAAACAAATGTTGCAGCATACCTTACCGACACTTCTGAACCAGTTGCACTGCCACAAGAATCTTGATGTCTCCAATATTTCTCTGAAAGAATTGCCCCAAATATTCGTGTAGTTCTTCTTTTTCTTGCTATTACCATTTTGAGTGCACCTGTCAGTTCTGCTGTCCTTTATTTTCTCCTCCCTGTGTTTGCCTTTATAGTCTCTTTGACCTAATATAGTTCTTTTTTCTTTTACAAGCAGAATGTACTGCTTACTGAACGTACATGTGTCATTATATGTACAGAACATACGAGTTTTTTCTTACTATTTGTTTGATGTCCTATTCCGCCGCCGTCAATGCTGCACTGTAAGAGGAAGCCAGGACCTCTCAAGCTGTCTATACAGCTTTTTCCCTGGCTGTCCTCGCAACACCTAGTTGCGGAAATAAACCTTCAAACCTTCAAACTGCACATTCTCAGCAACTGCAACATGTAGTGACCTTTAAAACGTAACTTACAGGTACAAATCAAAAGAGCAGTTGTCAGAAACACATTCATTGCTACTCAATCTGCACTGAATTTCAAACTATCTTCCATACAGGTTCCTCTACGTTGAAATGGGGCATTTTGGAAGCGACTCTGATGGCGGAATTTTCGCCTCGTCGACGCTCCAAAAGAAGATTGCTGGTGGCGAGTGGGGCTTTCCCACTGCAAGGCCTCTAGGTGGTGAGGGGCCGCTGCCCTATTTCTTCGTGGGGGACGAGGCCTTCCCGCTGAAGGACTACATGATGCGGCATTTTCCAAGACGAGGTAGAGGACCACATCTGAAGTTTCAATGCACTTAAAACGTAAAGAGCTATGTCACTGGCATGATCAAGCAGTGAAGTGTGCATCTGTCATAATCTGAATTTTCAATATTTTTTTCCTCTCCAAATATTGCATGCCTAGTTTCATCAATGTTTGTCATATTTTACCATTTCAAGAAAGCTGTAACACAGGCCATGTAAAGCATTCTAAGAGTTTTGTGTTGCATGCCACAAATTTGTCAGCCCAGCCTTTGCAGTGTCACTTTTTCATCTAACTAGGACGTTTGTGGTTCATTCCTGTAAACCGGTGACCTTGCTGTTAACAAGTGTATCGAAATCACATTACAGAAATGCCGCTCTAGGTGTGTATTGGCAGGAGTACTAGAAAAAACAATACACATGCAGTAACTTTTCTACACTTGGCAGCAGCATGAGCCTTAAGTATTCTTCATGCTTGAAACTTTTCAGCTTCAGTGAAGGCTCCAAGGTCATGCTTCCCATGCAAACAAGTAGACTGTTTGGTCTCACAGTGCATTGCTTGCGACTGAGAAGTGCATGCAAATGTTCTCTATACTTCATCACTCATGTTCTTGTCTTCAGCCCTGCATGAAACTGCGGTGCAGTTCAACTACGAGCGCCGGATTTTTAATTATCGGCTGAGCCGGGCACGCCGCATCATCGAAAATGCGTTTGGCATCCTGGCACAGAGGTGGAGGATTCTGCGGCGACCCTTTAAGGCAAAAACAGTTAACATCAATAGATATGTTGGTGCATGCATAGTGCTGCACAACTATCTCCTTAAAGAGTCCGCAGAATCCTCCTCCATGTACTGCCCGCCAGGCTCTGCCGACGCTGAAGATTGGGAGGGCCGCCTCTGTCCTGGAAGCTGGAGGAGTGACGACTCCAGCTCGGCCTTGAGGGCTCAAAGGCTCACAGGCTGCAACGCAACACGGTATGTGGTTTGTTATACAGCTGTTTGTTCCAATCATTGCACTACATGTGCCACCAAAACAGGCGCATACATTAGGTGTCCGGCATTGTCAATCATACTTGTTCAACTTACTAAACCTCATGTAATTTGTTTTGATTTCTTATGTACAGAAAATCTCAAAGGAAAAAAGTAACCCAATAAACTAGAGGGTTCTGTAGAACCCAGTTTCAGAAGTCCTCGTTTATAATGGTACACATCAGAGGCTCGGAGCATTTCGGCACTGTGTGACATGCAGCACTGGAGTTGGCTTATCAAGATAATGAAATATAACTTGAGTGCAATTTCTTCCCAGGCATGCCAAGCAAGTACGTGAAAAGCTCACGCACCACTTCGTCACGGCAGGTGCAGTACCGTGGCAACATGGAATGGTGACCGGAAATCACGAGTAACCAGAGGTGGGTTACACAATGGTGAATTTTATTTTATACAATAAGTGCTTGCAAGATGATGTTTTGCTTGATAAAAATATGTACTGTCTGTAGCAAAAGTTGACAGTCCTCCATGCCTTTGCTTCTAAGGGTATAGCACACTGTAAACTTTTGCAACAGATGGTACTTTTACATGAAGAGGGAAAATATGAGCTTCTTTCATAAGAACAATGCATGAAGTGAGGTCATTCATAAATTAAGTGCAAGTAACATTAGCAGTGAGTAGTTCAAGATGAAGATTGCACAAGTGTTTATAAGTAAAAAGCCATTGGTAATTTTTATCGGTTCCTTATTTTAAAAATATCACATAATCACATTGATCACAAAAAATAAACAGGAACATAAATACTAGGCACATCGATATCAACTTGTACTTTTAAGGGCAGTCACGTCGCCGCAGTGGCTCAGTGGTTACGGTGCCAGACTGTTGACCTAAAAGATGCAGGTTCAATCCCTGCCTCCACTATGACGTCCCTTATAGAGTTGCTTTGGGACGTCAAGCCCCAGAAAACTCGACTGTGATATTACAATTCTACAGCCAACCTTACACAAAGTGTGGCTGGGTGAGGGCTTATGGGTTTAAACTTCCTAAAGCGACTCGGGCTATGAGGGACTGGGATAAAAAAATATCACAGTTTAGTCATGTCACGTAAAACAGCGCTAAAAATGGGAACTTCTGCGGTTCAATACAATAAAATCTGGATTAGCATATGTTAACTTGAGTACTATAAATTACATTGTAGCGCTTAAAAAGGAACCTAAAAAATGACTAAGTCGCAATTGCACATTCATTTGTATAAAACATTTGCAGTTAATGAAAAATAAAAGCACAAAAAGTATCACAGTTTAGTCATGTCACGTAAAACAGGGCTAAAAATGGGAACTTCTGCGGTTCAATACAATAAAATCTGGATTAGCATATGTTAACTTGAGTACTATAAATTACATTGTAGCGCTTAAAAAAGGAACCTAAAAAATGACTGAGTTGCAATTGCACATTCATTTGTATAAAACATTTGCAGTTAATGAAAAATAAAAGCACATCAACACTACAGCGTGTTCCGCAATTAAACGTGCTCCATAGAATGCACCTCATAGCTAAACCAGTGAATTGTTCAAGCTCAATTATCGCAAATACATGGCATTTGGTCGGCAGAATTGCTTTCTACCACATTTCTTTGGGGTACTTGCCTGAATCAATAAGAAGTCGGATATTCCCATAGTTTGCAGCAACGACGAAACGAAATGGGTCGCTCTCTCGGTGATTGCACTGGTGGTGCCATCTCGTTGGTCAACCATGGAGATTAGGCAAATGAGGGGGTTCTTTTGTGGGAGGTTTGAAGACTTTTCAGCAACTGCTTTATCAATGACCACAAAAGGCTTAGTTTGGCCAAAACTGCACCAAGTTTGAACTTTCTTAGGGTAGAGCACCTTCAAAACCTCCCACAAAACTCTGCCCCACCTCCTTTGCCGAATCTCTATGGCCGACAACGAGACGACACCACCAATACAATCGTAGAGAAACTGGCCCATTTCATTTCATCGTTGCTGCAAACTATGGGAATATCCGACTTCTTCTTATTGATTAAGGCAAGTACCTCAAAGAAATGTGGTAGAAAGCAATTCTGCCGACCAAATGCCATTTCTGCACGAAATTTGAGCTCAACCAATTCACTGGTTTAGCTGTGAGCAGCGTTCTACAGCGCGCCTTTAATTTCGGAACAGTCTGTATGTTAATTATTCAATCCTGCCCTGCACCTGCAGGCTATACGTCATGACTTCAATGTTGTGCATGAGGTCTTCAGCCAGGTGTTGTGGCATGAGTCTCATGCGGGCGTCCAACAGCATACAAAAAAGTCCGATGGGATCCCTCTGCTGTTGCCGCTGTTGCCGCTGTTCCCTAATCTGAGCCAAATGGCTCACACAAGCCCTCATGACGTCATCGCCAGCGTTCCTGCAGACCAAGCAATTTAGTGTAGTGCAAACTGGTTAGTCAGTTCACCAACCGTCATGGAAGGAAATCATGGGCAAAAGAGATTGGACAAGGGAGAGCAACAGACAAACCGCAGTCTCACAGTTAACCTTACTGCAAATGCCTTCAACTTTGGGAACACAAACATGTACACTCTCAGTAATGATCAGATTGCAAAACTCACCCAGAATTTTCTGTTGTTCTCTTCTGCGACGTGCGTGGCCTATAATGCAATACAAAGTTTTCTTCATTAGACGAAAGAACTTGTCTTGGTCCGCCTGTTTAGCAAAGTAATTGTTTTGCCAGAAACTCTGCCCACGTACCGTTTTGCAGGTGTCAGCTCAGCAGCATCCTGCTCATGCACGTCAGGACTGCATCTGCAAGACGAGTATCATTAGGGCACTTTTCTTGCACGTGCAATTTATAGCAGAACACAACCTAGTGCAAAGTAGGTGGACGACAAGAATGTGAAAATCTACCAGGGTATTGCAAATTTTACTTACTCTTGCTCCCAGGTTTCTCTTTCGGCATCGCTGCCAGTGGCCTGAGGCAGTAGCTCCACATGCCCCTCCTGCGTTGCCTGCGTGGAGCTGCAATGCCAGAGATCAAGGATAAATATGCAGCAGCATGATAACAGACTGTGCAAAGGCACCATGAATATGTTCTTTGTTTTCGCTGATGGCAACAGTTTAAACAAGACCGCTTTAAAAAAAGACTGCTTTCAAAGCTCTGCTCCTGCTGTACTTTTGGGCCTGTAGCGTGCCATCGTGGTCCGGCAGCCGAAGACGACGACTGTCCCAGTACGCCTGCCAAGCACGCGCAGACTGGATTTTCATGGCTGCTTAACTGCAAGGCCGGCGCAGCGCTGTTCCATCCAAGCCTGGCTGAGCGCGTCCAGCCGAATATATTTGTGGAGACCTGACGTCCGCTTTTCCTTCGCCATGGATTGAGCGCCTACCCTTCGCCCTGCTTGGTCTCCGCACTGCACTTCGCAGTGACTCTTCTACCTGTGCAGCAGAGCTAACGTTTGGCACTACTCTCTGTGTCCCTGGCGAATTCTTCGAGCCCTCACCACCCACGCCTGCTGACGTCTCAGATTACGCCTACCGCCTACGTAGCGCTATGAGCAGTGTAGTTCCACCACGTCAACGCCAGTATTCCCGTCGTGTCCACGTCCCCTCCGACCTTCAGCGGTGCATTCACGTCTTTGTTCGCCACGACGCCGTACGCCCGCCCTTACGGCCACCATACGATGGTCCGTACCAAGTGCTCCGGCGTGCTCCTAAGCACTTTCTCCTGCTCATCAACGGCCGGCAGGACACAATCTCAGTTGACCGCGTTAAACCTGCTCATCTTGACACCGACGTCATCGCTAACTGTGCCGCTGCATTCCCTCCCGACCGTGCCAGTCCTCGTCGCGTACGATTTGCGCCAAGCCTATCCGCTTTTCGCCATTCACACCTTGCTCGTGGCTTCATCGCTAGAGGGGGGGCCCTGAAGCGTGCCATCGTGGTCCGGCAGCCGAAGACTACGACTGTCCCAGTACGCCTGCCAAGCACGCGCAGACTGGATTTTCATGGCTGCTTAACTGCAAGGCCGGCGCAGCGCTGTTCCATCCAAGCCTGGCTGAGCACGTCCAGCCGAATATATTTGTGGAGACCTGACGATGACTGGTGCCCACGATCCATCTCCACAGGCCTAAGTTGGCCAGCTGCTCAATCGGCAGTTCATTTATCATGTTTATTTCCATGTTGCCTTGGCAGGCCCATACCATGCGGTATAGGTCTTAGGTTGTACCTAAAAAGCCTCCTTTTTGTCACTAACCTTTCACCACCGTCATCAGCAGCATGGACAAAGCTGAAAAGAAATTAACGTACATATTTTACACCAGAATGAACTTTTTGAATAACCAAGTGCAGTTGCTTGTGAAATTTGTTTGCGCAAGATTAGTTGTTTTTTTAGTGGCCTATTTGTTTCTCACCTTGTACCATCTTCCTCTGTACTGCATAGGACTCTGGAAAAACAAATTATGTAGTTCAACATTTCATGATCCACTCTCATGAAAGCAAATACAGCTGCTTGATTACACGCAGAGATAACAGTACTACTGGTCAATGCACTGAGGCACAGATGAGAGGGTGACTTGTAAACATGTGACTTGGACATTGACTGCCTTAGCAAAAGAAATCCTAGCGTTCAGCTTAATGTTGCTAGCAGTGTAGATATGTAACAAGAATACTGCTAGAGGCACTAAGCATATAGTTTGATAACACTAAACTAGCCTTTCTGCTTAGACTACCCCAACAATCACTTTCATGCTATGAGGTGCCTGCGTTTGTTCAATGGAGTGCTCTATGAGATGCCCGTGTTGTTCAACTACCATATTTTTGGCCTTGTAAAAGTCACATTATGCTTGCTCTGGCTCTGTTCTCCTTTTCACATGTATTTCTACATCAAGTGTTGCAAAAGTTCTCATTACACCAGCAAATTAAACTCACAGTGCAGGCTGCAGTGAAGATTCCATGAGCTCCATCATGGATTCAAAATGCGGCCATTTCACAGTAGGGATATCTGCCGCCCCAGCTCCACTCTTCTGCTTTTCTTTTATTTCCTGGCGTTTCCTAATGTAGATATCCTTCAAATTTTTAAATTTTTTCTCTGCCTGGGTGCCTGGAAGATAAAAACGTTCTCATGAATATATATGGCAAATAAAATAATCATCATTCAAAAAACGCTGTGCATTCAGCTTGTTTTGTCTGACTGTGCCTGAAAGCTCAAAGTGTTGCTTCTTTCAAGTAATCACTGCTGTGGCTTATCTCTAGAACTTTGTGCTGCATGGAGATGCTGATGCACGCGCATGTTCCGCATGTGCACATTTTGTGCTGTCGTCGAAGTACCGCAGTTGGGTGAGCATGGAAGTGCGTAGCAATAATAACTTGCACCTGAGCAAGCGTTTCACAAGGCGCGGGGAGAGAAAAAAAGTTAAGAGGCCGAGCGTACACTGTCCTCGCAGTAGCCAACGCACGTGTCTACGTGCACACAATGCACGCTTTTACGCGAGCGTAAAAACACACGTCTCGGCCCTAGTCTTCTCCGATTTCGAGCGAAACGGGGACGAACGCCAAGCGGTAGAAGGAAAAATCAAGTTCGGAATATGTTTTCATCGTGTGTAAACATGAGCACGCGCTCTTGTGAGGAAAAACATGCTGCCCTCGTCATGCATGCTACAACAATACGAACTGAGCACATCTAAAAAACAAACGCGGGATACTTACGGGTTAAGCCGAATAGTCTTCCAATTTCTTCCCATGTGCAGTCCTTTTTAGTTCGGTTTTTAAATTCGGGGTGGTGTTTGTCATACAAAAATCTGTACTCGCGCACAGCGTTGATGAGCAGCTCTGCGGAGTACTCCATCTTTTGAGTGACCACGCTGGTGTGACGCCGATTTTGATCTTGCCGCCGGGAATGAACAACCGGATGTAGGTGACGCTTTCGTCAACTTCCGAAGCGCCGCTGATTGGTTCAGCGGTTTGCGACTCGCAGTCGCGAAGCTGAAAAATCGAGCAGCGAGCGACTGGCCTGCGACTGTCGCATTTCGACCAGGGCGACCGTTTGCGACTGTCGCTTTTCGACCAAAACAGTCGCGCGACCTCTGCGACTCGCAAGTGTGAACGGGCCTTTAGACCTTTTTGCAGTGGGGCACTGAGAGCAGTGAAATATTAAAGAACGATAAATAGAATAAGAAAACAACAATGAAAATGACGCAGACATGGAAATCAATGATGGAAACACATAACAGGCAAAATACGTTAAAGACTCTGACATAGCAGGTTTTGCCTGAAAAATTTAAAGCCCTGATGAAATATATCAGCACCACATGGTGGCATGGCGCTATACGTAGCCATCATTCACGCAATGGTGCTCGGTTTGAACGGTGTCTAGTCAAACACTCGCCGTCCAGCTCGAAACAGAAGCTTCTGGACCACGTGAGCTGCACGTGGCAACCGGCGTGTAAGGCACCAAAAGCGCCGACGGACGGCGATCAATCCGCGAAAGCAGCCAGGGGGGCTATATGCGCGCTGCTGTGCCCGAAAAACACAAGCAGGCGAAGACGGCGGTACGCACACCAACCAAGGGCAGGATACCGCGAGGCTAATGCCAACTGTAGCTCCCAACAGCTTCAACTTTAGCTTCAACCTACAAAACCTCACTGAATGCGGCTGCCACCATCGAGGAGCCATCCTAGAATTCACTATGATTTCCATGCAATGCAATGCACTTCATGCTAACACCTACTCTCGACGACGAGAGTAAGTGTGAATTTTTAAATTCCAGGCCCCAAAATCGCCCACAGCATGACTGCTGCTGGAATGGCTGCGTTCTATGGAAACCCACGTTTTCCAGCGGTCATCACTAATCCCGCATATAAGGGTCATTAACCCATTAACGCTACCGCGTATACCCTTGAGGCGGAGCCAAAGTGTACGCTCCAATTTTTATTTACTTTTACTGCGAAAGTAATACTACGCCAAGTCTAACCGCTCGTCGCGTAGTCCGCCCCCCCCCCCCCCCCCCCCCGACACGCTCCTCGAGGAGCCGCCGCCGCACCTAACAGATGGTGTGACGTCAGCCTCTCCGTTGCTATGACGATGCGTGACGTCAGCTTGCTCTCTCCACCGCAGCCTGGAGGAGCCGGTCGTGCTGCGTTCCCCGAGGAGTCTCGCCATAGAAGTCACCGACGAAGAGTCTATATCTGAATATAGTTGCTCTACTGCTTCTCTTGCTTTCGCGACCAGCCAGGTTTATCCAGAGCTAAACACACCAATTTTTTGAATAATAACGCACTGCCTTGCCCACGTGAGGCGATTACTTGCTCAAAGATGTACGAGCCCCACAAATGTCGCTCATGAGTGTGGATGACTATGTTTGAATCAGCGTAGGATACATGACAGAACTGCTGGTCGCTACTTGCGTCGACCGTGAGCCGACAGTCAAAAAGTCAACTAGCACGGACATGGGCGTCTATACGGGACGTTTGTGGGGTCCACGCCGCTTAGCATAGGAACGACACGCGCTACTCAGAACGTCCACTATAACTGGCCCACAATAAACGAAGAGGCATCCTTTGTGGCTTCAGTGTTCCTCCATGAAGCTATGATACAAGCACGTTGCAACTGGTTCTGGCAGGAAGCAGCAAACGCGGGACAGGGCACCGCAACCGGGCAAGGGTTGCACCGCGCCGCTGTACGCTACTGCGGTGCCTTGCGCAACAAAGCGGCGCGGCGCTGCGAACTGCGCCACGCTGTCTCTTGTCTACTGCGAGGAGAGCGCCAGAGCAGAAAGAGGGAGCGCCGGGCCATTACCCGCTTTTTATTTTTTTTGCCCAGACAGGGAAAGAAAAAGACCCCCCCCCCCCCCACACACACACACACACACACATACCGGCCTCTCTCCGACTCACTGCCTTCTGAGCCGCAATGTCTCCCAACATCACTGCATGCAGTTTGAATTCGAAATTTCAAACAAGGCCGGAAACGTTTGCAGGCAGTAGTACCTAGTGGCGGTTGGGCGTTCTTGGTCTGTCCTCTCTATTTGTGCTCTGACGCTTTCAGTTGTAGTACTGCCGACGATACAGTGGTAAATGACTCAAGCCCTTTGGTGCGTCACTTAATTCGTTATAGGGTGACCATATCCGCATGCGCTTAGCGTTAGGGTTAGTTTCACGTTTTCTGTCTATAGAATAGGGCCGCGGATCGCGGATGGTCGCTTTGCGTTGCCTGAAGGCAGCGCCATGACGGCGGGAAAGAGAAGCTTTCATAACAAATAAGTTAATATATATGCTGTATTTTTTCGTAGCGTAAATAAAACGACACGTAAACTGTTTTAGCTACAAATTACTACTCAGGAAATGTGAAAAATGGTGAAAATATTCTTTTTATAACGCGGGCATGTTAAATCCGAGCCAAGACTATCCACACAGGAAGTTGCCGCCGCTAACAGCCGATTTCCCCTCCGTGAGCGTGCCTTGCTTTTTTTTTATGCATAAGTTCGGCGCTCGCTTTGGCGCTAGCTGTACAAGAAATGCTTTTCGCATTTTTTTACGTGCAGCGCCATCTCGGGCGGAACCCGCAATGGTAAGTCTCGCAAATGTAATTATTTTTTTCAGCTTTGTTTACGTCGGCGCGAGTAAAATATACCGGGTGTATAAGAAAAGTGTGTTACCGAGATTCCAATTCGTTATGACCCCTTTTGGTACCAAAATTCCAAACCTGTTCGTGGAGACCAGTAGTTCGAACCTCCCGCGCTTTCTGACGTCAATTGACGCGTACTCGCTAAGCCTAGCAGCTCTGTAAACACAGAAGCAATCTGAAAATTTAGCGTGTTTTATCGTTCAAATTTTGTGGTCCGGGCAACTTCAGCCAACTTCGTGCGCCTTTAGTGTGCCGAGAACGTGAGCCACCGAGTAGCGGCAACGACGAATCGGTGATGAAGTGAGAGGTCCCGCTGGGGCGCATATAGCGTCGCCCGATCACCCAAACACCCAAGGGCTGTTAGCGCTCTGTGCATGCGCACTAGCGTCCCGCTATTCCCCTATGCACCAAAGCGATAGGGTGACCCCATACTAAAACTCTCTATTCATCGACTAGCGTTTACCGTGCGGCTCCTGCAGCTTAACTTTTGCTGGTTTGCTCATTTTAAACATGTGCGGCAACCTCCATATTGCGTTAATGCGCGGACAGTGGAGCGATTTTATCCGAGGGCAGATATTGTTCCGGAATATTCGTGGGCAGCGGCGATGACGCGGAGTTTACGGCTGCGCGTTGCAGTTTGAAGTTAGTAAGTGTGGAATGCGCATTCTGGCAGTAATCGCTAGCGCGATTTCTCATGGAGACGAGGTGCTACTTTCTTCATTTCTATAAAGCAGGCGTGGTTACAGTGGGTACAAAACAGCGGTCTCAGTTTACCTGCGTCTGCGAGTGCGCAGGTCGACGGATACATGTACGAGTTGTTTTAGCTACAAATCTTCAATCTTTTTCATTACGTGCGGGTATAGTCATTGCTAGCATTATTTATTCAAGAACTGGTTGGCTCTTTCGCTTTTTGGGCAAAGCTTTTTCGGAAGAAAAAAACCCAGCTGATAGCAGCAAACTCCCAGAGCAATGAGCACCACCGATGCGCAAATAATACGCTGATACGCGTTATTCACGTATTAACAGAGAAACGTGATTTCGGGCTAAAGCCGAAAACCGGGGCAGAGCAAACAAGCGCGCAAAGATGGCCGTCGAGGTTGGAACCCGAAGTAGGGCTTATGGAAATTAGTACGAATTGGACTTTCCATTTAAGCCAAACTTCTATACAGACCCTCATTCTGCAAGCGCAACTCTTGAAAGTTGCGCAAGGTGCCGTTAAGGCACGCAGCTACCATTCGACAATGTCATATTCCTGGGTGTCTCCGCTGTCCGTCGTAGGGCAACGATCCTCGCGGTTCGCCATTTTACCAGAGGCAATTTTCTTACCCTAGCTTTGTGGTGGAAAACAATCCGCATTTTTCGAGGACTGTAGCTCCAATGGCAACGCATCTAATTTTGATGCACTTCATCTCGCAAACTTTCAGTATGTATTGAAATAGCCTTTGTAAGAGCCGTTTGCCGGCACTATATGATTAAGCAATACAGATGGCCTCTCACAGACTGACAGACTCACAGAGTAACAATTGAATAGACTCGGCCACACACGGTTTAGCGCTTGAGTGGTGAGTTCACACTTTTGAACATAACGCTCAGATTTGTCGACTCCTCGGAAAAGCGACGCAGTTAACCATTTCTTGCGCTTCGCACGCAGTCGTCTGCGTTCCTAATTACAAGATTTTTGTTGGAGTGTCCGTGAGTTCTTTGTCTCAGACGAATGAACATATCACGCGTCATATTGCACCTGGGTTGCTTCAAGTGCGAAAGCATGCTATTTCACTAGAAATCCCGAAAAAGGCGAGGTGTGTCTGAAGCCTCTCAGATACCTGCAGAAATAAAAGAAGGATTGCCGCGACTGGGTTTCGAACCCGCGGCGGCGCGAACAGGTCAGCTTCGCTGGCCACTGCACAAGAGCGCTAGGATATCGCCGCTTTATATATATATATATATATATATATATACTCTCGCGCTGTGCATTGCACGTCCTTGTCTTCATCAACTTCCATCTGAGCGCAAAAGTAACGAAAGTCAGGGAAACGCGCATAACTGGCTCCCTAGATCAGTGGACACCTCAATCGCGCTTTCAGGTACGTGGAGGTGGTGTTCGCCTGCAAAAACCTGCTTTGACAAAATATTTCGTGCTTAGAAATGCTAAATCGCCAGCATTTTTTAATGTTTGCTAGCGAAATCATTAAACAGTACTAAATTTCCCGGTAACAGTGAGCTTGGTACGCCCTTTGACATACCATAGAGGAGGCACATTTTGTCAGCCGTTGTCACGAAGTGCGTGCCTGCCTTGTCCTTCTTTCACGTTCGTGGCCGAGGTACCCAAGACGCCTGTGTTGTTAGGGGGTAAGGAAGGAAAGCTGGGCAAGTTGGTTGGGATCCATACTTACGATGCGCGAAAAAACAAGGACAAAGCGAGCGAGAAGACGCGACACGGGCGCAGATTTACTGAATTTTTATCGCGAAAAAAGGTGCCTGAAATACTCTAGAACTCGAAGCGTAAAAAAAAAAACAACAAAATCACACTCCTAGCACGTGCTTGGCAATTTATTCTTGCTGATCAAAAATTGTGCACCAAAAAAACCGAAACACAATCAAGGTAACACTCCGATCAAGCCAACGCTCCGTACTGCTAGCTCACGCTGAAAAAAATTGCGCAAGCTATCTCCCTAACGAGCAGGCTGACCGAGGGTGATGCGACACATGCATCCGCTTCTTTCTTGATTCGGTAGGCTTCCACTACCTCCCTGCACATCTGATCACGGTGTCTGAATACGAGGCTAGTCTTGCTCAGATGTGGGAAGCAGTCTTTACATAACTTAGGAGGGTAGATGTGTAGGCCAGTTGGTGAGACATGAAGGAGCTAAACACCGCAGCGGACACGGGACAGAGAAAGAAGAAGACACAGGGCGGTACTTGCAACTAAAATTTTATTTGAAAATTCATGGCTTTTTAAAGACAGAGGCACGTGTAACAACCTGTTACCTGTAACAACAGGTAACAGGTTGGGTTCCTTCCTTTTGACGTCCTTTTCCTTCTTTTGTCTTGTGGTTTTCATGCTTCCACATGCGGTCGACGGTTTTAACACTTCTGATATCTGTAGATTGTGACTCGCATGGTGAGCATCGCATAACGTTTTAATACTTCTGATTTCTGTAGATTGTGACTCGCATGATGAGCATTGCTAACTTCCATGTGCATTGTTGTCAGTTAGGTGTTGTTATCTGTTGCTTTTCATTCATTCTTTTTTACCTGATGGTAAGTTCACACGTGCCTCTGTCTTTAAAAAGCCATGAAGTTTCAAATAAAATTTTAGTTGCAAGTACCGCCCTGTGTCGTCTTCTTTCTCTGTCCCGTGTCCGCTGCGGTGTTTAGCTCCTTCAGTCTTTACATACCCTGCAATGCAAAGCGAGATTAGAGGAAGCCGGGCCTTTCAATGATCGGCGGTGCTCAGCTAGTCATCCGCTCGTTGATACACAGACCAGACTGGCCGGTGTATTTCTTTTCACACCAGAAGGGAACTTCGTAAACTATGCCACGGTGACACATTCGGTAAACCATGTTTCATCTTCACCGCCCCCTCCCATTCTTGTCATGCTCAAGTCGCGTACAGCACTCCAAACCCGGGCCAGCAGTAAGCTGGCCCGGGTTACTGCTGGCCCGTGTCCTGTCCTCTCTTTCGCTTTGTCCTTGTTTTTTAGCGCAGCATAAGTATGAATTCTTGGGGAACATGTCGCCGCGCTGCGGCAGCCTTCGCGACCTTCGCAGACGATCCTTGTTAGCATCGGGGCCTTTCCTCGTGTTAATTCACCATTTCTTTTTTTTTTGCCCCTTTGAATATCTGCGTTTCGTTTGTAAACGGCACCTGAAAAGGCTCTTGTTTGTTTGCAGCCCACGAGAGCACGGCGGCGGAAAACCGCCGCGACCCGTGCAGTCGTCTTGGAGATTTCGGTGCGTGCGGACGTGAGCCAGGTGAATCAGCAAGCGAGCCTAGGCGGGGTCTGACGCGTAGAGCGCGGTAACGATGGCCCCGAAGATGCGTGGACGGTGGCCCGAATTCGCCAAACCCCCTTCAGCCCCGCAACGAGCATCCGCAGCCCGACACTTACAGCGACCGGACCTTGCGAATCTGCAGCTAAGCCGTTTATCCCCACTCTCATGAACTCTTTTCCTTTTGTCTTGTCGCTTGCTGTTTGTCGTCTTAATCTTCTTTATAGTATTTCTTTCTCGCGTACGATTGTTATCTAGTTTTCGCCTTGACGTTTCCCTCTTCATGTTGATAGTTTGTTAGCGTCTTCCTTCTGTGTTTGTTACAAAGTTTCTCGGTGTCTTTTTTTTCTGCCTGAAAGTCGGCCTACGGGTCTAGTAATCATGAAAATTATAGCTCAAAACACTGGCGCGAAGTGCGGATAATTAACTACAAAAGATATTCTACTGGCAGTTTCGGTCTCGGTCGGCTCCAGTGTTTTGGAGTGCACCTTGACGCCACGTTTCATCGGCCAACCCGAATCGTATTCCAGATGACGTCGGCGTCGAAGGCAAGCACTGGTTGCTCCTGTGAACCACTGGGTCGTAGGCGTTCACCTTTCCACGCACGCACACGCACGCACGCACGCACGCACGCACGCACACACACACACACACACACACACACACACACACACACACACACACACATATCATGGTCCTAGCATGCGTTTGCAAACACAAAGTAAAGAAATAATTTGCGCTGGTAATTACAAGGTCGCAAAATCGTATCCTGGCCGCGGCAATGGAGGCGAAATGTCAGTGTCGTCCATAAAAAAAATTAAAATTGGTTGAAATTAATTGGAGGCTGTCTGTACTGTCGTTCGAGCCAATGCAGAACATTTTCGGCGCCCTGGTCAGAAAAAGCGAAAGGCGTTCCGCGAGAGCCTGTCAAGAAGGATTCAGCTTCGTACAGGGCTGCAACGCCGCCGGGCGACGTTCCCCGTCTCCCTGTGAAACCATTACGACGCGCCCAACACAAAATATAAAGAAAAAACAGTGAGTCTTCCCCGAAGAGGGCGGAGAACGCATTTCTGCCTTAATAACATGGCACTTGTTCGCAAAATGAGAGTACTGGCTTAAATTCTTCCTTCATGAAACATATCCGGCACCCACCTAAAGCTCTGATTGTTGATCAGTTGAGTTCCCCAGCCAAAGTCTGTGAAAATCGACAGAAAAAGATCCCGTACGCGAGGGCTTCGAAATGGAGCCCAAGAGTGCATTTCTGCATTAATAAGTTTACAGAGTACAGCAAAGGTGCTTCCCGTGCTGGCCAGTTGGAACATAGACGGTGGCAGAAATGGTGGCAGAGCGCAAATGGAAAGAACCTCTGCAACCTGAAATATTTCAATTGTTTCAGTGGTTCCCATGATGCAGACTCAGGCATTGCCAAGTACGGAATAATCAAATCATGCTTCTATGCTGTAGGCATTTTAAATGCAAAATACCCGCCGCGGTGACTCAGGGGTTATACGGTGCTCGGCTGGTGACCCGAGAGACGCGGGTTCGATCCCGGCCACGGCGGCTCAATTTCGTTGGAGACGAAATTCTAGAGGCCCGTGCACTGTGCCATGTCTGTGCACGTTAAAGAACCGCAGGTGGTGGAAATTTCCGGAGCCCATCAATACGGCGTCCCTCATAGCCTGAGTCGCTTCGGGACGTTAAACCGCAATAAACCAAACCAAAATTCAAAATATCGGACCAACACGTGGGGTTTCGACGTCCGGTATAGCGCCAACAGAATGCGACCTGGATGCAACAAAATGCTCTACAAGTGGGCGGGGAAGGGTACAAGCTTTTCAGAGTCCACCCACTGATGTGTTACCCATGTGAGACTTTTCTTACCCATGTGACGTGTTATCCACGGATGCCTTTATCGGGTGTGGGAAGCGTCATGGTGGATCTGTAGTTGTCACTTCCCGGCAAGAATAATTCTTACTTTACTTCAGAAAACCTGCAATATCGTTCACAGCATTGAACAGTAAGGCCTCATTCTCACAGCCGGCCTCCTCTACGGCACGGCGGCCACGGAGGCGGAAACCGCGGCCGCAACGGAACGGATTTGTGTTCGAATCGAAAGAGGCGCCGGTCACCGGCAGACTAGTTTGGGTGGGCGATCGCTGCTCCCACGTGACTCTACGTCAATGCCTTTTTTTTTCTCTCTCTCCCGCATAAAAAAAAAACACAGCGGCGCGGACTCCGAAGAACGACCTGGTGGAAGTCGTCTGTCGTCTCCTTGGCTTTGGTTTGCTTGCTTCTTATCGTAGAAAAAAACGACGTGATCTCGCGAGCTGTGGCAAAAGTTTGAGCTAGTTTTAATACCTACGCGCAACTCCGCAGTTTGCTGCAAAACACCGCGCGTACGGCGCTAAAACTAATGGATACGAATGTAGCAAGCTAGTATTAAAGCGGTACAGAAATGCGCACTGCATTCAAATTATTATGACCAGTCAGCGAAATTGAAGATAACGAACTTTGTGTTTCCCTGGAACTTGCGAAATTGGTCTTCTTATTAATTGGTCTGCTTGGCCGATTGGTTCCGTCTTTCTTTGTAATGTGCAAACACAAAACTCAGTTGGAGACTCATTTAGCTAGACCACCTCGTACATTGACAAATCAAATGAAACCGTGATCCGTTCTCTGTTCCTTGGAAACGGACGCTTTTCGGGGTGCAAGACGTGTGCATCTCACGCCGTAGAAAAAAATTTTTTGTGCGTGCTCGCGCCCGCGAGCGCCATCTCTTGGTCGCTGCAAGCAAGCCAAGGGTCACGTGAAGCGCGCTCCCGCTGTGACTGGCGTGTTCTCCGTGCGGCGGGGCTACGTCGCCGCCGCTCGACGAAGCCCCGCCGCACGGAGAACACGCCAGTCACAGCGCGAGCGCGCTTCACGTGACCCTTGGCTTGCTTGCAGCGACCAAGAGATGGCGCTCGCGAGCGTCGCGGCTTCGGCGGCAATGCGCGAGCGCGTGGGTGCGCGGGCGCGAGGAGCACGCAGAAAAATTTTTTTTCTACGGCGTGAGATGCACACGTCTTGCACCCCGAAAAGCGCCCGCTACCAAGGAACAGAGAGCGGATCACGGTTTTATTTCATTTGTCAATGTACGAGGTGGTCCAGCTAAATGAGTCTCCGACTGAGTTTTGTGTTCGCACATTACAAAGAAAGACGGAACCAATCGGCCAAGCAGACCACTTAGTAAGAAGACCAATTTCGCAAGTTCCAGGGAAACATTCCTATATTGATAACAAAGTTCGTTATCTTCAATTTCGCTGACTGGTCAGAATAATTTGAGTGCAGTGCGCATTTCTGTACCGCTTTAATACTAACTTGCTATATGCGTATCCAATAGTTTTAGCGCCGTACGCGCGGTGTTCTGCAGCAAACTGTGGAGTTGCGCATAGTTATTGAAACTAGCTCCAAACTTTTGCCAGAGCTCCCGAGATCACGTCGTTTTTTTCTACGATAAGAGACAAACAAACAGACGACTTTCACCAGATCGCTCTTCGGAGGCCGCGGCCATCCGCGCCGCTGAGTTTTTTTCATGCGGGAGAAAAAAAAAATTCAGGGGGCACTTTGACTGTCTAAAGTGCATAGAAGCGAAAGCGTTTTCCTCACCACTTTGCCTATGTGGCACTGGGGACGTCACCACTGGATGACGTCACACATAATTTATGACGAAGTAATGACAACTTACTAATTAATTGCTAATTATTGATTAATGACGAATACTAATTAACTGCTAATTAATGACGCTTAAGCTTCGCCCTTAGGAGTGGAACGTGACAGCGTGTTGTAGCGCTGCCAGGGAGTCCACGGAACGCCACCACCAGTTCGGCGCGATGCCTTGCCCTTTGAACGCAACTCTTTTTGAGGAAAGGAAATGGCGCATGCCATCTCGGTGGCCACCTGAACCGCACTGTGCAAGAGGGGAGGAAGTGGGAGTGAAAGAAGAAATAGAAAGAGGGGCCGTTATAGAGAAAATGGCAATTGTATTTGAGGAAAGGAAATTACGCAGTAACTGCCTCACATATCTCGATGGACGCCCGTCAAAACACGGACACATCTGCCGACACGGCTGCCGACCCGGCTGCTAACGACAGTACGAGACATTCAAGGCTTTCGCCTTAAAAAAGGCACTGATGTAGAGTCACGTGGGAGCAGCGAGCGCCCACCCAAACTGGTCTGCCGGTGTCCGGCGCCTCTTTCGATTAGAACACCACTCCGTTCCGTTGCGGCCGCAGTTTCCGCCTCCGTCGCCGCCGCGCTGAGAGGCCGGCATTGAGAATGAGGCCTAACTCGTTTGTCAGTTTGTCAATCGTCTCTCTGCTTACTGATGTGCTCGGGGATCGGGACCAGGGGCTTCACCGCATTAGGACGAAGCAGGCAGACTACGGAGAGAAGCCTTCGGGAGGAATAGTTTATTTTACATTTTGTACAGTAGCAAGTAGACCAAAGTCAGAAAATGAGGGAGGATGATCTGGCACCCCACAGATTGCTGCTTAAATGCAGTTCAGATTCCCCAGGTACCCAGGTAGGGAATCTGATCTCGGGTTGAGCGTCCAATGGGCTGCTAGCGTCTTCTTTGGCTCCGCCCTCCCCACGTGACGGCGCACACCGCACAGACACACACACATACACGGGCAAGGAGGAACTTGGCGTCTCTGAGTCGCGAACTGTTTTCCCAGGCCCAAAGGTCGTTTGCTGCTGAGTGACGATCCTGATCGATGGGGACGCGAGCGCTGACCGCTCACACCGGTGACCTCTTCAGTTCGGTGGAAGGGACAAATCAGCCGTGTCGCCCCTCGGCTTTGTCTGCTGCCCAGGGCGCACGCGGGTAATGAGTTAGCGGCGCCGCCGCCCCGCCGTCGTCGCCACTGGGTCTCGTCGGTCAGTCCACGAGCAGTCTGGGAGAAGCACCGCGCTCAGCCTTCCCGGCGAAGGGATTAGACGTCTTTGTGTACGCCGACGCCGTCGCCAGTAGCTGCCCCACGCAGTGTCTCTTTTGTCTCCCCCGGACAGCAGCGCTTTCCGTCGCAGTAGCCTGATGACGCCGGTCTGGCTCGCCGGTTTCCGCTGCTAGTCCCCAGCAGCGCAGTCCGGCCCCAGATCCGCATTCAGCATCGCCGGCGAAGGGGATTAGAGCTTTTGTCCACGCCAACGCCGAGAAACAGCCGCGCTTTTGGCCGCATACCTGACGGCGCCTGACTGTCTCGCCGTTCTCCGCTGGCCGGGCCTCCGATCATTACATTACTTTACGGCACCCGAAGGAAGCCGAGTGAGTTTCCCTTTCACAAAAGGGCAAACAGTATTTTCAAACTGAATTTGTTCGGATCAGGAAAAAGAAAATAGCCAAGCTAGTCCCATAGATGGACAAAATAGAGACCCAGAATGAAACAGAAAAGAAAACGCCGTACCTTTTAATGCGAGAGTGTTAAGGCCCTCGTTGTGCAGAAAATACAGCGCCGTCGTCGTTGAGAGAAAAATCTCCGTAGAACAACCGAGGTTGGCCACCTAGGTCACGTGACCTTGTGGGGTAATCGCAATCTGCCCACCGTATTGTGGGAAAACTGACCACCGTGGCAGGTAGCAGTTAAATTAATGACTGGTCGCGAGAAGTTGCTCGGGAAGACCAACCGGTGGCAGCACCTGTCATCGTACAGGCAGTGGCGCATCGTTGAACCGCTGCACCACTGCGCCAGGAGCGGCATGAGGACTCCTATAGGAGCTATGCGTGTAAAGTCGAGAATCACAAATCCCGCATATAAGGGGCATTAACTCATTAACGCTACCCCGTCATGCGCTTGGGGCGGAGCCAAAGTGTACTCTCCTCCAATTTTTTATTTACAATTATCGGTTGTAGGACACAGGGGGCAAGTTGTGTGATTTTCTTCGAAGCGGTCAACGCGGATTCTGTTGAAAACGACAAAATATACGGAGAAAGTAAGTAGGCACAACCCACTTTCGCCTGGGTTCTCCACGACAATTTCTTCTCTCCGCAACCTGCACTGTGCACAGCCTTGTAAATTGAAAACCCCCCGGACCAGGCGTGTCGTCATATGCTGCACCGTCTCGTACACAGCAGCCTTCCCTTTCCTGCCGGAAGGCTTTCGCCACGCACTCCAGTACTCCGATAGAGTTGAAAAGAAAGAAAAAACTGGCTTTCTTCAAGAGTAGACGTCGCATGATGATCTCTAGTATGTACAAAGCTGACTTTCTAGGCGCGTCCTCAATGCGTCTTTTTCTGAGAGGAGCACCACTCTGTGCTTCCGATTACCGCACTGAGGTATGTTTCCACTTCAAATCGTGCCATAACGAGCACGAAATTCTGTCCACAGTGAGAAGAAAGCGCGACTTCTTTGCGCGGTTTAAACGACCCGGCGGAATGAGCGACACAACGGAGCCCAGCGCCTTGGCTCGGTGATGTCAACTCGATCTGCTATACTTCTGTACTTCAAGAGAGAGTTATACCCCTGTCACACGGGCACTTTCGATCCTCATTGAGTCAATGCTCATCGAACTCAATGCAGATCGACGGTTGTCACACGGCCACTTTCAAGCGCAATCGAGCTCGATCCTGCTTGACTCGATGCCGATCCCTCAAGCGTGCTTGAGGTTCCAAGCACAATCGAAAGCACTCTCGCTCTCACGAAGCTATAAAAATAAACATTAGTTGACAAAACAAAACTACAACTGTTGTTGTTGTAATTGAATATAATGCAAGACAGAACATTTTCAGGCACTATGCCTGCTTATATGCAAACATATTTATAAATAATCTCGACACCCCGCTCCTAGCTTCGCCATCATGTAAACAACAAAGATGGCGTCCTCCTGTTCGTCGACGCGCAGACTATGGAGCGAGCGCGAGACAGCCGCTCTCATCGACTGCTGGCTAGACCGCCTAGATAATTTGCGGCGCCAGAAGAGAAACGCCGTAGGCTACGCAGAAATCGCGGGGGCCTTGCGGACCCTCGGGTTCCATCGCACAACAGCAGAGGTACAGAGGAGCGTCGCACGTCTGGCTACGGATTTGGCTGCCGCTGGCCCCGACTGCACAGTGTTGCCGGACATCACCTTGTTATGGCTGTTAGAGGAACATTTGGCGCCACCTAACACACATGAGGGAAACTTCTCAAGGAGCATTGAAAATGCCCGTGTAGCACCGGATGCTTCAAGCGTGCTCGAAAATCTCGATGCCGATCGAGTTCAATGAGCATCGAAAGTGCCCGTGTGACAGGGGTATTAGAGAGATAGCCGCCATCCGAATAAAGAAAAAAACGGCCCGACGCGACAATCATGTCAAAATACGCTAGTTTTACACCCGCTAAGCATTAACGCAAAATGCTCCTCCTGCCTGGGAAGCGTGATACGTTGATAAACAGCCCGCTTAGAGAATCACTCCCTGATCCTGGCGCCATTGTCTCATCATCCTAGTGTGGCGAGCTTGCATGTCAGCGCCCTCAGAAAGCTGAAGCGAAGCTTAGTAACGGGCCACAAGGTATACACAGCGCTCGAGTCAGATAACTGTTGTGGCATGCACTGACGTCACTACGCACGGCTCCACATTTTCGTGCCGACAACGACGTGGCGCCTGACATGCAACACATTATCATCATCATCGGTCTCATTACGTCCACTGCAAGGCAAAGGCCTCTCCGATGTCTCTCCAATGAAACCTGACCTTTGCCATTTGCGGCCACCGTATCCCCGCAATCTTCTTAATCTCATCCTGCCTCCCAACTTTCTGGCGCGCCCTGCTATACGCTTGCCTTCTCTTGAAATCCACTCCGTTACCCTAACGTGCAACTAGCACTGTAAAAAAAAAGAAAAAAAGACTCTGCAGAACACAAGAATGCTGAGCACGCTTTTTTTTTCAGCCGTGCTTATATTATTTAATGAACATAGACCGTTCAAACAAACACCACATTTCCGGAAATTTGCCGGCAAAGACAGCCGCCTCCAAAAGGGTGGAATTTTGGGCTGGTTGGTGTATGATCACAGCGCAAACGGGGACGAAGCAGAGAGAGGGACACGACGCTGACTATCAACCAAGTTTTATTGCACGTTCACCGGTTAAATACCTCTCGTTCGTGCAAGAAAAGAAGGAAAAAGAGAAAGAGGGAAGGCGTGATAGACGACAAACCACATGGCATGAGATTATGCACCGGTGAACGTGCAATAAAACTTGGTTGATAGTCAGCGTCGTGTCCCTCTCTCTGCTTCGCCCCCGTTTGCGCTGTTTTTTAGCCCCAGACAGCCGTCTCGCATTCAGGTCTGAGTAGACGCATCTCGACGCAGAACTATGGCAGGGACACCACGGCTGCATGTGGCCTCGGCATGCTGGGGTTCACGATAGGTTCTGCGTCGACGCCGGGATGCTTGGTCTCCGGTCGCGGTTCTTCTACAGGACCTCATCGGCTGTGTCCGGCGCTGCTCCGGCTGTTCGCGTTGGCCGCTGTTTGCCTCGTTCGTCACGAGGCCAGAGCTCCCCGTGGCTGGGCTGCACACGAAAGACATCCCTGTGTAGCGATGCCCGAACTCTACGGTATGCGACGAGATTACGTATTTCTGAGAAACTAAGCGGTACTCCCGAAATACCACTCAATTACAGCGGCATGCACAGCCCATGCAGGGTCGCATCGTATAGGGTCGAACGAAAATAGCGGTCGGTGGTCGAAATATTTTTGCGTTATTGCCTGGCGACTAGGATGCATAGAAAAATCACAGAACGCAGCTCTTATCCGTTCCTGGCTTGCGCGTTGTCGGCGTAACCTGCGGAGCAATAGCAAACCGAAGAGCACAGGAAAGGGTGAAAGTAGGGACGGTAACGAAGGGTTGGAGGGGGGGGGGGGGGACGAGAATGAAAGGTAGGTGGGCGGGTTAGAGGCAGAGTTCCGGTGAGAAGTGGAGGAAAACAATACGGAGGTGGCAGGCGAGAGGGGTCGCATTCTGCAGTGCCGGCTGCTTCGTATTGACTTTCTGAACGCGTTCACGCATAGCCGCCATGCTTAGAACGTGCAGCACTACCACCTGCCCACAAGCGAATACGGTGGTAGCAGGCAGATACCGCCGCAATGCTTTCCTGTAGCTGTGAGGCATACCGAAAACATTAAAATAATGGGAACCATCTGATAGTTGGTTACGGGGGACTAACAGCATTAGGACCGGGCTATAGCATACGAGCGCGCGCAATGCAGGGAGAGATGCGTGTCGAGCCGCGGGTACCGGCGCTCGATCCACCGTGTCGCTACGCTCAAGCTGCATACATATACGCACAGAATCACCCGCGGTGCATATTCTAACATGCGTATCATAGTTTGCTCACTTACAAGCAGAGTGTGGTCACAATTTACGGGAGCGTTTTCACTAAGACGGAGCGCGCAGGCACCGAACGGAAGCGGATCTCCCCCGTGAATCCGTGATATGTCCTCGCCTCGACACAGTAAATAATTTTACACCCTTAAGGCTGCTAAAAAGGTGCTCCGACAATGTGCACTCTTTGTTGCACCTTTATAACACCCTTATTTTGCCCTATACACCCTTCATCACTGTCTGAAAGGGTGCTATTCCTCCAAGCACCCTTCATTTTGCGTAGGGTGTAGAAAGGGTGTAAGGAGGCTACTTGTAATGACCATATATTCAAGTATATACTGCTTTTCAAGGCTCGTGTGTACCAGAGATACAACTAAAAAAGCGGTAGCCACGCATAAAGATTCGCCATTTAACATTACTTCGAACAGATGCGCATATCTTTACATCTAGTTGGCAAAAAACTGCCAATTAAACACAAGTGTTTTCCTCAAGCAGTTTTTAGGATTGTGTAACACATATGCGCACTACCAGTCTGCCAGAATCACTTGCGCTGAACAGCTCATTGAACAATTTGCTCTTGATTACATCTCTTCAGTGCTGTGTCATATTTAAGTGCCTTGCATTTATTTTCTGGCATTATTGTAATAAGAAATATAATCTGAGGACTTCATCTAACACTACAGATGGAAATGGGTGAAATCTATTTCGATAAAAAATGGTTTTATCACCAGAAAAGTGAAGCATGAAAAGTGGAAATAAGACCAAATGCAGCATATTACACTGCAAACATTCACATAAAAATTAACACTTTGTAATTGAGGAACATGTGATAATGAAAAAAGTTCAGTAGGTGCAATGCATGTGTAGAAGCATGCAGTAAGCAGTTTAGAATGTCATATGATGAAAGCTTAAAAATTGCTTTGTCCTGGACCTGCAAGCATGCTTTTGTGGTGCAAGCTCGAAAAATGTTTGTTTCTGTATAGGTATCAAAAATGATCCCATGTGGTTCCGTGAGAAACATTCTTTATAATCACCCATTTATACAATCCAGCCGACTTGGGAGTAAAGGCCGGTTCACATGCAAGCGACTGAGCGATTGAGCGGCGCGTCGCAGCGAAAATTTCCAACTTGTTGAAACCTCGCCGCTCGTCGCAGCGAGGACTCAAAACAGGTTTTTCCGTCGCGGCGACAGGATTCGCTAGCATTTTCGCTTGCATGTGAAACAGGCTTAAGATGCGGAGGATGTCTGATTAATGTTCTTGTCTTTGGAAGCAACAGCAGCGCAAGCAACAGGTCGTTGATTCGCGCGTTTCTACCAGTGGTAATTGCGGGCAAGCGCTGAAATTTCCTCGGGCACCGAGACGGCTGATTACCCAATTATATTACCAAAATTAATATAGAAAGTACGAAAAAATAACTTTCACATCGAAACCGAAACAGAAACTGATTGTCACCGCCAGGTGGCTGCCGGTAGCTGTTTTTCTGTATAACCCTCATGGCGGTTCGGACGGTGCGACGCGCTTCGACGGTTGTCAAAATTCGCTACTTGGATTGTGAGCCGTCGTGAAATGTGTTGTGGTTTGCGTGTGTTTCTTCTTGCACAAGGGTGCACAATCGCGTAGTGCTGTCGACATACCCTAGTCGAGGAAAAGGGTCATTTTTCTGGTCTCTAACTTTTCAGTCTGTGCGCTTTGTGCAGTGCTGGATGGGTGTCCAGGCACAAAGATTCGTGGAGTGTCGCGGGTGAAAGGTTCGAAATGAGGCCTGGAATATTTTTTTCTGTGTGACTACGTGGTAGAGTGTGCCCGCTACGCAGCACTCGTGCTGAACTCACCTGGTTGGTGTACTGCCGGCGACACCAAGGCTAACAACGTTCTGCAGACTACGCAATCGTCTGAAATGGTAAGCAGTACTCTTGTGCATTATCCGAAGCGTATAATGCTCGAACGGTGACCTGTCATACTGCATTATTCGTGTTCAATGCTCTAAAAAGCGTTTAAGGCGCTTGTTTGTCGCTGGCTGGCGAAATGTCGCCGCGGTGAGTTGCTCTGCCAAGAATTGTCGGTACTTGTTTTGGCAAAGAGGATGCTACCTTGCGTGCGCGAGCTTTGCATGATTTTAGTATGCGCATGAGCCTGTTTGCCCGTTTTTTTTTTTCTTGTTGAGCGCAGATTTTTCAACGTATATGCCTCGTTCTACTCGTTTCTGCCCATGCTTGTTCACACCACCGCGCATGTTTCAAGGATCGGCACTTTGGCTGTGCGTAAAATGTATGATTGTCTTTCGAGATAGCGTTAGCACTTTGAGGACGCGGGGATTCAAACGCTTTCTATGCGCCGCGGTTTTTGCTTGGCGCTAGGCTGTTGAACCTTAGGTCGTGGGGTCGATCCTCATCGCAGTAGCCGCATTTCGATTGAGGTGAAATGAATAAAAGAATGCCCCTGTGCTGTGCGATGTCAGCTCACGTTAAGAAATTCTAGGTCGTCTAAATTAATCCGGAGCCCTCCAATACTATCAGTGCCCATCTTTTGCGTCTGAATTCAAGCCCCACAATATCCAGAGCACTGTCTCAGGTTGCAGTTACCAACTAAAGTTAATTTCCGGCCCTCAGGATTAAATTTTTAAATCAGTATGTGAACATCTTTTTTTTTCTATGATGCCGATCGCGTTTCGTGTTACCCAGAGTATAGGATCTTGCATTTTGATCACTCTGCTTTAGTTGAAAATTGGTTTTTGAGGAAAGGAAGTGGCGCAATAATTGTCTCAGTTATTACGATGTTTATATCTACGCTTTCGAACGGCCGTTTGCAGATTTATTTTCCTCATAGCAAGAATCCTTTATTAATGCTAAGGGAACTGATGCATTTTAAACAGGATAGTTTTCCTTTGTGTTGAGGCGTTTACTTGGGCAAGTTTATTTTTCCTGATCTTTTTACATTCATGCGATATTCACTGTCGGACTGAGTTCGCATGCTTGTTTCTGTATTTCTGTCATATTGATAATGGGAAATTGGTATCTATCTGCAGGTGGCACATCTGTCTTCCAGTACGAGTCAATGGCATGGATTTTGTGGCCACCATATGGAGTCAAAAGCTGTGTTGTAAGTTGTTACTGCATTGTGCTTTGTTTTTGTGGTTGTCATGAAGTGTTCTTTTACTTTGATTGCTCTTTTCCTTAATGGTACTGCTTGGAACAGTTTGGATAGCTCTGGCCTCATATGTTTATATGAGTAATATTAGTTGGTCGTCAGAATGGGCCTGTTGCAGGCCATTTGAAGTTTTACATCCAAAATTGCTCTTCTTTTAAATGTTGCATTCTATGCATGAAGTGCGAAATGTGTGCATGTTTTTGGCTACATTGTGTGATACTTTTTCGACTATGAATATCAACATTATGATGCATGCGTGTTAACTTAAATATGCGTTGTTGTGCCACTCATCGCAGGTCACAGATGTAAAAAAAAAGTGGACACATGAGATAACTGGCTTCATTACTGCTGTCTTGTTTCTGCTAATCATGGAGAGGTGGGCTATTTGGTTGTGGGTAGAATTATGAGACATCATTCGAGTGTACAAAAACACATAAACAAAAAGAGTAAACACCACGAACCCCGGACTTCAGCTGAGATTTATTCCATAACATGGGATTTTTACATGCAAAGTGGTACTAGTGATCCCTGGGGCTACAAAGTATTTCCTCGACCAGGTAACAGTTATTCAAGGTTAGGCGGAAGGGTATCTTGCCACTCAAGCTGAACACATCGGCCTGCATGCATGCAAAGCGTTTTTGAAAGAAACACATGTATTGTGCAAGTTTAGCACTTGTAAGAGCTAGGAAATTTTTGAAGCCTTTTGTATCTCTGCTGAAAAAGAGAATTATGTCAGCAGCCCTTCTGTAGCACTCCGGAAAAAGGAACTTCATAAAATCATAAAATCATGGAACATGTCATCTACACTCATCTTGTCAACTTTTTAGAATCCAATTGCTTTTTCACTAATGCCCAACACGGCTTCCGTAAATCATTTTCATGCGAAACGCAACTCATATGTTTCACAAATGACCTGCATTGCAT
Source organism: Amblyomma mixtum (assembly GCF_055824585.1). Classification (NCBI taxonomy): domain Eukaryota; kingdom Metazoa; phylum Arthropoda; class Arachnida; order Ixodida; family Ixodidae; genus Amblyomma; species Amblyomma mixtum. The sequence continues at coordinate 208,940,198 of NC_143014.1, forward strand.
TCTGGATCGTGGGTCCCATGCTGATTCTGTATTTATGGATTTTTCTAAAGCATTTGACAAGGTTTCACATGAGCTTCTTTTTCTTAAACTAAACAGCCTTAACATTGATTCCACATTGCTTGCATGGTTGCATTGTTTTCTTTCAAACCGAAGTCAGTTCGTAACAGCAAATAACGTCAATTCAGATTCCTCTCCTGTTTGCTCTGGCGTGCCTCAGGGGTTCGTTCTTGGGCCCCTCCTCTTTCTCATTTATATAAACGACTTACCAACTAATATATCGTCTTCCATTTGTCTTTTTGCCGATGACTGTGTTATTTACCGCGAAATTAATGATGATAATGATGTATGTGTTCTTCAGTCAGATATTAACAAGGTACTGGATTGGTGTAACCTGTGGAATATGAAGCTAAACATTACTAAATGCGAGCATTTGCCCATTTCTCGTCTATCTAATACACCCTCTACCTACTGCATCAATGGCATCACTCTTGAAACTGTGTCGTCTTATAAATATCTGGGTGTTCACGTCTCTTCTAACCTGTCTTGGAAAACTCATGTTGACTACATTACAAATAACGCCAATCGCATGCTTGGATACCTTCGCAGAAATTTTTCATGCGCACCGAGTTCATTAAAACTATTACTTTACAAAACATTGGTCCGCTCTAAATTGGAATATGCTTCATCGGTGTGGAACCCTGGGGTCGAATCTCTCATTTCTGACTTAGAATCTATTCAAAACCGTGGTTGTCGCTTCATACTTTCCAACTATCATCGTACTAGTAGTGTAACTGCCATGAAAACTAACCTTTCCCTACAGCTTCTTTCCCATCGCAGGTCAATAGCTTCATTATGTACTTTTCACAAAATTTATCATAATCCTTATCTTAAAGAGAAGTTACTAAAAAGACCACCCTATATTTCCGCACGCATTGATCACCGTCACAAAGTTTGGATCCCTCCTTGTCGTACAAGATGTTTTCACGATTCATTCATACCCAGAACTTGTGTCAGCTGGAATCACCTTCCCCACAATATTGCTGTAATTACGGATACTGCTGCATTTCGTAACGCTGTTATTAATTTTATATAAGTATGTGTCTATAACTTTGTTAATTTATTAGCTGCTGCTTTCTTTTGTGTTTTGTTTTGTGTAATGCTGCCTTTTGTTAATTCTGTTATTGATTTTATACCAGTGTGTGCTGTAACTATATTCAATTTTTCTAGCTGCTGTTTTGTTTTTTGTACTTGCATGTTATTCCCACTCCCCTCTGTAACGCCTAACGGCCCTGAGGGTAAATAAATAAATAAATAAATAAGCTAGATTATCTCAAGGCAAATGTGTTTGTTGGGTCAACCAGGGAGGTGATGCATAGGCGTGCCGATGTGTTGAATGTGAGTGGCAAGATACCTTTGTCCCTATGTTTTTTTGTGTGTGTGTTTCGGTTTTTCCCACCCTGAATAATTATCTGGTCGCGGAAATACTTTTCAGCCCCAGGGATGACTAGTACACCTTTGCACATAAAAAGCCTGTGTTGTGGAATAAGCCTCAGTTGAAATCCGGTGTCCATGGAGTCTACTATCTTCATCCGTGTAATTTTGTGCGCTGGAATGATGTCTCATAATTCTCCCTTGTTTTCAGTGAATAAGGAGGGCCTCTGGTGTCTTTTTTGTGTGTGATGGTTATAACAAAGTGGCTGCTCATAAACTGACATTTCCGGCTTAATTGAAGAATCCTTGGGAATTTATGTTTGACAGCAAGTTCCATGGGAGCTTTCTTGAGAAAATCAGTTATTTGTTACCCATGTTACTGCATTAACCATTACTCCTCATCATGTCTCAGAACTCATTGATAATCACAAGCTTTTCGAGTACCTGAGTTGTGGGTGAGAAGCCTTCTGACATACTTTAAACTACTAAGGATGTGTGGAACCATATTTTACCAATAATTTTTAGCCAGTCCAAACCTCTTGGTTTTACCCCTGACAACCTGAAGCTAACCTGTCAACCATTAAGACTGGAAACAGTTCTGATCCCTCAAACTGTTCTCCTATTTTATTGATGTGCATTTCGCATGAACTGTTAGAGCACGGAATGAGTCCGCATATTACTTGCCACCATAATTCAAACAAATTTTTGTATGCTAGTCATCACAGCTCCCATTCTCTTTACTCATGTGGAATCCAACTTTTTGAATTCACAACAGATTTTCACCCAAATTTAGATTGTTTTAGGCAAGTGTCATCGACTTGAATTTCTCGTTATAACCTTTCAGCTGCACTCTCATGCCTGAGCCTTCATTCTTTGATATTAGCGTAGATTCATTGCTTCCTGTTGTACTGCTCGTCTTATGAAGCCCAGTATATCAATATGCAAAATCATATGGCGCCCCTCATATCCTGAGTCACTTTGGGATGTTAAACCTCCATAAACCAAACCAAGCATATTACCAAAGTACACTAATATTAGCCATTCAATAACAGTCCCTGTCTTTATGTCCCAACCATGTCATTATGACTGCATTATTCAGAAGAATGCCCCAACTATTTCAGCTGCCCCGACTGTATTGACTTTTGCAAGACGGATGAATGGGCTTGTTGGTAATTCATCGTGACGAAACAGTGCAAAGAAGACAAGGATGAGGAAGAAATGCGACGGCACGAGCGCTGACTTTCAGCGAGGTTTTTTGGAAAGCACGTCAAAATATATACATTGTGGCCTAAAAAAAGAATGAAAAAAGGATGCCTTGTAACATTCACATTGGATCTGTTGAAAACAAAACAAAACTTGAATATGAAGCACTTAAGAGCATGAACTCTTTCTTAGGGAGCAATAAGGAATGTGTGCTAACACAGTGATTGCGTTTTTTCTAAAATTTCAATGGCCTCGATCATCTCACGCACAAACTTTTCTGTGTCTGTCTAGCACAATGCAGCACGTGAATTCCGCCTCACAGCATTCAGGATCCCCCCTGAATGCTGTGAAGCACCCCCTGAAACACACCTGTCTAGCTCAGGTCCAGGCACGGGAAGGCAACACGTCGAAGTATGGCAAACAGCTCCAGAATAGTCCTCTTCGAAGGAACAACGGCAAATTTTGGCCCATATATGCTTCAAGCAGCAGACAAGGCAGCAACTCAGTGTCGACAGTGTGCATATTGTTTTCAGACACTCGTGCCTTGGCGTCTCTGCTCCGGGCTAGTGAGCGCGAAGTGGCTGCAAAGTGGCATTCCAGATGGCTTCCGTCACCTGGTGAATGGTGCATGACACCGTCAACCAGCCACTCGCTGGCTTGTTTTCAGGCACAAGTGTCTGAAAACAAGGTGCACACCTTCAGCTTTGAGTTGCTGCCTCGTCTGGTTCTTGAAGTGCTTATGGACCAAAATTTTCCATTCCTCCAAAGAGAATATTCTGGAGATGCTTGCCATGGTTTGACGAGTTGCCTTTTTCGCGCCTGGACCTGAGTGTGACAGGTGTGTTTCAGGAGGTTTTGATGCCCCCTGTTAGGAACTTGCCCACAGGTCGAACTGTGTCGTATTTAAGAGGGCGGGCCCTCTCGCTTTTAACTGCTGATAAACAGGGTAGTTTTGTGGTCATATCGAAAGGCGCCTTTCAGTCCAAGGCCACAGATGCAGCATATTCTTAGTTTGAGTGCCACTTACTATCTGATTTGTTAAAAGCAAAGTCCAGTGCCAAGAAACTATTTAATAATCTAGAGTTGAACCATCAGGCTAATGCCATCAACTCCAGCAAAAAAAAAATTGTCCAGCTATCTTCTTTACCGCAAAGACCCATAAAGGTGATTGCTCCTTGAGGGTCGTGGTTTCAGAAAACAGAACCTGGGAGAAACAAATCGCCTTCTCTTTCCAGCATAAAATTAAGTTGCTGAGCGTTGATGACTCCTTTCGCACAAAATCTGCACAGAAAGTAACGCATTTTCTACACAATAACTCTCACACCAGTTTCGTGGGGTGCTATGTTGATATCAAGGATTTATATTACACCATCCCTCAATCAGGATTAATAATGTGTTGAAGAATCCATTGACCTACATGGAGCAGTGGCATTCCAAACGTCTCAGGCGTTTTGGTGAATAATTTTGTCGCACTTCTAAGCTCATACCTTCAGTCCACCTTTGTTACATTTCAAAATAGCTTGTTTATGCAACAAAAAACTGTATTAGCACCGCTGTTACGTGACTTATTGCAGGATCTCCAATCCCGATGAAGCATTGTCTAAGCTGATAGTTGAGTTTTGTCAAAGCCTCAGTCCGCTTTGAATCACCACTGAAATATAGAGGATATGTCATTACGTTCTTTGGATCTCATTCCTGGGTGACCATATTTGTTGGGCTTACAAGGCAAACAAGCATCTTTTACCGTTTTCTCCGGCTTACTTGAAGCTGGTGAAGAGCTATCACTAACCTTTGCTTCAAAAAGCCTTGATGAAATCCTGTGTATATGTCTTGGCATCCAGTTTTGCCCAGCTCATATGCCATTTGTCCAGCACTGAATATTCAGAACCTTTGTTAGTGTCTGTAGCCGATTGCTTTAAGCAGAAGTTGAAACATTCCTGTTGTGCCCTCGTTGAGACTGTAAATCCCAAAAGAACCTGTTCCCTTTATTCACAGTTCATCGCACTGGCTAAAGGAAATAGGCAGTCGAGTTGGCATTGATGTTTTCTCCACACCTATGAAGCTTCAGTACCTGTGTAAGCAGTCAACTGAGATCAGCTATCAGAGTCCGTTCGCACACTGCACAGAAGACAAAGTGTGTTCGATCCTCTTGAAATGCGGTTATGTTTACATTGGGCAGACAGACAGGTGTGCCACTGAGAGGTTAAAAGACCACCGTGACGATGTGAACAGAGCTTGGGGCAGAAATTTTATGATTCACTAATTTCGCGATTGCGATCGTTTGCCAGATCCTGAACGCTGTGAACCAGAATTCACGTGCTGCATTGTGCCTGACAGACACAGGAAAGTTTGTGCATGAGATAATCGAGACCGCTGAAATTTCAAAAAACCGCAATCACTGTGTTAGCGCACTTTCTTTATCGCTCGCTAAGGAAGAGTTCATGTTCTTAAATGCTTTTTAATCAGTTTTTGTTTTGTTTTCAACACATGCAATGTGGTTGACACAAGGTGCCTTTTGTTCGTTGTTTCTTTAGGCCGCAGTGTTTATATTTTGACGTGCTTTCTAATATACCTTGTTGAAAGTCAGCTCTCATGCCATCGTATCTATTCCTTCCTCGTCCTTGTCTTGTCTGCGTTTTTTGTCACAACGTATTGACCTCCTTTTCCAGCTCTAGGGTTAATGGTATGGAGAAACCTTAACCAAATGCAGCTCCACATGCTTGGAGCATGTCAAAATGCATGCTGCTGGCACCGCAAAGGTACTCGGTTTCATCAGGAGATGCCTTGGCCTGTGTGCTCTTGCCATGCTGTGCAGTTTATGCACAAAAATTCTGACTCCAAACTGAAGTATTTTTTAGCTCTTTCAAATTCGCACCAAACTGTTTGAAGCTATGCCACCAACTCCCTTAATCCAACAGCGACACTCGGTACAGATTATGTGTAATCAGTCATCTCACTTGACCACCAGACATTACTGCATAAAAGGGGAAATCGCTCGTTTAGGTGTATTCCATATACTCTGCAATACTTTCCCACAACTTTGCTAACTTTTGCTGCCCTGCCCCAAACCATGACGCCACCACCACTAATTCAAGAATTTTTTCCTCTTCCCATTGAAGAATAAATGGGATACCTCACCACATTTTCATTCCATGTGGTCCCTCAAAATTCAGGAAATAAGTGATATCACTTGGAGCATTGATACTGGTTTGTTTTACCTTTTGTTTGCTGCTGTTTTTATTTTTTCGCAACTGATGTATCATGGAGTGTATGCCTATTTTCTTTCTTAACGTATCGTCTGCGACGTCTCAGCTGTGCTACTGCTCTCACCTTTATGATGTTACCTTTATATTGTCCCTCTTATTAATACCCCACTAAAAGCCGTCAGAGAACAATAAAAATATGACTTTTGTATTTTGCTCATTATGGCACACATCACGCTTATTTGTAGGGACATAGGCGAGACCTTTGTCTTGCGGTGGTGCTAGTTATGCTGCTGATGATGATACTTAATGATGAGCATATGATATATTGAGTATGAACCTCAAATTATTTTTCTTTTTGAGTGCGAATAGCGTCAGTGGTTCTTGATTCAGGCTCACTTTATTTCTGAGGCCACAATACAGTGCTTACTTTTTTAGCACACTAATACAGGCAAGGAAAAAAACTTGTAAATCCTAATTTTTTTCACTTGAATCTTTTCTGCAGAGCGCATCGCCCAGTTCTCCAGTGCCCTCATGCACCGGCAGTACATCAACAAGGCTCTTTCATGGGGCCCAGCTGCATTGGCAAGTGGGTAAAGAAGAGCAAGAGGAGCATGAACACAAAATAAAACTGGCTCTACAAGCTTCAGCTTTTTCGAAATTTTTTGATGTCTCATTGTGACAGATGTAACGTGGCCGCATGGCCCCTGCCCCAACATCTCCCAGCCGTCCAAATGTCGCCAGCAGTCCACCATGTTTTCCATTACCATTTCCAATAGGGTTGCGAACTGTCACAGGAACACACCTGCCATATGGGAAACACCCTTCCTTGAAGGGTCCAGGTTCAGGGGGCCTAGCAAAAGGGTGTGGTCCCAGCCATACCCTTCTTTGAAGGGTGCAGGTTCAGCACCCCTAGCAATAGGGTGTGGTCCCAGCACCCCACTTGGAAGGGTGCAGATGCAACACCCCAGTCAAAGGGGTGTCAATATACTCATCCCTAGGGTGCTCCCCCATGCGACAAGCCATTTACACCCTTAGGGGTGTAAAATTTTTTAATGTGCACAAGCCCGCCGCCTTGGTCACAGCTGCTGACGCTACACCGCCGCCGCCGAGAAAATGTTTCTTTTTCCCCGGCTATGAGGCACACGCGCAAAATTTTAAGAGAGGGAACGGGCGTGTTTATTAAGCTGGAGTGCGCAACCACCGAGGCCGCTGAGAAAGTCGCTGGTGCCCGTCGCCTTCGCTCGCATTGGTGTTGCCCACTAAGTGACGGAGCGAACGACGGGAATTGTCGCACTCTCTTTCTCGCGCATGGAGCTCACTCTCAGCAGCTGTCGTTCCAAAAGGCACCGTGACACACACGTGACTTCATTGCGCGTGCCACATTCCTTACGCTCGCCCGCGAGTTTACGAAGATGTCTTCCCAGCTTCAGACGAACCACCTCAGTTTCCAACACTTCTATTTTGTCCATTTTAGGTAGAAAACGGTAAGAGAAAGATAACACTGAAATATTTCGTACTGAACAGTGAATAGAACAGTGTACTTAATTTATATTGCAGGAATGCATTTAACGTGACCGCGGTGCAAATTACAACAACACAGTATGTATTCCAAGAACGGATGACGCGTTTAGATCGTGTGTAACTCGAATACCCCCGTGTACTCGAGCCAAGCTGCGCACTTTTCTCGCATGGAATCAAGAATGGACACATCCGGACAGCAAGTATTCGTTTTCGCGCTTTACGAGCAGTTCTACACGACTGTATACTCGAGTATGCATTCGCCATGTTTTTTGGTAGTCGGTAATGTGGACCCTCTGTAAAACGCACGCCAGCGCAGCCGGCCTAATCGCATGGAGACCCATGGAGGCGTATACACTGCTATTCTCCTGTTCTGTACATTTTCGGCGATTTTTAATGCCGCGAAGCATAAGAACGATGCAGGCTGAAGCATACGCCTAAGCGTCGCGATTTTAGTCCACCTATATGAAGCTGCCGTCGGTTGGGGGCTACGTAACCACATGTAAAACAGGACAGCACGTTCTTTCTGCAACGGTTTCTCGATTCCTGCATCCAAAGTACGAAGTTGCGGAGGATGTGAGTTGTCTAGGTGGCGATATATTCGAGTTATGATTAATATAAGCGCGGCAACCACAGGTGATCGTAGGGGCGTAGCCAGGGGGGAGGCTTATGGGGCTTCAGTTCCCCCCCCCCCCCCCCCCCCCCGCGAATTTTTTTCCAACTCACGCACCGCTGAACCATCGGCGCCGAAGGTCATTCTGGATTTTGTCACCTAGAATGTCTTTTTCAGACTAGAAAAGACATTTTGGCGCGAACATTGCTAACTCGGGTTGGATTTCGTGGCAACGCCCGTGCACCTGGATTCACGTAACGCAAGGAGCCCCATCCTAGCACAAACTCTCAAGGGCCCATCGATGGTAAGCGAGCTCACCGCGGCATCTTGCGGTGACTGCGGAGTCTACGGTGCCACGCATTTCAGTTCCGAAATTTAATGGGTATAAAGTTCCCATAAACTTTTGACGTGAAAGCTGCACTGAGATTTCAAAAGTCGTGCTTTAGATCTTCAAATCGGGAACTTCAATTAATTTATTATTCTTATATTTTGCGTATTTTGCAGAACTCCTCGTTTGTACATGTGCTCGCTGTTGAGACCAAAATTTCGGTGCAATTAACCGGTGACAGCTGCTGCTGCGCAGCTCACTGGAACGAAGGACAGCATCATTGAGATTTTTCCGTGCCCGTTGCATATGTACAAAAATGTATAGGTCCTTGAACAACAAACATTCATTAAAAAATTTGTCCTCTACTTGCTGATTTTATGGCCTTTACGTTTTTCATATCAACGGCATGCACTGCTTTGCTCGTTTTGGACTGATGTAGTTCTAGACTTTGTGATATTTTCTTTACTTTAAATACGCAAAAACATGGAAGCAGTGATATCAGTTATGTCTGCGACGATTTTTAAGACATAGGAATACATTCTTTTATTTAAAAAATACATAATTCACTTGTCTAGACAGTGTGTGGCGTTATCTAATACACAATGGCATTGTCCATGGCAATGCAGTTATTATTCTTGGGTTTGATCCCTCAACAAATTCTATGAGGAGGCCGCGCTGCAGCATACCCCCCCCCCCCCCCCCCCCCTCCACAAAACAAAATTTCTGGCTACGCCACTGGGTGATCATGCGAGCCACCAGTCACAGCAGTTCGTACCGCGCTGTGAACCGCAAGTGTTAGGAGCAGCTGATTTTACGTGAGCACGCAGGCGAGTCCCCGAAACGACGAACACCTATTACTACACCAAGTTTACAAACAAACGGCACGGTCACAGACGATGGAGGTATCGGCGGGGGCGCCTTCCTCTAGTACAGTTTTCTATTCGCCTCAAAAGTAACGCGGAGCAGTGTCGCCTACATAGTTTTGCAAATATGCATGATTACAGATTGCCTCGGCGCTTCTTTACGGGGGAACTTCTTGTGGAGACATGGAATGAAGCAGGTATGCGACAGCTTCAAATTTTGAATAACTGGCACAAAGCGCAGTGCTAGAGAGATGTGATGGAAGAACGACGCTTTGCGTTTTTGAATGCTATAGCGCCACGAGCGCACAGGCCTGAGAGTGCTGCATGCGCTGCTTTCGTTAGAAACGCTCATTTTTTAACGGTCGTTTGCTGACCGCCCAGCCAATCCGCGCGGAGCCATCACTTTTTTCCCGCCGCGGAGAGCGAGACAACGAAAGAAACAAGCAAAACATCTCCATCGAGATCACGCCACTTTCCTTCTCTCTGAAAGGAGAGCGAGAAGGGAAGCTGAGCAAGGGCACCGGGTGGAGGGGGCAAAGAACGGAGGGTTGGAGTCACTACCGTTTTATGCGTTTGTTCTTTTTTGGCTCGCTTGCCAACGCTACTCAGTGTAGGCGAGGAAGTCGCACCCCTCTCCCACTAACCCCCTCTTGACACTCGACGTACCCGACATCGTTCATCCAACGACAAAGCCAGTCGAATTTGAATTGCTTCCAACGGCCGTTTTGATTCCGTAATTGCACTCTCCATTTGTTCTACGTTGTTATAAGCTGAACTCTTCAAGATGCATTTACAAATTACGCGTACCGGCTGAATTACAGTGGTTAACGTCGTGGGGAGCTCATAAAATTTTGTTGCTGGTTGATTGCGCATTGCATGCACGAATTGGTATTCTTTCGAGAAGCACGTGTCGCCGATGCAACCTTGTAGTCGCTTGAATGTAACAGTCAGGGAGAAACAGTTTCAGAGCCGGATCCGAAAACCGCGACAATAAGCAGGCCGTCGCGGCCGACACCGTATGCTGTACTCCCGTTTCATACACAGAATCGAAGAATCGGTGAGTGTTTGGATGAAAACAAAGAGTTGTATAAAACGAATTGCTAGCATTGGGAATCACGGTTGAAGCTTTGAGGGGCTCATTGTTCGGCCCCTCTGGCTACAATTTTCACTGAGAATTTGATTATCGTAGCGTAGCAATTCTCAAGGACTGAACGCGTTCTCTCCCCCACAGCGAAACTGTATGGAAAGAAAGTTTTACCCTGGTAGTACATGAAAACTCATACACCAACCTCGCAGGCCCGCGGCGGTGGGTCACACGTGTATGAGCGCAGACGGGCGAGCCCACTGCAGGTGAGCGGCGGAGGGGAGTCGGGGTGCGCGGCTCGTGGCTTCTTCGAGACGTCGGCTTTCGCCGTTGTTACAATGGAACACTTTTCGATGTCCGAAATGTCGAGTTTCTGAGAAAGCGCTCCGTAATCTCTGCTCGACGCGCGGCACAATGTGTTAATACAAAAACGCGCCTGAAGAAACTGCGGCGAAGCGAGCTTTCCACGATATCCGATTTCTGGCTTACAAAGCAAGTTCGCACACAAACTTAGCTACATGCAGTGTAAAGTCGTCCAGATGAACGGTTTCGCAGTATTAATAACAAAACCCAGGGCTGCTGCGCGGCGAGACCGCTCACATCAACGGCATTTGCAACTTCTCGCCACAGTATACGCGATGATAGTTCAACGCGCTAAGCTTCTTACAGAACAAGAGACAAAACAACAACAGTTAAGCGCGTTGAACCATCATGAACAACCTACTAGGCCCAATCCTCGCCATTTTGCCACAGGACGCTATGCGAGTGTTCTGTTGGCACGGAGAGTTTTAGCTGAGAGGGTTTACTGTCCGCTCCGCTCGCAGTTCCCAGCGGAGCCACAGCGGAGCGTCGCGCAAGAGTAGAGTTTTAGCGCAGCGTCTTCCCCGTCCGCTCAAGCGAGGCGACTCGTTGCGCCTCCTAGTGGTGGTAACTGGAGTTGCCAGAAAATGGTTATAAGTAAGCCTCTCTGATATATGCGTGAATAAATAAATGATAGCTGTTTACGTTTGCTGTATGCTTTCTGGTAACAACAGTGATTTGGATTTAGCAGTGAAGCTTTCGTATTACAAAAAAAATTTAAATGTCTGCCACTGCGAGAGCCAAGCCAAGACCACGCAAGTCACCCCTCGCAGCGTGCGCGTGTACGCATTTGTAGCGTTGTCTAGCGTGTGCATTCACCCTCTACGCGTGCGAGCGTCGATCGTGATCGAGTTACGTTAGCAAGTTATCCGACACCGTCTGCAATCTGTTCGCCATGCCAAAAAGTATCCGGCAAGACCCGCGCTGGCGGCCGCCATGTTGAATGTTTACGTTTGGTTCGGCTAACGCGAGCCCAGAAGGCTTTGCGCGAGGCCCGCTCGTCCAACGTTTTCGCTCGTCGGCCCGCTCCGGACTCCGCTTGGCTCGCGCGGGAGCGGGGCGGAGGAGCCGTTCCGCTCGCGCGCTCCCGCTAGCTCACTGAGCGGAGCGAGCGCACAAACCCGCTCAGCTAAAACTCTGTTCGCCCGCAGACTCTCGGCGCGGCTCGAGCGACTCCGAGATTCGACGCCCGTCAAAGGTGGACACTTCACACTGGGAATTCATGAAGCGCAGCCGTAATTTCCATCAGCGGATGACTGTTTTCGAGAACTCTTCCCATATCGCAATATGTTCGTACATGCAGCCCACGAGCCCCATCAGAAAACTCAGCGTGCCCGTCATTAACCCTAACCACGACCGGAAAGCCGGTCGTGACCCTAACCACGACCGGCTTTATTACTTAAAGCCGGTCGTGACCCTAACACACAGCTTCATTAAAGACGTGTTCGTACCTCTGTGAAGCCGGAGGGCACTCTTTACTGCTTGCTTCCTTCTTCGCCATCTTCAACACGCTGAAGTCGAGTTCAACAAGAGGGTAGATGTACACGATGGCGGAGTATCTCCTTCTGCGGACCAGGGTTGCCAGGTCCTAATCTCAAAAAATAGCCGTCAAAATGATAAAAGTAGCCAAAAAGTAGCCAATCTATGGCAACGATCTCAAAAGTAGCCAAAATTGGCGCCAAGACACAACAAAAACGTCACCAGAGGCAGAAAATTTATTTTAAAGACAGAGGGCAACAGTGCTTGTAAATAACTTGGAAGCATAAGAGAATCGCTGAGCAACTAATGTACAGTCGCGGGTAAAAAAGATTAGCACACGAGACGGAACACCAGAGCGCCGGAATGACAACGTGTGGCGCTGCGGGTGGCGAAGAGGCTGATAACGAGAGTGCCGGGTCGTTCCCATTCTACAGTATTAGGGGGGTTCAGTGGACTGCCACGGACCAGCAAAATTACTGGCTAAAGCAACGCTATCAGCTATTGTTCCCGCGAGTTCCTTTTGACAAACCATCGCGGACATAAAAAAACAGTAATAGAAAGAAGCCATCTTTGCTTGATAACCGAGCCAAAATAAATGCCGCATGCACAGTCACGTAGGGTCGGCACTTCAACGCTCGGGCGGTGCGCGCTTGATAAAGCTTACTTCCTGCCGTCCCCCCCTAGGCTGCAAAACATGGAAACGGTCCGATAAGCAGGTCTGCGTACCGCAGCGCCGCGTGGTGAGATATACGAATTCTGATCGCCAGTGATCTGTGCTAATATTTTTTGCTCGCGACTGTACATTAAGACCACAGAGGACTTGAAAAGTGACCAGAACAAATCATTTTCTCTTCATCAGAGCAAATACCTTGTGTTCCTTTGACGCAGTCATAGTTATTAATGCGTGAACATTAGAGGGGACATGTCGCGATTTCGTGATGGGTAAATAAAGTGATGCCCTACGTGAAGCCCTATGTGAGTCCTACGTGAAGGCGTACGTGAAACTCTAGGAGTGAAGCCCTGCCTACCAAATTATGAGTACACTCCCCACCGTGGCTTGTGGAAGTTAAATTACTGCTTAGTTATGACTGGTTGCTTGGTAAGAGCAACCTGAGTCGCACAAGCCCCACCAATGGCAGCACCTGCCATCGCAGGGCAGTGGCGCATCGCTTAACCGCTGCACCACGGCGCCAGGAGAGGTAGGACTCCCAGCGATCAATAAATGTAGAGAATGACCAGTTCCACATACCCGGGCATTAACCCATTAATGCTACCTTGTCACCCTTAAGACGGAGATTAAGTCCGATTAAGTCGCCGACCTTTGTCTGCAGCCTGCTTGACATGGAAAACCGAGCCTCGATCCGAAATCGGAGTAAAAACCGAAGTGCTTCCACAAATAATTCGCATTTGGCCTAACCCCGCTAATTCGTTCCCCATTTATCGACAACAAGGCGGGTACAACAGGATAATGGTGTTCATAAATAACACTTCAAAAGTAGCCAAAAAGTAGCCAAGTAGCCAAGCTAAAATTTTGGTCGCCAACAACTCCCAAAAGTATCCAATTTGGCGCAAAGTAGCCAAACCTGGCAACCCTGCTGCGGACAGCGTAGGCGCGCGGTATCAGTCCCCGTGCTGTCTGTGCATGCTCCGCGGCTCGCCGCTTGAGGGCGCTCTCGGCGAATGGCGCAACAGGACGCGAGTCTGGGCGAGCCTAGCCACAGACGCTGCTCGCGTTAATAGGTTGCTATATTCTTTCGGCTGCCGCAAAATTCTCTTCCGCGGGACGACGAAAACAACGCGCTTCTTTAGGGCGTGTCTGGAGAGGTATACCGTGTCCCGGAATAGAAATTGGTTTTGAAGAAAAGAAATGGCGCAATAAATGGGCAACTGTCTCCTTTTGGTGCACACCGAATCTGCGCCGTAAGTGAGGGGAAGAAGGTGGGAGTGGATGAACAAGGAGGGAAAGAAGTGCCGTAGTGGAGGTCTCCGGAATAATTTCGACCACCTGGGGATATTTATCGCGCACTGACATCACACAGCACACGGGCGTTTTTTGCGCTTCGCCCCTATCGAAACGCTGCCGCCGCTGTGGGGTTCGAACCCGGGCGCTCTGACTCGGTAACCCAGCGCTCTAAGCACTGAGCCATCGCGACGCATGCAGCAAATGTCTCCCTTCTCGCTGGACCCGAAAACGCGCCGTCAAGGAAAGGACGAAGGAGGGAGTGAAAGAAGGAGAGAAAGAGGTACCTAGAGGAGGGCTCCGGAATATTTTCGGGCACCCGGGGATGTTTAACGTGCACCGACATTGTACAGCACACGAGTGCATTTTGCGTTTCGCCTAAATCGAAATGCGGCTGTTGAGAACTTATATGTACGACACAGATGTTCGCACTACTCTAACAGTGCCTACGAAAGCCCCAGAGAGTCGTCATCATCAGCCTGGCTACGCCCACTGCAAGACAAAGGCCTCCCCACCATAGAGTTTCTTACTAGAAATATACTGGCTAGTGTGCGCAGCTCGCGCGTTTCGTACGGGAGGGCGAGGCCCCCGCCGCGATGACTGCGCGGAGAGGCCGCAAGGGGCGCTGCCGGTCGAGTGGGTGCTCGATCTCCTGTCGTCTGCTGTCGCGCCGATACCGCAGCCTCGCGCGATTGCTCGTGTGAAATCAATGTTTGACAGGCATCATCTCTTGGATTGTGAAGCTGGAAGACGCTAAACGTGAGCAAAAACATCCTGAAATGTTAAAGGCTACGCGGCAATGCAAAGAGAGGACGCATTTTGTTCCGTTGTGTCGAAGCGGTTATCGGTCTAACGAAGAAAAGGTGTCTTTGTTCACTGCACCGGCGGACTCAGCACGGCTTGCTGAATGTGAAAATAAGATCAAGAGGGCAGACCGAAGGCTGACACCGAAGGCTCTCGTATGCGAAAAACATTTCGAGAACGAATGCATCGAAAGATCTTTTAAGATTACGATGAACGGCGTCGTGAACGAACTCGCCCGAGTGAAGCCACGCCTGAAGACCTATGCTGTCCCTACATTATTAAAAAATTATCCAGCTCATCTTGTGCCTAAAAAGACGGTGAAAAGGAAGGTGCGATACATTTGCGACCAAGGACCGGCACCTAAACAACGGAAGCGAAATGTCGAGCTGGTGGATTCCGAGTTGTGCTCTGCAGTCGACGGTGATGATACGCGGGTTGACTCTCATTGCGTCGCTCGTGGAGGTGCATCAGAGGAACTCCAGAAGCGTTCCGATTCCGAGCAGACAGACATCGCGGTGTGTGATAGCGAAGCGATACTGCAGTGTCCGTGCCCAAGTGATGTTCGGCACCCGGTCGATGGAATTCTGATTCCGGTGACATGAATGAAGTTGCCTGCTGCGCCAAATGGCGCTTTAACTTATGCCTGTTGCGAGACCGAAGCTGGTGACTACTCGAAACTATTCATCGAAAGAATGGTGACTTTTGGAAAACCTATGCGTGAGCACGGTTCTGTAATTGCCACAATTTCCTTCCGAGGAAGACAAAAGGAAAAACACGTGCTTACCGCCCACCATGAGGCAGAGACATTAATCAAAGAAATGGCTCTGCGTGGCCTCTGTAATGGATGTGGCATGATTCCTATTGCAGGCAAGCACACTTCATACAGAAGTATGTACTTTGCAGAGAAATGCTTGCTGACCACCGATGGAAGGAGAGTCTTGCTTGCACTGCAAATATTTACGGAAGCTCTCGCAGAACTAAATGTGCAGAAGAAAAAAAACGAAAGATCCTTGCAGTGACAAAAAAAATCAAGAATTTTTCTCGTGCTTTGAGAAAGACAAAGAAAAGCGTGGCCAATGCTCAGCAGCATGTGACTCAAATGAAGGAGGACAACAATGCACTGAGCGAAGAAGCACTCGAGGCAAAAATGCAGTCACTCCCGAAGAAGCAGCAGTTAGCTGTGAAAGCTTGTTTCCTGGCCGCAAGACGAAAATCTCTGAGAGGCATGGCTTATGAAGATGCCTGGATTGTGGAATGTTTGCTAATGAGGATGCGGAGCCCAAAGCTCTACGAGTTCCTTCGGAAGCAGAGCATTATGATTCTGCCTGGACGAAAGTGCTTGCAAAAATATCTGCAACGGTTTAAAAGTGTGGCGCTTTAAATTTCACTGCCATAAAGTTCTCGATTACAGCGTTTCAATTTCCAGTGCAACGAACATCTCCTACGTTCCTTTAGTGTGCAGTTAATTGCTTAACTTTATTTTGAATCTTTATTTCCAGTTCAAGTATGGCCGAATTAAGGCTATGTGGTAAGGGGCTTCGGTCTCTCTGAAATAATTTTGCTCTCGAGGGCTTAGTAAAAAATAAAGAATCGGTTGCATGGTCAGTATCGAGTTTTTGCGGGCGAAGGCAAACTGCAAGAATACGTAAACAAATTGATCTATGTCTGGTATTGTAAAATGTGCGCACTGTCAGCGAGCTCGCATAGTTCTTATATAACGAAACATTTTTTTAAAAAACGCTCCAAATACAAAAAAAATAGTTTGCTCTGCGCGCGCGTATTGGACGCAGATGCACCCACCCGAACAACAGCGCACCAAGCATTGAGCGCCCGAAAGTGAAGCCACCGGAAGTATGCGGCCTTGTCCCGGAAGTCAGCCTTTGGCAGTGCACAAAATCGGACCTCAGCACGGTTTTCAGTTCCAGCTTTGTTTCTTTTCGCCGTTTCTTTTTCCATGACAATGCCTACCTATTGCGCCGTCAACTGGGCGAGGAGACCAGCGAAGTGTTTGAGAAAGACGTTTCAAAAAAGATGCCCAGGCTTAGCTTGGTTAAGCCAAGAATGCGTTGCATATTGTGCGGTCTTTTTGCGCGAGGTATTGCTTGGCGGCACTCGATTTTCTCAGCAGCTTTTCCTCCGTGACGTATGGATGGATGGATAGGAGCGCCCCCTTTGAAACGGGGCGGTGGCAACCGCCACCATGCTCAGCCGTCTTTTTTTTTTTTGTTTTTTTTTTCTTTTTTCGTTTTTCTCTCTTTTTCATTTTTTCTTTTTTTCCACGTGGTTTGGTGGCTGCCCGGCCGCGCCCAAGGGCTGAACTGAGTGATTTAAATATGCTACGCATAAAATACGGGCCCCTTGCATCTCAATGGGACGACACTAGCAGACGACAGGACGTCGCTCGCAGCAAGTATGGAACCTCGTCTGCTCAGCTCTGTGTCTTCCCGTCGCCAACACTGCTCTTTACTGTGATGCACTTCCCGCGCTCAAGCCCAGGTTATGCTGCCAATGGGGATAAATTTAAGAAAGAATAGATGGAATCCTTCACCAGGCTGCTGACTTTGCAGCGACCATTTTACCGAATTATGTTGAACCGCAGCGAGGGCTATAGGCTACTATCTAGTAAGGTGTCGACGGTGTTCGGTTGGTTCGCATTAGCGCCGCCAA
This sequence comes from Amblyomma mixtum, assembly GCF_055824585.1. NCBI lineage: Eukaryota > Metazoa > Arthropoda > Arachnida > Ixodida > Ixodidae > Amblyomma > Amblyomma mixtum. Next base: position 208,957,714 of record NC_143014.1, read on the forward strand.
AAGGTATGGTGCTGCTTTTTCGACGGAGCGTGTCATGTACTGTTTCGTATTGTAGCAAGTTCAGCCTGAATGGGCTTATATATGTGGTGCTTGGTGCAGCTGACTTGGTTGGTTGGTTGGCCTCAAGTAGAATGGCACATACCCACTACGGGGGAGTGGCCAAGACACAGGCGGTGAACTGTTGGAATGATTAAGAGCTTTAGAGGTAAAGGAGTATTAATAGGGTATAGGCTGACAGATTGGACGACGCAACGAAAGGGGACCTGTTAGCAGGGAGATCGAAGATGGGAGGACGGCATTATGTGCAAATTTGAATGCAACATATGGAATGGTTCAATTTTGTATTGACTGAAAGAGAGACAGAAAAAAGAATAATAATAGCTGACTTCTAACAGCGCTTCTCACGCGCACTGCAGCATTCGCCTTTTTTGTCAGTCGTTCCTCTCGCGCTGTGCTCTTTCTTTGCTGCACGAAAATTCGGTTTTAAGATGACCTAGCCTCATCGTCATTCCACTGCTTCTCCTTCACGCTCGGAAGGCAAGAACCAGACAAGAACATCACGTACTCCTTTGCCGCAGCAGGGTGAGACCCGCATGCCTGTTCTCTTCGGTTTCTCTGAAACTGCAGGGTTCTGCACACAATGCTCACATTTCTCGCGTTCAGCTTGCTTGTTCCTTTCATATAACAGCAGACATTACACGAGAACAACGCAAAAAACTGAGAACGAAAGGGCGAAAGACGCGACTTTTTGCATTGAAATACACAGCCGACACCCGACTTCCGGGACAAGCCATCCAACTTCCGGTGGCTTCATTCGCGCTCGTCTCGGAAAGCGGGAATGCGGCATCCAGCCACCTAGTGGAGATCAGTGGGCCTCCCCCATATATCTCCAATTAACCTGCCCTGGGCCAGCTGCGGCCACCTTATCCCCGCCAAGCAGCGCGCAGTGCTGGACGACTGCAGCGGAGCGCTTGCCTTTCGCAAAGCAATGCAAATGGAAACGAAATGCATATGAAAACAATAGTTGCGAGGACACTTTGGCAACTATAGTGTTGAGAGGCGCAAGTCGAGGACACTATGCCATGACGCCTTCCGGTGGATGTGACGTCACACCGTTCCCGTGCCTATATCGATACCCAAATTATGCATCTTTCAGAGATCTTGAGTGTTAATTGCCCTTAATTACACATTTATCCATCTAATTTGACACAAATCAGACGTTTTTCCGACTATTCTGTTACAATTTTCACTTTGCCGTGACGACTTCCGGTGGATGTGACGTCACACGCTTTCGTAGATATTTCGACGTCCGCGCGATTTCGACGCACTTTCGACATTTTTGCCTATAATTAATTAACTAATTTTCTACAGTCATAAAACCTGACTTCTAGGTTCATTTTTCCCTCCTCTATCTGAGGTAACCATTCGTTTTGTCCTGTCTATTTTAGTTCCGGAGTTAACACGAGTTATACGCTGCCAAAGGTGTGACACCCTCTGCTAACGGACGACAGCATGAACCACTAAAGGCTTTCGCCTTAAAACCAATGTGCGCGTCATCCGCCAAGAAGCAGGGATGACTTTGCGTAGTCCTCCGTCACAGCTGTTGGGTTTGCAAAGCCATCCATGCGATCGGGCAACGCTCACCGCCTATTATACGCTACGATGGAGGCGGATTGTAGAGGCCCGTGTGCTGTGCGATGTCAGTGCTCGTCAAAGGACCCCAGGTGGTCGGAATTTCCGGAGCGCTTTTCTGCGGCGTCCCTCATAGCTGAGTCGCTTTGGGACGTTAAACTCCATAAATTATAAGCAAAACTATTATAGGCTACGTGTAGGCTATACGTTATAGACGGCTCCAGCCTTTGTCTCAGCTTGCGCAGAAAGTAGTGGGGTCGAAATCTAGCCTACTCACGAGCAGTCTTGCCTGGGTGCGGGTGGTTTCGCTCTTCGAATTTAGCTCCGGTGCTCTAATTGGTCGATGGCGGACGGTCTCAGCGTCTCGGAAGAGCGGCGCTGTTACCCGTTTCAGGCTGAAGTCACTGTAGCCAGTTGTGGTCACGTGATTAGCGCCGCCATGGATGGTCCACTCGCTCTATTTACGGACGTAGGTTGTCGCGGGTGTTCGATTCCTTTCTGTTCGATTTTCGTATGAATATTTATCTTCTGTTAGCAGGACGAATTTGCATAGGGATTTGTGCGATGTAGTTCTTCCACAACTGGAGGCCTGGGACGCGACGTACTTAAGCGCGTGAAGGCGATGGAGGTGCCGCCAAGTGCAAAAACAGTTTTCTTTAAGTTACATACCGAAACACTGCGTTTGGAGGAGAAGCATTTATTTCTACCTTGGGGATCTCATTGTTTAATCTGTAAACAACCGGAAACAATAGACCATGTTTTTTTTACATTCTTGGGAGGGTGTATATACTTTTGAGACATCTTGCAAAGGGCTTTAAAAAAAGAATTCCCCCTAGACTCTCGTGGTATTCGATACTTGCCTGTAGAGAGTGAGGATGGCGCACCATTAGACCTTATTATGCTAATGGGCCTCCACTGTATTTGGCGCCCCAGAATGGCAGGATATCATGGCGATCCTGATGCACGGCCAGCACGGATCTATTTTCGGGAGTGCGTATACTGAATTCAGAAGCTTGCTCCTGAAGCTACCGAGTGGCTCGAAAGAGCCACTCGGTGGCTATTAGAGAGTTTTAGAGAGTTTTAAACATGACGAAGCCACAACACACCATGCAGGCGGATAGTGTTGTTAATTATTGCTCATTGTGCCCTGTAAGTGTATTTGTGTACTGTGGTCCTTGCCGAAGTCAGGCAATAAAGAAAAAAAAGCCATATCCTAGTGCTCTTGTGCAGTGGCCAGCGAAGCTGACCTGTTCGCGCCGCTGCGGGTTCTAAACCCAGTCGCGGCAATCCTTATTTTATTTCTACAGGTATCTGAGAGGCTCTCGCCTTTTTCAGGATTGCTACTGAAATATTGCTTTCGCACTTGAAGCAACCCAGGTGCGATATGACACGTGATATATTCATTCGTCTGAAACAAAGAAATCACGGCAAGCTGTAGCACACTCCCAGAAAAATCTTGTAGTTAGGAACGCAGACGACTGCGTGCGCAGCGCGAGAAATGGTTAACTGCATCGCTTTTCCGAGACGCCAAGATCGTCAGCAGTCGACAAATCTGAGCGTTATTTTGCAAACTCTGAACTCATCACTCAATAGCGAAGCCGTGCGTGAGCAAGTCTATGCAATTGTTACTATAAATGCGTCTTTTAAGGTTAAGTAATTTCCATCACTTACAGTTACGCTAACACGTCTGTTAGAGGCCAGCTTAATCAGTGCCGGCAAACGGCTCTTACGAAGGCTGTCGCAATACATACGCAAACTTTGCGAGATGAAGTGCATCAGGCTTAGATGTGTTGCCATTGCAGTTATAGTCCTGGAAAAATGCGGATTGTTTTCCGCCATGCAGCTATAGGTTTTAAGAAAGTTGCCTCTGGTAAAATGGCGAACAGCGAGGATCGTTGCCGTATACGACGGACAGTGGAGACACCCAGGAATATGACCTTGTCGAATGGTAGGTGCGCGCCTTAACGGCACCTTGCGTGAGCTTCAAGGCTTTCACTCGCAGAATGGAGGGTCTCTAGGAAGTTTGGCTTAAATGGAAAGTCCAGTTCGTGCTAATTTTCATAAGTCCATCGCGCCTTCTCACTGCGCAGCGCGTCAGCCATGAAGGCCATCTTTGTGCGCTTGTTTGTTTTTCCCCCAGTTTTCGGATTTAGCCGGAAATCACGTATTTCTGTCGACCTGCTGTTGTGATCGGGGTCTCAGCCAGGGGAAACAGGCGAGCCAAAGGCGCCACCAAGTTACCGTGACCAAAAGTGCATGCTGTGGTTCGGGGAAGACGCAAGAAACGCGGGCGTGGGGGCGGCTACTGGCGACGGCGTGAACAAAGGCGTCTAACCCCCTTCGCCGGGAGTGCTGAATGCGGCCTCCCGAACTGCGCATTCCCGCGGACCGACGGACTCGACACCCAGTGGCGGCGACAGCGGAGGCGACGGCGGCGCCAACCCACTGACCGCGTGCGCCCTGAGCAGCGCCACGGCTGATTTGTCCTTCCCTCGTCAAGAGTCCACCGGTGTGAGCCGTCAGCAGTCGTGTCTACCACGATCGGGGTCGCCGCATAAAGAGCCAACAACCCTTGGGCCTGGTCGGCCCGCTGGAGGCCGCAGTCCGCACAGTCCACGACTGCGAGGCGCCGAGGCTCCTCCCTGCCAGTGCGTGTTTCTGTGAGATGTGGGCGGTCACGTGGTGAGGGCGGAGCCTATGAAGCGGCTAAAGTCCCATTGGACACTCGACCAGCTCTCAGACTCCCTAGCTGGGTGCCTGGGGAATATGAACTGTATTTAAGCCGCAAACTGTTGTTTGCCGAGAGCTTCTTTCCTGACCTTTGGTCTCTCTGTTTATATTGTAAATAATGTAAATAAACCCCTCAAGTTACTGCTCCTCCTGAAGACTTCCCTCCGTAGTCTACCCACCCCATCCTCATGCCGTGAAGTCCCCTGGTCCCGACCACCGAACACATCATTGCGCACTCGCAGACGCAGGCAAAGTGAGCCCGCTGTTTTGTACCCAGTGTAAACACGCCTGCTTTATGGAGAAAGTAGCACCTCGTCTCCACTAGAAATCGCGCTAGCGATCACTGCCAGAATGCGCATGCCACCCTTCCTAACTTCAAACTGCAAACCGCAGCCGTAAACTCCACGTCATCGCCGCTGCCCGCGAACATTCCGGAACAAATTCTGCCCTCGGATAAAATCACTCCACTGCCCGCGCATTAACGCAATATGGAGGTCACCGCACATGTTTAAAATGAGCAAACCAGCAAGAAATAATCTCCAGGAGCCGCACGCGGTAAACGCCAGTCGATGAATAACGAGCTAAGTGAAGCACCAACGGCCGTGGGTCATTTACCAGTGTATCGTCGAAAATACAACTGAAAGCCTCAGAGCAGGAATGTAGAGGAGAGACCAAGAAAGCCCAACCTGGCCCAACCGCCACTGAGAATATATACCACTGCCTGCAAACGTTTCTGGCCTTATTTGAAATTTCGAATTCAAACTGCACGCACTGTTCGCTGATTGGCTGAACGATGTCGGGAGAGGAGGAGGAGAGGAGGAGGAGTGGTTATTGATGATGATGAAGGAAGGGGGGGACGAGGCGCGTTCAACTGTCTCCTCTTGTTGAGGGAATCACTGCCGTTTCGCCACGCTGGGGGGGGGGAGGGGGAATGGGATTAAAAGGATAGTGATGGAAAGGGTCCGGGTGAAGGTAGCAAATGAGGCAGGGCCAAATGAGCAAATGAGGCAAGACCAAGACGCGAGACAGGTCAACACGGGTCTGAAGTAAAGAGAGCAAGTCCTTCGCCATCCGTGAACGATATCGGCCAGAGCCGGTAGAAGCCGTGATGGGTGCGTGGACTACGAGGAGCGCGCCGCAGGAGTAACGCGAAGAGAGGGAGCGGAGCCTCCGGAAAGGCGCGGCCCCTCATTGGAGAACAGGTTGGGCGAATCCCGAGCGAGCGGGGTCGACTGCGCGCAGTGGGGCCGCGACAGCGGCGGCGCAGGCCCGTCTCCATCGCCATGGCAGAGCCTCCTCCCCAGCCTGCTCCTCTTGTGGGGCCTACAAGTCCCTGGACCACCTCCTCTGCACCTGTCCAACCCTGGACGCAGCACGCACCACCATGGTCTAAGGCTACCGTGCCCTGGGCCTCTCCGCCACCTCATCCCAGGACCTGCTCCACCCTGCCCGCAACCCCCTCGCTGCCTTCAGGCTGCTCCTGGAGTTCCTTCAGGAGACAGGCCTGGACACTCGGCTGTAAGCCGAAACCCCTCCCCAGCTGCTCAGCTGCATCCCCCTCCAGGACCCCAGCCCCCGTGCACCAGTCCCGGTGCATAGGAGCCCTCCCGGTGCGAGCTGCACCACACGCCAGAGGAGCCCTGTCCAAGTGACGACGACTGCGCGCGCGCTGCCTGCGAATCCCCCCCCCCCCCCATCCCCACCCTGCTCCAAGCAGTGCCCCCGTTCAACAAGGTGGCAGAATGCGAGCGTACCCCCCCCCCCCCCCCCCCCCCGTAGCCACAAGTAGTAGTAGCCTGAGCAGGAAAGAGTGCGCGCTGGGAGGAATTTATTCGGAAGCGTGCTCGTAAGCACGACTGCTCAAGAAATGCGAGAACAAGGTTAAATGCGCGACTTATTTTGTCGCGTGGGCCTCTAGGAAAGAGGATGTCATCCAGACGTGCACTAGGAAGAGCGAGTCCGCGAAAACCGTCGCTGAAAGTCTGACGAGGCGCGTCAAAGGACTGACAATCACAAAGAAGGTGAGAAAATGTTTCTATGGAACCGCAATCCTGGCAGAAAGGAGTGCCAGTGCCACGCAGGCGGAAGATGCGCTCGGCTGTCCAAACGCAGCCTATGCGCATCCTAAGGAGGGTTGCTCGCTCGTAAATGCCAAAATCACCAAAGTGAATAGCCGCCGCGGTGGCTCAGTGGCTATGGTGCTCGGCTGCTGGCCCGAAAGACGCGGGTTCGATCCCGGCCGCGGCGGCTGAATTTCTTTGGAGGAGAAATTCGAGGCCCGTGTACTGTGCGATGTCAGGGCACGTTAAAGAACCCCAGGTGGTCGAAATTTCCGGAGCCCTTCACTACGGCGTCTCTCATAGCCTTAGTCGCTTTGGGACGTTAAACCCCATAAACCAACCAACCAACCAACCAACCAAAGTGAATAGGCTGAGCGGGGCCGCTGTCTGAAGCGACGCGGCTGTCGGGATGCTCAGAGAGAATACGCTCATGTATAGCTAAACGTGCGACGTCGAATGGGATGACGTCGGACGAGATAGGAACGTCTTGATCGTGCGCAGACTTAGCCAGCTGGTCTGCCCATTATTAAGTGCGGCAAGTTCAGCTGTTGTGAAAGAGGCACGAAACGGGATTCGACACTGCTTCGTCAGGCGGAGACTAGGGATAACACTAGCTGCGGTGACAGAGGAGCCGCTGTTAAGGACTGACCCGTCTGTGTAAACATGTGTGCTCTCACTAAGTTCTTCCTCAATTTGAGCAGCGGCCCCTTGTCAGAGAGCACAGAGGGGTGTGTTTCGCTTAGCTCTGATGCCCGGAATGTCAACACGGATTTTCAGAGGCACAAAGCGGTGCGGGGGGCATGGTAGAGCCGCTCTGGGAGGTAAGTCCCGCCTCCTCGCCGCGCCGCATTCAATGAGCAAGTCTGTGCTCGGTGTGTTCCTGATGCGGCATGCAGAGCAACGCGCTGGGCGCGGAGTGAAACTGGGTAAGTTCCAGATTCTGCGTAAGTGGCAGCAACATGTGAGAAGTGCGGGAGGCGCAAGAAGCAGAGGATTGCATTGCGCTGGTCAGCGTCGATGGAGCGCCGGAGACTAGGTAGCAAATCCAAGAAAGGAAGGGCATAAAGAGAGCGGGCAACAGAAATGCCATTGTAGAAACGCAATGCGAGGGAGGGTGAACAACCGCCACCTTTAGCTAAGAGTCTGTTAGTTGCCGAAGCAACTTGTTTAGCTTGCTTTCGTAAGCGAGTCACAGCTGGGCGCCAAGAGAGTTTGGAATCGACGATTAAGCCCAGATAACGAGCTGCAGCCTTCCACGGTATGCTACTGCCATGGAGCTCGAGGGGAGGGACGAGGGTGGAAGACGAGAGCTTCAGAGGAGAGAAAATCTCGGACGGCATGGAGATCCAGTTGGAGCTGGATGCTTTCGGTCACGGTTGCACGATATGGCGCCTGCCTGGCTCGTCTGTTTCCCCTGGCTGGGACCCCGATCACAACACCACTAACTTCAAAACCCTACAAGTTGCATTCATGTAGTGGAAAAAATGTCGAAGACACAAGTCCATCATACCTCATAAAAGCGCTGCTTTAAAAAATTACTACGAATGTCTGAATAAATGTTAGCAACCTTGGATTTTCGATCCCGTGTTTAAGTTTGCCGCCATCGCCATGCAACAAAACATTTTGATCCAAACCTAGACAAGATATTTTGATTTTCTTTTCACATCAAACATATTGAAGATAGTTTGCACTGCAGTTTATCAGTAGTTACAATTTTGGCTTAATTTTATGTGCAAACTACTGCTGTCTTTTTCTGCAGTAGGGCCATATAGTTTTTGTACAAGGAATGCAGCAGCATCACCAGGGCTTAAAGTCAGGGGGGGTCTCAGACCCCCTTCCAATATTGACGAGGGGTCTGAGACCCCCCTCACCTTCATTGTCTTTGGGTATTGGCGAATTAGAATCTGCACACAGAGGTTTTGTTTAAAACTATGTTACAAACTGAGCAAATAAAACCACTCTTACATTTATTTCTCCCCTTTGTAAAAACTTTGTGTAAAAAAGGCTGCCAGCCGCTTTCTCTCTCCCCTCTGTTACCCTCTCCACCAGTGCTCGAATCACTAGAGACGCCCCTCCGATGGAGCCAGACTTTCAACCCTGAGCATCACATATTCTAAACAGCTTAATATTGGAAACGCGAAGTTGTCTTCTGCCAAGAGGTTTTCTTCATGTAGCTAAGCTGTGGAATATAACTGACCAGTCCAGTATCACCTTGCCAAACTCTGCTAGTGGATTCATTGGGCTCTGTTAGAATTAAGCTACCGTAAACGCCACTTTCGCTTCATACACCAGTAACAGCTTCAAAAAAGTCATTCATTACGGCACCAGCATCTTTTAATGCATTGTACAGCATACACCTGCTTTGAGTGAGCTTCAGTTGCGAAAAAAATTCACCAGTATGAGCTTGAAAAGCACTGACTATAGTAGAGCCAACTCCAGTTTATGAAAGCAGAATATGGACAAATACACTGCTTATGGTCTTTCTTAAGGTTGTACACACAATATTGTGAATAAATATATACCTCACACAAAAATTTTGTAATAAATGAACTATAATACAGTGACGATGCCATTTGTTATTTTTGTTTGACAGCGAATGACGCATTCATTGCTACGAAATTCGATGTTACAGTTGCTTTGTTGCTTTGTGCCACCCTGGCACAAACTTGTGATGCCGCTGATGGAATCGGGTGACATGGGTTTGCTTTGCTTCATCTAGCATGTTTAGTATATCTCTGTTCATTTGTGATGACAGTGCACCAGCTGTTTTAAATCAAAAGCTGTATTAATATTCAGATGCATAATTCTTCATTTCCTCTTCTATTTAAAAAAAAACGTGCACAGACGTCACCTCTATTAAGATGTAGAAAAAGTGTGCAGTAGCAATATCCATCACCGTTCAGTTTTTTAGGTTATAAAAGTTCTGCTCTCAGTCACAGTGACATATTTTTCATTAAAACTGGCAATCCATTAATCAAGGCTAATTTTGATTTGTGCTCAACACTCTTTAACTTGATATGATGTACAGATAGTACTGGCAGCTGACAACAATGTCACTTTTTCGAAGATGTGATGGTGCATGGCGAAGCCAGGACTTGATGGCCCCTTCAACTTAAAAGGCAGTTACCATACAAAATTTCTGTTTGTATGCACAGCACCTGAAAAACGAAACAAAGATATCATCATGCAATTTAGTACCTCCTAGAAAATTATGCAAAGATACTTTAACATGACCTATATGACAACGGGTCTAAAGCAGCAAGGTGTATGCAACATCACTAGCGGGACAGTAGATGAGATGGTACTGTTAAAAAGAAGATTTAGAGTGAGCCAGCCTACGCTTCACATAATACGTGACAAATGCTAGTATCAGCCATTGCCTGTGTTCCTCTTCCACGACAAGAAAATTTTCTTGTGTGGTGCAATATTCAGATTGGCTACATTAATGAAAATTTTAAAACTCCACTATATAAGTTTTCCACACCATGCCACTACAATAATGTACAAAAAGAAACATATTTAAAGGCGTTTGTCTGGAACACTAAGACAACTTTTTTTGAAATTCGTACTGGTGTACACAAACAGAAGAAGAATCTCTATCTGTGCGTATTCGTCTATTGCGATTTCTCAGAATGCTAGGAGGTTATTAACAGCAAGTGCTGACCAGCCAAACAATCTTATGCTAATAAGTTACTTGCACGCTACATGAAATGAACAGCACTTCACCGGAGTAGCTGAAAGTTGTATAATTTACGCAATGTAGCACTACACATGCAAGGATGCTATCACAGCAAGGGACTCTGGTTCTAATAACTGGAATGTCAATTACGCAAAATTACACTTGCCAGGGTCAGAAATGAAAAGGCGTTTTTTCCTTTTTCAGCTGGACAGCTGAATTCAATGGAAACGCAACGGTGTCAGCAACCAAATACTGCAGCATCCACCTGACCATGGATGGTACATTGCCCCCACTGAACCTTCCAAGCCCTGCAACCTATTAAAATAAATGGGACAGACATACAACAAGGAAGTTAGCGTCAAAATTTCCAGTATGAAACAACAATTCCAGAACATTTTACCTCGGTACATCATACATGATACATGCACTCTAAATAATCAAGGGCGATTAATAAATTTTATCTGTTCATAAAATTTTGCTTCCTATAACTAAATATCCTTTGAGATATTATGAGGTCATTCTTTGCTGTTCTCTATTTTTATACAGTTCCAAGTTAAGTCAGGTTCAAGGACAAACAAGACACACAGAATACAAGATATTGAAATGAACCAGCACACGTGTAAGCTATGGTCTAACACTAGATAGACGTTTAATCAGTAAAATATGGTTACCGTATTTTCCGGTGTATAAGACGCGGCTTTTTTTCAAAAATATTGCTGGTGCGTCCTATACAAGGGTGCGTCTTATATGCGAATTTTTCGTTTTTTTTGCGTGTTCAGGAATTACTCAGGTTCTTTTTCAAGCTTTCTTTACCGAAAAAATATCACTAATAATGATGCGGTTGTAACACGGTTAATACTTCAGTACGGGGACCACCGTGCGCAACTTTTTTTAGGTGAACATTATCATGGAACGGCGAGGACGACGACTTCCGGGATCAAACACCCGACCGTTTCGGAGGCCCCAAACAAAACTAATGTGAAATGCCAAAAGATGACGACAATCACGCTTCTCAACCATTGTCAAGACAAGCCAGGACAAGCCGTGTTTTTTTTTAGCCACCCTTTGCAACTTTGTTTGTTCCGTGTACGTAGTGCGAAAAGAATGTTTCGGTCGCGTTGCCACCACAAATGGGCGAACTTTCTGATTGCACATCCGAAGGTGAAGATTTCCAAGGTTTTAAGTAGAAATGAAATGTTCTTATGGACATATGGGAGAGTTCTTTCGCTTTTTCTTTCTTTCCTAAAACATCGGCAGGAATCTCGTGAGTGTTGCCTTTTTCGACACTTAGCGTTGCTTAAGAATTTCTCACAGGTACGGTGAATTTCGTGATGGTCACGCAAGCGTGTTTAATTGATCCTCCACTAGCCTAACTGGGTAAAGTGGGGTGCGTCTTATATAAGGGTGCGTCTTATATACCCATGTTTTCAATGACAGCCTGCATATATGGCGGGTGCGTCTTATACAAGGGTGGCGTCTTATACACCGGAAAATACGGTACACCCACACTCGATTTACCAATAATAACTCAGGTAGGGGGTGGACTTTTCGACTGAAATTAAAAAAAAAGAAAGCGATGAAAAGTACGCTGAATTCAATTTTTTAAAATTCAGTTTTAACTGAAAAACGTAATTATTCTTGACATGCACTCGCCAGCCAACTGGCAGTTCGAGTAGGATTTGCACTCAGACAAAAGAGAGAAATGATGTGCAGAAGCCAGGGGTGTGGTGAGACTGTGCACTGTTTAAGTAGCAAAGTTGTGCATTCAAGGAATCTCTCCGCTGCATAACAAGCATCTGAAGACTAGAGGGCTTCAAACCGCCGCAAAATGTCTGAGAGAATAAAGCTGGTAACCGTCGTCCTCGCTTAGGACAGTTACTTGGTCACACATGTGTCTCCATTGCATGCAGGGACGCTCAAAACCATGCTCAGATCCCAAAAAAAAAAAAGATGTCCAGGCTTAGCTTGGTTAAGCCAAGAATGCGTTGCATATTGCGCGGTGTTTTTGCGCGAGGTATTGCTTGGCGGCACTCTATTTTCTCAGCAGCTTTTCCTCCGTGACGGATGGATGGATGGATGGATGGATGGATGGATGGATGGATGGATGGATGGATGGATGGATGGATGGATGGATGGATGGATGGATGGATGGATGGATGGATGGATGGACGGATGGATGGACGGATGGACGGACGGACGGACGGACGGACGGACGGGTGGGTGGGTGGATGGATGGATGGGTGGGTGGGTGGGTGGGTGGGTGGGTGGATGGATGGATGGATGGATGGATGGATGGATGGATATGAGCGCCCCCTTTGAAACGGGGCGGTGGCAACCGCCACCATGCTCAGCCGTCTTTTTCTCCCCCTTTTTTTCTTTTTTTTCTATGTGGTTTGGTGACGTCACCACGTGACGTGACGTCACCAAACCACGTGACGTCACGTCACGTGGTTTGGCGGCTGCCCGGCCGCGCCCAAGGGCTGAATTGAGTGCTTGCAATATGCTACGCATAAAAGTGTTTTGGCTACCATGACGGCTCAGCGGTAGTTTCATTGCTGCTGTCACCACACAGATAACGTGATTCCTACACTCTTGCTCAACAGCCAGCCAGACCGACCGACCGACCGACCGACCGACCGACCTTCCAATTGTGTTTTCGTTCAATAGTTCTATCCTTTCACTTGTTAATTTGTTAACTGACGACAACATTTCCTCTGCAATTAAGCACTGCTGTGTTAATGACAATTAATGACAAGTAGTAAATTAATTACTAGAAAACTAAATACCCAGGCTGACAAAAGTGTATAAACTCGAAACCTTTGACCGCACAAGAATACCACAATACATCACTTAAAGAAATAATGGCAATTCATGCATAAAAATATTTGCTGGAGAAAAAAAAGTTAAAACTGTACTGAAATAGGCACTGAAAAATGTCACCAAATTTTCTAAAAAATAAAAATTAAATAGTTCAACCGCACCTGACCAACTACACAAGGGCTTCCTGTAAGCAGACATGTTTGCCTTTCACATAGATTCAGTTACACTGTAGATAGCATCTATATACCCATCCTTCCCGCTTGTACAGTTATATATAGTGAAATTTTACCAGCTGCTCCTGCTTGCCGGTTGTTAGACTTGAGTCAAACTGTTTAAGTTCATCCAGGGGCTCAAAAGGCTGCAAAATGAGGTCATCTTGAAGAAGCCTTCAGTTCGTGAGAATATTAATTTGATCCGCCATATTATCTAAACTAATGCACAAAATGTGGAGAATGCGGAACGCATTTTTCCGGAAGACTTAAAGAAATGTATAAAACGTAAATTAGATGAAAAATTTACAGGGCTTAAGTCCAGTACTGTTAACAATGAAATGAACCCATAATGCCGAATGTTCAAAGAGGGGTGCCTCAATGAACAATGCTTTTCTTTTATGTGCATCATTGCACAAGCAGGTGCTTAAACGATGACTGGGACTATAAAATGGGATTCAAGCTGCAGTGTGTCATTCAATGAAGACGAGAAAAATTGCTGCCTCGTAAGGAAAAATCTTGGTTCAGGTTGAGAAATGAAGCATGCACAACACAACGTGAGAACCTTTCCACATGTGCCGTGTGTGTGCCCCATAACATTGCCCTTACATGCACAAAGGTTTACATTGGCCAAACAGGCCAACACATCAATGATAGGTGGCGAGAACACTGTTTCCTTCGTTTCCACTGGAAGAGCAGATCTACCTCACCACCGCTGACAGTGTGGACGTCATCCACTGTTCAGCAATGTTGGCATTCTAGGAAGAGGTAAGGGCATCGAGAATGCAAACATCTAGAGTCCTATTGCATCAGAATGCAGTGCAGTAACTGTAGCAGTATGTTGCCACTCTGCCTGTTAAAAAATGAGTTTCCTTTCTTCCAGACGGTTGGCGACAAGCTTCCTGTATGCATTTCCCCTCCCCTGTTTCAATGTTGTCTTTGCTGTTATTGGTTGCTCTACACATGACACCTGTTCGCGTTGCTCGGGAATGCATTCTGCAACAATAAAGCACAGTTCTTAACCAATCTCGCTGTGTGTGCCTCCCTTTTCTGATTCATGTTTTTTTTTCCGGGTATTGAGTACAGCAAACGGCTGCACACAGATATAGGTTTGAACTATTCGAAGTATTGTTACGTGACGGCAAGCTGATGAATGAGATGTGATGACAGATGGCTACACAATTATTTTTAATGGCAAACGGCCCGGCGCGAGCACTCCTGTCCGCGCCACTGCACAGTTCGTCTTCTTCAACTCCGTCACACTACCCGGGGCCACCGGGGGATCGTCCCGATCGCGAACGAGAAGATCGGCAGTGAAGTTCAAATGGTGTAGAGGGCGATGGGCGTGAAAAATGGCTGAATGAAGAAGGAGTTGAAGGGCTTGCCGCCACGGTGGATGAGACGATCGGCGAATGAGCCCCGATCCACGAACCATCCGGGCCGTAGGGTGGTCGTGGTAGCAGTTGACGTCGTGGTCGACATCGTACCGTCAACCACGTGTAAGCCCCGGAACCACGTGATTCGGGGCTTACACGTTGTTGATGTTGTGAACGTCGTCGTCGTTGTTGTGATCGTTGCTGGTGGTCTGCACGTCGTCGTTGTCGTCGTACTCGTTGTCCGCGGCGTGCAAGTCGTGGTGGTAGTCGTACTAGTCGTTTTTGGTTTGCACGTCGTCGTTGTTGGGGACGTTGTTGTGGTTGGCTTACGCGTAGTCGGAGTGGGTGTGGTCGTTTTGGGCACCTCACACGTACCCTCCGGCAGGGGCAACGCTCGGCTGAATCCTCCTGCGCAGTTGGAAGTGCCTGTACAGTCCTTCGGCGAACCATTGGCGGTTCTCGCGCAGTGAGTGCGGGGCGCAGCAGGCGGTCCAAGAACCAGTCCTCGCAGTAGCGGTGCTTTCGGAAGGGTACCACTACCGGGTCCTCGCCTTCTAGAACTGGTTCTTCGGCAAGGTTCACCAGGACCAAGGCACGCTTGCCGCGGCGCCGCGACTCTAGCGAGCGAGCCTCGACGGCGGCGGCCAGCAGAAGGCGACCGACGATGATGAAGACGATGATAGGGAAGCGCGAGCTGCGGAACACTAAGCCCGAGGACATCATCATCATCATCAAAAACGACCCGGCTCCAAAGCCAGACTTCAGGACGACTAAAAACAACCTGACAGTGGCGCCACCAGTGGAAGCAATTGAGGCGTCAGTGCTGTCCTTTCGTTCTGTTGGACTGTCGATTTCGACGGAGAAGGGTGCAGAGTAGCGCGGGGTGAACTGAGCGATTTTTCGGGAGTTTCACCAAAGGACAAAGGCCGTGCACAGCACAAGGCGGGAGGACGCATGTCGCCAATCGCAAAAAACAACAGAAAGGGACTACGAAGAACGTCTGAGGCGCCACCACCGCGACAACCTCACTCCAAGGCAAGCCAGATTCTGTTTTCGCAGGACCTCGAAAGGTACCTGCTTCAAAGCCAGGAGAAACAGCGCAATGCTGCGCTGGGCATTCCGTTTGGTCCCTTGCCTACGAACCTGTTCAATGGCTACAAGGCGTCCAATGACCAGCTGGAATTGTTCAAGCGGCACAGGGTTCTGCCTTTGAAAAGAGAATCCAAGCGTTTTCCAAGGGCGCAGTTCTGCTGTTACCTCTGTCATCAGCATTTGGATGACGTGTGGTACGCTGAAATGCACTTGGACGAAGATCAACACGTCAGCAAGAAGTTTATCAATGACATGTTGGTGGCCATCAAGAGCCTCCCCAATCCAGTCAACGTTCAGTGTGACGCGATTGGCGCTGTAATCGAGAAGATTGTCGAGGAGCACACCCTGAGTGCGGAGGAGGTTGAGCTGCGGAAGAGAACGGCTGCTGATCTGGAGACGTACATCAGAGAAACACTACCGGACGCCAGGTTCCACCTGCATGGCTCCTCTGTCAACGGGTTTGGCCTGAAGACGAGCAATGTCAACGTGGAGTTGTCTCCAGCTGGAAAAGCGGTGTGTGCCCAGCTGTTTGTTGGCACGGGCAACCTCCTTCAAGTATGCCCAAAGTACAAGCAAGTGACGAAAAACTACCTGTCCAAAGTGCCTTACATACGCTTCAGGGAGATCAGCAGCGAGCTCTGTTGTGAGATCAGTGTCACCAATTGCAACTCGCAGAAGACTTCGAGACTGCTTGACAACTATGCCTCGCTGGACCCACGAGTTAAAACTTTGGCCGTTGCTTTCCGACTGTTTGCCAAGCGCTGTGGCTTGGACCAGCAAGACCGAGGCACTCTACCCGGAAATGCATTTTCCATCATGACTGTGTTTTTCCTACAACAGTGCAAGCCTGCTGTACTTCCTGTTCTGCACGAGACGAAAGGTGCTAAGGAGTCACAGTCATACCTGAAACCTAAAGACCTGGAGGGTCAGTTTAGCTGCAAGAATGACCACAGCGTGGGTCAGCTGTGGGTTGATCTTTTGCGCTTCTATTCTGCCGAGTTCAAGCTCAACAAGCGGGTGGTGTGCATTAGACGATCCTGGCCCCTTTTCATTAACGAGAAGAAGTGGAGCAGGCTCCACATTGCCATTGAAGACCCTTACTCATCGAAGCGCAACCTGGCACGCTCCATCCCCAGCGAGTGGATGTACCTGTTGATGAAGCGCTGCCTCTGCACCTCGGCCATCTACATCCTGCAGCCGCAGCTGCACACAGCCCACGTAGGACAAAAAGAACAAGATGAAGTTCAATAAAACTGTCAGCATGACCACGCCTATGTCTTGTAGATGTCGTTGTTGATTTTAGCTAGCCGTGGAAAGCCTGAAGTCTTCCTGTAGCTGTGCTAACGTGATGCCAAAAGTTGGCTAAAAAACATCTTGCAAAGCCATTTGAAGCCCTCCCCTAGAATTAGATTTTTGCTAAACCCACTGCTGATCAGTGCAGTAAACTATGCGTAACCCATTTGGTGCACTACTACAGCCCAGCAAGGTTTGATCCTCACCATAGTGGTCATTCAGGGATATGACTAAAATTTAGTCTCGCCGACAGCCACCCAAATCTTTAACTAGCGTGCACGATGGCCATTTTCCTTCGCCTAGCTGGGCCTTTGCGTGGATCGAACTTGTAGATAGGTCAAGATTAGGCAAGGGCTTGGTGAGCCTCTGCTTAGTCTTGATCTCTTCTCAGGTTAACTGTTTTGTAACACGCAGGAGTGCAGAAAAGTGGACGTCACGCTAGCTAGTTAAAGATTTTGGTGGCTGTACAATATCGGCACTTCTTAAAAATCCCAATTAAAATCATTTTGCATAAAAGCTTTTCAATATGCTATCCTGAAAAATATTGTTGTCACAGGGGTTTCTGGCAAAGGCAGCAGAACAACTTTAATCGCAAATGTGGACATGGAATGCAAAGTAACTGTAAACTTTAAACTATACATGGCAACTGGATGACTTGACCTGTACAACCAGTGGACCCATTGCTCTATGTGTGACTGAGTGTAAGAAAACAAACACATCACATTTACATTTGTGAACAAAGATTTTATTGCCTAAAAGACTAAGCAAGAAGGAGAAGTTCGACAGTTTTAATTAAAAGCACTGATCTAGAAATAGCAAGCCTGAACAGAAATAGATACGGACTTCCATTTTATGTGAGATGCTCGTATCTTGGGCACGCCGGCAGTCCACGATGTAGCAGACTTGCACTGGAGGCTTGCACTGCACGGTCCTAAGCAGGCACTGCCTTAGAAGAATCGGAATACCTGCATTAAAAAAATGGGCACGATAGTCATAGACAACAGTCGCACAGTAATGAGGTCAACCCAAACAGATGCAACAAAAAGCTAAAGCAGGAATTCACTGATGGAATTCGGCCCTGTCTTCCTCCAGCTCCACTGGTTTAAAATCAACCACGAGCTCCTATCGCACATGCACAATTTATGTTAATGACAGGCGTATGCGACAAATGGCGACAGCTGTCAAGCACACACATGCCACTCAGGTGCAGTTGGCGCCTCGTGGAACCAAATCGCGGCTTTTTCTCCCACGTGCGTTTGTTCTGAACCACTACCAGACGAATTTTCGCCACATTCCAGAGGGTGCCACATCTTGTGAAAAAGGCAGATTGATCTATGCCTACTCCCTTGGCCTTTGTCTGTCTTCTTGAAGAACATGAAGCTTGCTTCTGTTTTATCTCTACCATCCGTCCATTTTCTACAATCCCCTCAACATACATGGTATCTAAGCCTAGTGCCGGTAAAAAGGCCCAATTCACTTTCTTCTACTCTTTCCAAAAGACCTCAAATTGAACCTTAAGAATAATGAGAGTAATTAATGCGGCATGGTCCTCAAGCCGATGGCATGAAGTTCAAACTGCCAATTCCTTTCAGTAACATGTAAAACACGGTACCTTAAATTACTTACAGAAATGACCAAATGTTTAGGGGAATCCCCCAAGGTGGAGTAGATTTGTAATAAGGGAGTAATTACTCATTGACGTACACCCGAGCGCAGCCATACAGCTACAAAGGAAAGCTATACAGCTTTCTCAGAAACTTCGTAGTAAAAAAAAATTTGTCCTGGTCCGGGGTTCGAACCCGGGACCACCGCTTCACCGGAGCAGTCGCTCTACCAACTGAGCTAACCGGGACGGCAAGCTTATGGTCCTGGTCCGGGTTCGAAAACCGGACCAGGCCAAATTTGTCTTTAACTATGAAGTTTCTGAGAAAGCTGTATAGCTTTCCTTTGTAGCCGTATGGCTGCGCTTGGGTGGACGTCAATGAGTATTTACTCCCTTATTACAAATCTACTCCACCTTGGGGGATTCCCCTAAACATTTGGTCAACACTGTTCCCACTTCGAGTTATTGATCAATTCGCTCTCGCCCTGCCATAAGCTTGCCGTTCCGGTTAGCTCAGTTGGTAGAGCGACTGCTCCGGTGAAGCGGTGGTCCCGGGTTCGAACCCCGGACGAGGACAAATTTCTCTTTAACTACGAAGTTTCTGAGAAAGCTGTATAGCTTTCCTTTGTAGCCGTATGGCTGCGCTCGGGTGGACGTCAATGAGTAATTACTCCCTTATTACTTACAGAAATGTTTATGATTTTCACTTTAATGCGAAGACCGCTGACTATGCAACGAAGTTTTGTGACAACAAAAAAGCACCATTACAAAATAAACGAAACTGACCAGCACCATCCTTAAAGACCTTAAAGCACCACTTGGAAAAGCATCTGTTGTTGCGAGAGCAGAAAAATCAGTTTTAGCAAGTATATGCATACTGTATACTTATAAAAGCACTTTGGAACAGCCACTAGGCCACTCAGACAAATATTTACATGCAGCAAATATCAGATTGGCAAAAAAGGGCTGTTTTTATTATAGTTCTGCACATTCACTGCTGGATCCTTATAAAATGCTCATTAGAATTAGCAGGCAGCTCTCATTACAGCAGTACGATGGTGCAGGCCACAGGGAAATGAAGGCAAAGAGCCGAATACACAACCCGATGCCTGCCTAGATGCGGAAGAGTGTGAATAAATAAAAATAAAATGCATTTAAATCAGCTTACCAGAAAAACAATGAACGTCACTGCCATTCTCTGTTCCGGCCTTGAGCAGGACACAACTGTCACCAAGATGGTTGCGCAGATATAAAGAGAATGTGAGGTAATAACAGAGCTAATTAATGCACAATTTGGTTTACCTGATGTAAACAAACGTGATGCCCACATGCTGGCCAGCTGCTATTGTCCAGTATACGTTAGAGGGTGATGAATTGCAATCGCACTACTTGTGCAAACGATGACGCTGCTTCCTTGCAGCACATCTTTGTCGGGCACCTATTCATCCCCTTGGGAACTGGAAGTACAAACGATGACGCTGCTGCCTTGAAGCACATCCTTGTCAGGCACCTATTCATTCTCTTGGGAACTGGCAGTCCTACAGCAAATGAAAATAAACTTGAAAAGCCCGAAGAACACCCCACTTACAAAAAGCAAACTAGACCGACACATTTTTTTGTGTGCGTGGAACGTGAAAGACTTTCCTTGTTTTTATGTCCATAGGAAGGCAACTTGCATGGATTACAATAAAGCGATGTTTCGTATGCACAGCCCACAGGCAGATGCTACTAAGCAGAGGGCATCACAGGTAGCCAGGTCTTGACTATTGCTAATCATAAGCACACAAACTGCCCTGTGCTCTTAACTGGAACCCGAGACAAGCATCTTGCTTTGTTGACATCCTGTTTAAATGGCTGACACGACTCCACCGGATCTAATATTCTTTTTATTTTATTTTCATTTTACGCTGAGCAATTTTTTTAGATATTCCCTTTCTTCAAGTCAGCAATACCTAAAATGAACAAAGCCAGGGCACGTTTTGAATTCTCTTCAATAAACTCTCACTATACCAAAACAAAAAAGAAACATCTTTGAAGAAGCAAACCTGCCTTTTGTTCTACTTCTTTGGAATGTAGTACAGCACACAACTGGAGTGACGCAGAGCTATCGGAAGTCAACAATTTGTCCGGAAATTTTTTAGAAAATCGCTGAAATTGCCGAGAACAGTATTAACCCAGTTCTTATGCAGCAGCAAATGGCAGTTTAACTTGTGGGTTTCTACGTGGACACAGGCCACCACCCACCGCGGGTTCGAGCTTCGCGCGGGCCAAGGGCCCCGATCAGCCATCACCACACACACACTGGGACACCGATGCGGCGCACTCAACCTCCGCTGGGAGGAGAGCGATTCGCCGCAAAGAAATATGCCTCCAAGTTCA
Organism: Amblyomma mixtum; assembly: GCF_055824585.1. Lineage (NCBI taxonomy): Eukaryota > Metazoa > Arthropoda > Arachnida > Ixodida > Ixodidae > Amblyomma > Amblyomma mixtum. The sequence goes on from NC_143014.1 coordinate 208,978,587, forward strand.
CAAAGGAGACGTTTATTCACGTCGTCCTCCAGCAGATACACACACACTCAATCGTCACCCCGTCCCGGGGCGCGCGAGGAGCAAGGCTCCGCTGCGCGCACGAAGCGACTCGAGTAATGCGCGCCGCTAGCACGCCGCTGCAGGAGAACGTCCCCGCGGCAGTGCTGTGATCTCTCTCTCGTGTCGACCGTTGGGCCGGTTGCGAGAGAGAGTGGGCACACAACGCAATGTACGCCTGTCGGAGGTCGCTGGACCCCGCTGGACAGGCTCGAGCCGCTGCAGGTCAGAGGACACGTGCGGGCGAGCTCGAGTATGCACTGGTCCGAGCGGCAAAGGCCGGCAGGAACAAAACAGTTGCGTACGCACCTTACGCTGTCTCGGAGGGATCTCTCTCTCTGGGCCCCGCTCGGACGGTCGCGCGGTACGCGGCCGCCCAAAATGGGTCCCGAATTCCCGCCAAAAGGCGCCAATGGCAAAGGCCCTTGGGGAGCCGGGGCGGAGCTGTGGCTAAATGACAGTGATTAGTCACCCAGCCGCCTCTCCACCGCCTGAGGCGGGAGCAAGGGAAAGAGGAGAAACAACGCGGGAGGCCGGCACAGCCGCGCAAAGGCGACGGCGGAAAGCCAGGATTCCCACATCCCCCTCTCCTTAAATGCCCTCCTACCCATCGGCAAAGCACGCGGCCAAAATAAAGAAATCAATACACAAAAAAATAAGCTACACTTCAGTTCCAAAATAAAGAAATGAATACACACAAAAAAAACTAGCTACACTTCAGTTCCAAAATAAAGAAATGAATACACAAAAAAAACTAGCTACAGTTCAGTTCCAGCCAGAACAACGTAAGAAAACAAAGGGAAAACAAGGCAAACGAACAAACACTGGCATACGCTTCAGTAAATCAAAACAGCTTGCAGATTATATACACGGTACACAAGACGATGAGAATAAAACTGTACAGCTATGTGACAGGTGGATGTCAGCCTCAAAGTTCGATGGCGCGGCCCAATGGGCCTGTCGGCGACTCACCGCTCGCAGACTTCAAGTTGAACGGGTTGGGAGGGCCGACGACTGATGGCGGTCTTCTTTCCGTTGATGTAGGGTGCGTTGATGACGACGGGGCCGCGGCAGAGCACTGACCTCGCGCCCTTGGACACGACATCAAGTTCGGCACAAGAGAGTTAGTGCACCCTCTTCACGCCGGCTGAAACGGGCGAGGACGTTCGGCGGCGTCCTGATGTGTAACCTTGGCCACAGCAAGGGGTCCTTCTCATCCTCGCGCTCACGCAGAAGCACAGCGGCACAACTCACAGGCGTCGCCTTGGCTCATGGTTACGCGCGCACACAGCCACAGCCACAAACACGCATACACCGGCACGTGCGCGGACGGTGGTCGGCGACAACGATCCCCTCATCAGAAGCGTCCAGAGGCGCCGCGGCGAGGGTCAAAGGGTGCACTTTCCGCCCCCCATCGCCCCAAACGCCCCGCCACTTCCCCTCCATACGGGCCGCACAAAACTCGCACCGCGACACACGGCTCCTTAACGAGCCAACCACCCACAGTCGGGCCGGAAATGAGAAAAGGCGCGCCGTACAAACGACACCCATCTTTTGCTTCTAGAAGATAAGAGTCAGCACGAGCGGGCTGAAGTTTGCCTATGTACATGTCTGGTAAAAAAAACTGAACGCCAACACAAACGCATGTTACCTATGTATATCTCGGTACGTTAGAACAAAAACAGACGAACCAGCAGGAAACGAAAGTGGCTAGAAATTGACTAAAACAAACAAATAAATAAACTGATAAACACACAAGACTGGAACTGAGCATACTGCAAAAACAAACAAAAAAAAATAACACACCGTGCTTCGCCTGGGTAGGGCCTGACGAGAAAGCTCGCCAGCTAGCTGAGGCTGCGTGCCTTCGGTTGCGGAAAAGTCCGCCGTCCGGCATCAATCACACCGGTGACCGTCGCCTCAGATTGTACCGGTGCTCCGTACGCTTGCGTTCCGCAGCACCAGTTGTGCCTTTGCGCTTGCCTTTGATACCAATGGGTACCGGCGCAAGCTCGTCAGACCGTGACGCGTAGGCCTTCAGGTCTATGAACCCCTGCTTGCTCCTGGGGAAAGGCCCCATCAAATCGCAGGTGGCCATCTGCCACGGACGCACACTGTCAATCGGTTTCATCATTCCAGGCGGCTTGCCGCCCCGTGACTTCACCGCTTGACAGACATGGCAGGAACGGCAATAGCGGAAAATGTCACGCTTCATGCCGGGCCACGTCACCGAATGACTCAGTTTTGCAAAAACTTTGGAGCCACTCAGATGACCGGCCAGTGGCTCGTCATTAGAGAATCGCAAAAGTGCGCCTCTTAGACTTTTGGGGATAACCACCTAGAACGGGTCGATGGACTCGTCATCGGTGGCTATGTACTTCAGCACGAGCCCGTCATTGTCCAGCAAATATGAATCCCCGGGGTTCGCCGCGACACACGCTGGCTTCTGCCCCCCTGCGCCCGCTACAATACAAGTAGCGTCACGGCGCTCCGTCTCCCTGAGACCGTCGCTCACCTCGCGACAAAACGGGTCATTTTGCTGGGCTTTCAGTAGCTCTTTAGGGCTGAAAACGATTCCAGTCATCCCAGAGGGGAGCCTGGTCTCGTCCCCACTCAGGTTTGCAGCCAAAATTTCCGTTCGCGTCGGCACCTCCGAGGCGCTCACGAAGAGCTTTGCCTCTCGTCCGCTTTGCGAAGCGCTGCTTGCCTGGTTAGCGGAATGGGTTAACCCGTTTGCGGGCTCCCCCTCCTTGCCGCCCGGCGGCTCGTCCGCTGTTTCGCCCCCTCCGCCTACAGGCGTCAAGGTGCCGCTGGCGAGTGGGGCACGGGATAGCGCGTCAGCTACCACGTTCGTGCTCCCCTTTCGATACTGCACGGAAAAGTCGTAATGCTGTATCAGGAGAGCCCAGCGCGCCAGCCGACCCGCAGGCTCGCGGAGCCGCATCAGCCAACTGAGCGCACTGTGGTCTGTCTGCACCACGAATTGCGTTCTATCAAGGTAGACGTCGAATTTGCGCAGTGCAAACACGATGGCGAGGCACTCCTTCTCGGTCACGGAATAATTCCTCTCCGAGGGCAGCAAGGAGCGGCTGGCAAAGGCCAGCGGTTGCAGCACGCCATCGAATTCCTGTAGGAGAACTGCTCCTAAACCCAGATCGCTCGCGTCAATCTGGACTACGAACTGTCTGGTCAGGTCGGGTAGCCTGAGCTGCGCTGTCTCGGCAATGGCACTAGACAGGAGGCGAAAGGATCGCTCTTGCTCGGGCTCCCATCGCCACGCGGCGGTCTTCCCAAGAGCTCGGTCAAGGGTGCCTGCACGCGGGCACAGGACGATAAAAGTTGGCCATTCCCACACAACGGCGCAGGCCGCGTACGTCCTTGGGCGCGGGAAATTCGAGTATGACTCGAAGTTTCTGCGCATCTGGCTCAATGGAGCCCCGGCCTCAGCGACTGCGCCTCTGCCTCAGTGGAGGCTTGGGCGGGCTGCACGAACGAGGGAGGCAAGGCTCCTAGTTCGATGAGCGGCGTGGTTTCCACAGGGAACCGGGCCAGCGCCTCGCCGTTCCCAGAGCAGAATTGACTGCTCGCGGGGCACGGCTGCTGCTGTTCGAAACTGCCGGTTGTGGCAGCGTGACACGAACTGCTTTCGCACTGGGCGGAAAGCTTGCACAGCTGAGGCATGTGACCAGCGGATGCACCGCAGGGTGCTTCCGATACAGCTCCAATGGGAGCCGCGTGGTCGACATTTTGGGTTGTGTCGCCGTAAACCCCAATGGGGGCCGCGGCCAACCACGGTGTCTAGCTATTCGTAGGAACAGCAGCCAGCGGATAAAACGACGCTACAACTCCGTAGGGAGCCGACATGTAGCTGCCGAGGGCCCCGCTGGGGGTGTTAGACATGGTGCGCAAGCGTGATCGTCAAGGCGACCTGCTCGGCTAATGTGCCATCAAAGGCGTAAGCGCCAATGACTTAGCACGTTGGGCGCCAGTTGTGGGTTTCTACGTGGACACAGGCCACCACCCACCGCGGGTTCGAGCTTCGCGCTAGCCAAGGGCCCCGATCAGCCGTCACCACACACACACTGGGACACCGATGCGGCGCACTCAACCTCCGCTGGGAGGAGAGCGATTCGCCGCAAAGAAATAGGCCTCCAAGTTCACAAAGGAGACGTTTATTCACGTCGTCCTCCAGCAGATACACACACACTCAATCGTCACCCCGTCCCGGGGCGCGCGAGGAGCAAGGCTCCGCTGCGCGCACGAAGCGACTCGAGTAATGCGCGCCGCTAGCACGCCGCTGCAGGAGAACGTCCCCGCGGCAGTGCTGTGATCTCTCTCTCGTGTCGACCGTTGGGCCGGTTGCGAGAGAGAGTGGGCACACAACGCAATGTACGCCTGTCGGAGGTCGCTGGACCCCGCTGGACAGGCTCGAGCCGCTGCAGGTCAGAGGACACGTGCGGGCGAGCTCGAGTATGCACTGGTCCGAGCGGCAAAGGCCGGCAGGAACAAAACAGTTGCGTACGCACCTTACGCTGTCTCGGAGGGATCTCTCTCTCTGGGCCCCGCTCGGACGGTCGCGCGGTACGCGGCCGCCCAAAATGGGTCCCGAATTCCCGCCAAAAGGCGCCAATGGCAAAGGCCCTTGGGGAGCCGGGGCGGAGCTGTGGCTAAATGACAGTGATTAGTCACCCAGCCGCCTCTCCACCGCCTGAGGCGGGAGCAAGGGAAAGAGGAGAAACAACGCGGGAGGCCGGCACAGCCGCGCAAAGGCGACGGCGGAAAGCCAGGATTCCCACATCCCCCTCTCCTTAAATGCCCTCCTACCCATCGGCAAAGCACGCGGCCAAAATAAAGAAATCAATACACAAAAAAATAAGCTACACTTCAGTTCCAAAATAAAGAAATGAATACACACAAAAAAAACTAGCTACACTTCAGTTCCAAAATAAAGAAATGAATACACAAAAAAAACTAGCTACAGTTCAGTTCCAGCCAGAACAACGTAAGAAAACAAAGGGAAAACAAGGCAAACGAACAAACACTGGCATACGCTTCAGTAAATCAAAACAGCTTGCAGATTATATACACGGTACACAAGACGATGAGAATAAAACTGTACAGCTATGTGACAGGTGGATGTCAGCCTCAAAGTTCGATGGCGCGGCCCAATGGGCCTGTCGGCGACTCACCGCTCGCAGACTTCAAGTTGAACGGGTTGGGAGGGCCGACGACTGATGGCGGTCTTCTTTCCGTTGATGTAGGGTGCGTTGATGACGACGGGGCCGCGGCAGAGCACTGACCTCGCGCCCTTGGACACGACATCAAGTTCGGCACAAGAGAGTTAGTGCACCCTCTTCACGCCGGCTGAAACGGGCGAGGACGTTCGGCGGCGTCCTGATGTGTAACCTTGGCCACAGCAAGGGGTCCTTCTCATCCTCGCGCTCACGCAGAAGCACAGCGGCACAACTCACAGGCGTCGCCTTGGCTCATGGTTACGCGCGCACACAGCCACAGCCACAAACACGCATACACCGGCACGTGCGCGGACGGTGGTCGGCGACAACGATCCCCTCATCAGAAGCGTCCAGAGGCGCCGCGGCGAGGGTCAAAGGGTGCACTTTCCGCCCCCCATCGCCCCAAACGCCCCGCCACTTCCCCTCCATACGGGCCGCACAAAACTCGCACCGCGACACACGGCTCCTTAACGAGCCAACCACCCACAGTCGGGCCGGAAATGAGAAAAGGCGCGCCGTACAAACGACACCCATCTTTTGCTTCTAGAAGATAAGAGTCAGCACGAGCGGGCTGAAGTTTGCCTATGTACATGTCTGGTAAAAAAAACTGAACGCCAACACAAACGCATGTTACCTATGTATATCTCGGTACGTTAGAACAAAAACAGACGAACCAGCAGGAAACGAAAGTGGCTAGAAATTGACTAAAACAAACAAATAAATAAACTGATAAACACACAAGACTGGAACTGAGCATACTGCAAAAACAAACAAAAAAAAATAACACACCGTGCTTCGCCTGGGTAGGGCCTGACGAGAAAGCTCGCCAGCTAGCTGAGGCTGCGTGCCTTCGGTTGCGGAAAAGTCCGCCGTCCGGCATCAATCACACCGGTGACCGTCGCCTCAGATTGTACCGGTGCTCCGTACGCTTGCGTTCCGCAGCACCAGTTGTGCCTTTGCGCTTGCCTTTGATACCAATGGGTACCGGCGCAAGCTCGTCAGACCGTGACGCGTAGGCCTTCAGGTCTATGAACCCCTGCTTGCTCCTGGGGAAAGGCCCCATCAAATCGCAGGTGGCCATCTGCCACGGACGCACACTGTCAATCGGTTTCATCATTCCAGGCGGCTTGCCGCCCCGTGACTTCACCGCTTGACAGACATGGCAGGAACGGCAATAGCGGAAAATGTCACGCTTCATGCCGGGCCACGTCACCGAATGACTCAGTTTTGCAAAAACTTTGGAGCCACTCAGATGACCGGCCAGTGGCTCGTCATTAGAGAATCGCAAAAGTGCGCCTCTTAGACTTTTGGGGATAACCACCTAGAACGGGTCGATGGACTCGTCATCGGTGGCTATGTACTTCAGCACGAGCCCGTCATTGTCCAGCAAATATGAATCCCCGGGGTTCGCCGCGACACACGCTGGCTTCTGCCCCCCTGCGCCCGCTACAATACAAGTAGCGTCACGGCGCTCCGTCTCCCTGAGACCGTCGCTCACCTCGCGACAAAACGGGTCATTTTGCTGGGCTTTCAGTAGCTCTTTAGGGCTGAAAACGATTCCAGTCATCCCAGAGGGGAGCCTGGTCTCGTCCCCACTCAGGTTTGCAGCCAAAATTTCCGTTCGCGTCGGCACCTCCGAGGCGCTCACGAAGAGCTTTGCCTCTCGTCCGCTTTGCGAAGCGCTGCTTGCCTGGTTAGCGGAATGGGTTAACCCGTTTGCGGGCTCCCCCTCCTTGCCGCCCGGCGGCTCGTCCGCTGTTTCGCCCCCTCCGCCTACAGGCGTCAAGGTGCCGCTGGCGAGTGGGGCACGGGATAGCGCGTCAGCTACCACGTTCGTGCTCCCCTTTCGATACTGCACGGAAAAGTCGTAATGCTGTATCAGGAGAGCCCAGCGCGCCAGCCGACCCGCAGGCTCGCGGAGCCGCATCAGCCAACTGAGCGCACTGTGGTCTGTCTGCACCACGAATTGCGTTCTATCAAGGTAGACGTCGAATTTGCGCAGTGCAAACACGATGGCGAGGCACTCCTTCTCGGTCACGGAATAATTCCTCTCCGAGGGCAGCAAGGAGCGGCTGGCAAAGGCCAGCGGTTGCAGCACGCCATCGAATTCCTGTAGGAGAACTGCTCCTAAACCCAGATCGCTCGCGTCAATCTGGACTACGAACTGTCTGGTCAGGTCGGGTAGCCTGAGCTGCGCTGTCTCGGCAATGGCACTAGACAGGAGGCGAAAGGATCGCTCTTGCTCGGGCTCCCATCGCCACGCGGCGGTCTTCCCAAGAGCTCGGTCAAGGGTGCCTGCACGCGGGCACAGGACGATAAAAGTTGGCCATTCCCACACAACGGCGCAGGCCGCGTACGTCCTTGGGCGCGGGAAATTCGAGTATGACTCGAAGTTTCTGCGCATCTGGCTCAATGGAGCCCCGGCCTCAGCGACTGCGCCTCTGCCTCAGTGGAGGCTTGGGCGGGCTGCACGAACGAGGGAGGCAAGGCTCCTAGTTCGATGAGCGGCGTGGTTTCCACAGGGAACCGGGCCAGCGCCTCGCCGTTCCCAGAGCAGAATTGACTGCTCGCGGGGCACGGCTGCTGCTGTTCGAAACTGCCGGTTGTGGCAGCGTGACACGAACTGCTTTCGCACTGGGCGGAAAGCTTGCACAGCTGAGGCATGTGACCAGCGGATGCACCGCAGGGTGCTTCCGATACAGCTCCAATGGGAGCCGCGTGGTCGACATTTTGGGTTGTGTCGCCGTAAACCCCAATGGGGGCCGCGGCCAACCACGGTGTCTAGCTATTCGTAGGAACAGCAGCCAGCGGATAAAACGACGCTACAACTCCGTAGGGAGCCGACATGTAGCTGCCGAGGGCCCCGCTGGGGGTGTTAGACATGGTGCGCAAGCGTGATCGTCAAGGCGACCTGCTCGGCTAATGTGCCATCAAAGGCGTAAGCGCCAATGACTTAGCACGTTGGGCGCCAGTTGTGGGTTTCTACGTGGACACAGGCCACCACCCACCGCGGGTTCGAGCTTCGCGCTAGCCAAGGGCCCCGATCAGCCGTCACCACACACACACTGGGACACCGATGCGGCGCACTCAACCTCCGCTGGGAGGAGAGCGATTCGCCGCAAAGAAATAGGCCTCCAAGTTCACAAAGGAGACGTTTATTCACGTCGTCCTCCAGCAGATACACACACACTCAATCGTCACCCCGTCCCGGGGCGCGCGAGGAGCAAGGCTCCGCTGCGCGCACGAAGCGACTCGAGTAAAGCCCGACCCACATGGAGCGGTTTTCTCGCGGAAAACCTGCGTACGGCCGCCCGGCGGCGGCCGCTTGGCCGCCGGCGGCCGTTCGCCGCCGACCAAGCAGTGCTAGATACGTTCGCCCGGCGGTCAGCCGCTCACCGGAAGCGGCGAATGCGAGCTGTCAGCGCGGACCAATCAGGGCGCTCTCTTCCCGCATCTAGCTTCCGCCCGCGCGCGGCGACAAACATGGCGGCGCCTTTCGAAGCCGGACCCCTCGCTTTGGACTGAATTCTCGTTGTTGCTGCCTTTTTCACTGCGTTCACTGGCCGTAAATGGAGCACCGGTCTTTCGTTTCGTCTCGCCTTGCCTATAATAAAACTTATAAGTGATAAATTTGCTTTGTTTTTTTATTTAGAGTGACGATTCTCCCACTTCTAGGCTTAAGAGGAGAACCAGTTTGTTTACAGTAATGGTTCCTGTCCCGAGAACCAGATGGCGCTACTATAGGCTGAGTCTATTTTTGCGTCTCTGCTAGCAGCAGCTGCCGGTGGCTCGGCGCGCCGGTGAAACCGAGTGGGGGTGGAGTGGAGAGATAGCATACGCTGAACTAAAAAGTGAGAATGCGCCCTCCAATAAACAATGGCTTTAGAGTAAGCTTCCAAATCTTTTTTTTTGTTTTTGTCGGCAGCGGTTTGGCGGCAGCCGCCCGTTTTCCGCCTCTTGTGGTGCGGCACAGCGGCGGTGCGTCCGCGTTCCGCCGCGCCGCTCAAAATCCGCAGCGCAAGTTCGCTCCATGTGGGTCGCCCTTAATGCGCGCCGCTAGCACGCCGCTGCAGGAGAACGTCCCCGCGGCAGTGCTGTGATCTCTCTCTCGTGTCGACCGTTGGGCCGGTTGCGAGAGAGAGTGGGCACACAACGCAATGTACGCCTGTCGGAGGTCGCTGGACCCCGCTGGACAGGCTCGAGCCGCTGCAGGTCAGAGGACACGTGCGGGCGAGCTCGAGTATGCACTGGTCCGAGCGGCAAAGGCCGGCAGGAACAAAACAGTTGCGTACGCACCTTACGCTGTCTCGGAGGGATCTCTCTCTCTGGGCCCCGCTCGGACGGTCGCGCGGTACGCGGCCGCCCAAAATGGGTCTCGAATTCCCGCCAAAAGGCGCCAATGGCAAAGGCCCTTGGGGAGCCGGGGCGGAGCTGTGGCTAAATGACAGTGATTAGTCACCCAGCCGCCTCTCCACCGCCTGAGGCGGGAGCAAGGGAAAGAGGAGAAACAACGCGGGAGGCCGGCAAAGCCGCGCAAAGGCGACGGCGGAAAGCCAGGATTCCCACAAACTGTGCTCTCTGGTATTCTATCTTCTCATTTTTTTCTTTCAACTTGGAACAAAGAAAATAAATGCGTTTTGCCAATGACGATGCCCATGAGCTATGTTTGATTCATTACCCCTTTTTAGCCATGCGATATTTGCTTTAAATATTTCTCTTTTCCAAGCACAGTGAAAGAGTGGAATTGGCTAAAAAATGACAAAATTTTGCAGCAATCTCTAGTGCCACTGACTAGAAGTCTAAGTTTTGCTAACAACTACTTCGTTGCTATATTACGTTATATTTTTTCATTTGGTTTAAAACGCATTTGTTACTGACTGGTTGAAGTATAGCTATAGTATGTTTTTGTATTATTATTTTCTTTGTTCACTGCCACTGAGTGGTTGTTTATTATTGTTACTTCTGATTATTGCCTGAACTTGTGACACCTGTACTTTTTTTTCCTTGTATTCCTGTGCCCACCCTACAAAAATTTCTTGTGGGATTGCAGTAATTACAAATAATAAATTATCTAGATATAACAGACTTTGAGAAGTGCGTAATATTGTGAACAGGTTTACCCAGAACACTTGTAAATGCAGGCTGGGCACGACAAATCCCCATAAAATGGACAGATGACCACAACATTATCATACACAGAAGTAGTTACCTCTTCGTTGTGGTGTTCAAAGGTGCCTGGCAGTTTTTGAGTCAAGCCATAACAGCGGAACGTACTTCCATGTTTGACGCTGAATGCGTGTTGGGATTATTCCGGACAGACTCTACAACAGGTACGCCACATTATAAGCTGAAACATATCTTCATATTGCCTTAAGAAAGGCAAAACAAACATGAAAGACCAATCACATAGGCAGATTACTCTCGTAACATACTAATCCCACAGTAAGAATGAATGATTATACAAAATGCCTGTTGCCAGCTCTGGCCTCTATGTTCACAAATAGCTTTCACCAGGCAAAATATAGATTGCATGCACCTGTCATGAATTGCCCATTCTGCTTATCTCAGCTCTGCTGTGCTTTTCCATATCTATGTCTAAGCCCACTGTTCACCTTCACTGCACAAGTGACAGACAAAAGGAATACTAGCTGGTCCTGCTGCACTTTTCTTGCATCTGTAGTGATGAAACCTGTCTGTGAAAAGAAGAATCCGTAGAAATGATTAACAAGTGCTCCTCACCTATTCATTCTCACTATGCAGTAGTCAGATATTGCAGAGGTAATTGGCATACTTCAGCCCAGATTAGTTACCCTGCTGATATTTTTTACTAAATCAGATTACAAGAAAGTAGGGCTTCCATCCTTAAAATGCATTATACCATCCAAAGTGAACATGTTATTTTATAGATATTAAGCAATATCCTTAAAATAACATGTTCCTTTCTATGAGCAGCTGTCGAGGTAAATAACTCAACTGCACAGTTAAACATATCCTACAAGAAGCGTTTTAAAAATATTTGTGCACAAAGCTAAAATGTAATGTGCATTTGCCAGAACGTTTTTGGGCACTTGTGGTCTGTTCGTTGCCTGCAGCATACTGCCTTTTTATTATCTGCTACAAGAGATGCGACCAGGGATGTCTTAACAAATCATGGTAATGTGTGCCAATTTCTATGTTTAGTATAATGGCTCATGTTTCAGATAGACACTCTCTTTAAACTGAGCATGTGTGAGACCGACTTTCTGTTCTTGACTCGCATTAAGTGCACTTGCAGCTATTGACCTTTGACCTGTTCCCCTCAGGAAGTGTTGTGCTATTTTTATACTAGCTCGACAGTCATCACCAACTATGCGACACAATAACAGGGACTACAAACTGCTCTGCATGGCTCTGAAGCACCAAGTAAAACAATATCCACTGGCTGACTATATAGTTAAAGGACAACAAAAAGTAGCAAAATCACTGCCACCACCTAAAGCTGCACTAAAGACAAATGCTCCTAATTGCTCTCAACTGTAAAGTGCAGATTTAATGAACACTCATCAACAATAACCTTGAAGAGCTCCATGCTCACCAAAGCCTTCTTCCCCTTCTGTCCGTAGAAACTGTAGTTGACACTCGAGTCATGGAGAAGTTGCTTCAGCATATTGGCTGTAGTATTGTGCACAGTGGTGCCACCGACGCGTGAGAGAACCTTGCGCTGTTGCAAAATAGCCAAGCATTACCTTGTGCAATCTTAAAGAATCCATGTCCTGCTTACCAGTTGCTTGCAAGCTGCCTCAGAGTTTTTCAGGCTCTTCTCCATCACTTCCACATCATTTACAGTCATCAAAGGGTAATTGTGCCATGCAGGCTCCTCAGTATGAAATTCACCCTGACCAAATAATGAAATTATGACCTATTTTTGTGCTTTTAGAAATCCCATTTCTTTTAAAGTTGTACGTGTTGCCACTGAAAAAAAAATTGAAATACAAAATAAAGCATACCAAAACTTTAAGGGTGCACTGAAGAGGAATCTCAACTTGTCTTTTTGCCGCGTGAACTCGATCTACACGTTCCTAGCATTCTTAGAAACTGCGACTTATTGCCCTGTATGGCCGATTTCCCAAATTAAATCGAATTAACGTCCGGCTCCCGCCCTTTTTTTTAATTCTCCCTCGTACGGTGGGGCGGAGTCGACAAACGCGTGGAGTGCCTTTCACCCACTCCTGTGGCGGCTTGCCGCTCTGCCATCGGCGGAGTAATACGTAGTAGTCCGTAGTAGCAAATAGTCCGTGCGTATTTTTATTTCTGCGGGCTTATTTTGCGGCTATATTATCTGCGAATGAAACTATTTATTCATGGAAACCTAAAAAACAATATAAAGCGAAAGCAAAGCCTCCACGGAGCTGGCTGAAAGGAACTTCACGCGTTGGTCGACTCCGCCCATCGTACGAGCGAGAATAAAAAAAAATGCGGGAGCCGGATGTTAATTCGATTTCATTAGGAAAATCGGCCATACAGGGCAATAAGTTGCAGTTTCTAAGAATGCCAGAAACGTGTAGATCGAGTTCCCGCGGCAAAAAGACAAGTTCAGAATCCTCTTCAGTGCACCTATAAGGCTACTATTTCTTTTTACTCAACTACAAGAATAAATTTGATGAAAGCTTTGTATGCACTAGTATGACCTACCGACAGCTATTTGTACTTTTTCAAATCAACCAAATTTACTATTTTCATAATGTAAGTTATGCCTCACTGATATCAAAATCTAATCAGCCCAAAAAAACAGTGAAACAGCCATTAGATAATTTGCTTGAAGTGATTTCTAAAATTGCCAGGAGGAAATCGCTGACAGTTTTGAGCTTTCCAGCAGATCCATAGTATATTAAACATTTAAACAAGACCTATCAAGCTCCTAAACTGATAATTGAATTTACTAAGAGTGAAAACATTAAAGTTACAGTATCAACTATAGGCAAAAAAAAATCTCACACAGGCCACTTAAATGAACTGCTTGAATAGAGCAGGGAACATGCACTAAAGAAAAGCCCTCACTTGATATTTAAGTTCTGATCACGGCTGCCAAGCTTTCATGAATATCATGAAAGTATAAGTAATGGGTAGAATACAAGCACTCTGTTATCAGTTTGAACACAGAATATAATGCAATATCAAAGATTGATATCAGCTAAAAAGTAACATTTGACTTCCTGCGGGGACTCTTTTTTTCCTTTTTGGCCTATCCAGCTAAATTCAATGGCAACGGTGTCAGCCATCAAATACTTCAGCATCCGCCTGACCATGGATAGTACATTACCCCCACCAAACCTTGCAAGCTCTGCAACCTATTAAAATAAATAGGACAGACATACAACAAGGAAGTTAGCTTCAAAATTTCCAGTATAAAACAAGAATTCCAGAACACTTGACCTCAGTACATCATACATGATACATGCACTCCAAATAATCAAGGCTGATTAATAAATTTTATCAGTTTATAACATTTGGTTTCCTACAACATAAAATCCTTTGAGATATCATGAGCTCATTCTTTGCTGACCTCTATTCTAATGCAGTTCCAAGTTAAGTGAGGTTCAAAGACAAAGAAGGCACACAGAATATAAGATACTGAAATGAGCCAGCACATGTGTAAGCTACGGTCTAACACTAGCCAGATGTTTCATCAGTAAAATATTGCTACACCCACAGTCGATTTACCAATAATAACTCAGGTAGGAGGCGGACTTTTCGACTTAAACTAAAAAAAAAAGAAAGCGATTAAAAGAATGCTGAATTCAATTTTTTAAATTCAGTTTTAACTGAAAAACGTTATTATTCTTGACATGCACTCTGCAGCCAACTGGCAGTTCGAGTAGGATTTGCACTCAGACAAAAGAAAGAAATAATCTGCAGAAGCCAGGGGTGTGGTGAGACTGTGTACCATTTGATTAAGTAGCAAGGTTGTGCATTCAAGGAATCACTCCACTGCATAACAAGCACCTGCAGAGTAGAGGGCTTCACATCGCAGCAAAGTGTCTGAGAGCATAGTGCTGTTCACCGAAATCCTTGCTTAGGGCAGTTACATGGTCACACATGTGTCTCCATTGCATGCAGGGACGCTCGAAACCACGCTGAGATGCCAAGAAAAAGTGTTTTGGCTGCCATGACGGCTCAGCGGTAGTTTCATTGCTGCTGTCACCACACAGATCACGTGATTACTACACTCTTGCTCAATAGCCCAACCGACCGACCGGCCGACCGACCTTCCAATTGTGTTTTTGTTCAATAGTTCTAACCTTTAACTTCTGTTAATTTTTTAACATATGCCAGCATTTCCTTCTGCAATTAAGCACTGCTGTGTTGACCAGTAATTAATGAGAAGTAGTGCATTAAGTACTAGAAAACTGAATAGCCAGGTTGACAAAATAGTCTTTAAACTTGAGACTTTTGACCGCAAAAGAATACCACAAACATCACGGAAAAAAATTATAGCAATTCATGCATAAAAAATAATATTTGCCGGAGAAGAAAAAGTTAAAACTGTACTGAAATAGGCACTGAAAAATGTCCACCAAATTTTCCAAAAAATAAAAATTACATAGTTCAACCTGACCTGACCAACTACACAAGGGCTTCCTGTAAGCAGACATGTTTGCCTTCCACATAGATTCCGTTACACTGTTGATAACATCTATATACCCATCCTTCCCGCTTCTATAGTTACATATAGTGAAATTTTACCAGCTGCTCCTGCTTGCCGGTTGTTAGACGTGAGTCAAACTGCTTAAGTTCATCCAGGGGCTCAAAAGGCTTCAAAATGAGGTCAGGCTTCGGCTGGTCATCTTGAAGAAGCCTTCAGTTTGTGAGAATATTCATCTGATCCGCCATATTATCTAAACGAATCCACAAAATGTGGAGAATACGGAGCGCATTTTTCCGGAAGACTGAAAGAAATGTATAAAACGTAAATTACATGAACAAATTTACAGGGCTTAAGTCGAGTACTGTTAACAATGAAATGAGCCCATAATGCCAATGCAGGTGCTTGAATGATGACTGGGACTATAAAATGGGATTCAAGCTGTAGTGTGTCATTCAATGAAGACGAGAGAAATTGCTGCCTCATAAGGAAAAAACTTGCTTCAGGTCGAGAAATGAAGCATGCATAACACAATGTGAAAACTTTTCCACATGTGCCGTGTGTGTGCCCCATAACATTGCCCTTACATGCAGAAAGTTTTACATTGGCCAAACGGGCCAGCGCATCAATGATAGGTGGCGAGAATACTGCTTCTTTAGTTTTCCACTGGAAGATCAGATCTACCTCACCACCGTTGACAGTGTGGACGCCATCCACTGTTCAGCAATGTTGGCATTCTCGGAACAGGTAAGGGCATCGAGAATGCAAACATCTAGAGTCCTATTGCATCAGAATGCAGTGCAGTAACTGTAGCAGTATGTTGCCACTGCTACAGTTACTGCACAGTTACTACAGTTGCCACTGCCACTGCTACAGCAGTAAAAAGAGTGCTTTATTCCAGACGGTTGGCGACAGATTTGCTGTATGCTTTTTCCCACCCCCGTTTAAATGTTGTCTTTGCTGTTAGTAAAAATGCTGTTAGAGTAAAAATGTAAAGCAAATACACGTTGTGCTACTAAGCTGAATCTCTCAGAAAAATTCAGATATCTTGTCAGAAGCTTCATCAGACACCATGCATTACACCAAATAAATATTTCACCACAATACAAACACAATTGCAAATTACAATTGAGAATTTACAGCTTGTCTGCAAACTATATTCAATAAAAAAAATAGCTGTCATCTGCACGTTTTTTTATACACAGCAAAGGTTTTACAAGTGCTCCTCCATCGTTACTATCCTATAGTCATCCACTGCATGCCTAAGCTGCTTTTTTGTTTTTGCATCTAAGATTTCCAAAAGAAGTTGTCTAGGCCCATCCCTCTTCTTTTTTTGGAGGAGGCTGTGTAGGAAAAAATCACTTTGTCACCTTCAACTCCCCGAAAGAAAACATAAGTCACAGGCACCAGACAGAACCCATGCAATCAGGTACTTACCTCTTGGAGCACATCATCATCATGGCCACTCGAGTCCAGCCATCTATTTATCCTGACTCTGCTGTGGGCAACCTTCGAGGCCACATCATCTTCTGACTGAAAATTATGTCAATCCAGGACAAAAAAGAAGTTGTAACATATAGCAAACTTACATCAATGATGTAATATGCATATAATGTAATGAATAACAATGAAACCCGTCAGAACAAGTTTCCCCATGGCGTATTTTTCGCTGCATCAGTTCACCTCTGAGCCATGATAGCATCGCTAAAAAAAGATTAAAATAGAGCAAAGTAATCTTTGTCAATCTTCTCATCTAGGTTAACAAGGCGCGAAAGATACGGGAAGAACGAAGAAGACAATGACGAGTGCCGACTACCAAATACCTTTCGGGGGGAACACACTTTTTAGACAGCACTGTCATACAAGAGATGGCGACTGACAGCAAAATATGCAGTCAAGAAAAAATCGTGCGGGGAGTTAAGGTAATTAATTAAAAAAAAACCCTGCAATGTGGGAGCCGGCTTCATTCTCGTTGTTTTCCTTCCGTTCTTAGACTGTACATTAGCACGCCATGTTTACTCCATTTGATAATGAACCATCTGGCCTTCAAAAGGTACTTCTACAAATATCAGATTTAATGTGATCGCATATATGCACCTTGCGTTGAGATCATCAAAAAGAAATAATCGAATGAGGCTACAAGTGCGTGTTTTCAATGCCTGTGAAGTAAAACCTGCTTGCGAAGCTGATAAGTGACTGACAAGTGACACTAACAGCACTTTTTTTTTCTGGGGAACAATTCGGAGGCTCTGCCGTCATGCAAGGCACCATAAAATAAATCTATACATATTCAACAAGCCAGTTGAAATGCACTTACCGCCCAAGATTAAAACGCGCGAGCGGTAATAATCGGAACTGTCGTCCGCCGCTGTACACTTCACGGCATATGTCCTTGAAGAAAAGTCTTTTTCGTTCCGAGGTTGGAATTCTTTGATGTCATCAATGGAGACGATGGCATATTTTTTATCGTCTTCATAGCGCACATAAGCATGGCTGATCATCATTAAGAAACAACAAGGTGCAACTAGCACAACGAGGCTGCATATAGACAGAACCGACTGAAACCACGTGGCCTGCAGAGGTTTTCTAGACACTAAGTCGCTCGACGCGGAGGTAGTATTGGGACTTGACCTCACTAAAGCTTTCGATAATGTAAAACACGAGGCGATACTTGAAAACCTGGCTCTTTTAAACGTCGGGGAGTGCACATACAACTACATTGCCAATTTCCTTTCGGGCAGGATAGCACGCATCCACTTTGGTGAAAGTCAGTCTCAAGACATACACTTGGGCAGCATAAGCACCCCTCAGGGTTCGGTACTTTCCCCTCTTCTCTTCAACGTGGCCATGATACGACTCCCGAAGAGGCTGGAGGGGATAGATGGCTTGAATTTCTGCATGTATGCGGACGACATCACCATGTGGATGACCCGTGGACACGACGCGCACATCGAAAGTACGCTACAGAAGGCCATAAATGAGGTAGAAAACTATGTCAGCCGTAGGGGCTTGCAATGCTCGCCGCAGAAGTCTGAACTTCTTTTTTATCAACCTCTGCATCAAAGACAAACTAGAACCATTCCTAACACCAACTTACAAACTCAAGGGGCGGAGATTCCTCATGTTGAAAAAATCAGAATTTAGGAATGATTATACAAAGAAACGGGTATAACCGTGATGCAATAACTAAGATGGAAAACTGCGCGCAACAAACGATGTGACTCATACTATTATGATACATTCCAGCGGGTAAAAAGACACGGACGAAGGTAGACGAGACAGGACGAACGCCGGCGTTCGTCCTGTCTCGTCTACCTTCGTCCGTGTCTTTTTACCCGCTGGAATGTATCATAATAGTACTACCAACCAACTAGCCCAACTTTCTACGCTTAGTGACTCATACAGCGGATTGCCAACAGGAGACACGGCATGAAAGAGCAGAATCTCCTACGGCTGGTACAGGCGTTCGTAGTTCGCCGTATCTCGTATGCTGCCCCCTTCCTTGATCTTAAAGTTTCAGAAAAGGAAAAGATAAATGGAATTATCAGGCGGTGCACGAAACAAGCTCTAGGATTGCCCATCCGTACATCCACTCACCGCCTCCTAGAGCTAGGCATGCATAATACCCTGAAAGAAATTACGGAAGCAGTGAGAACGTCCCAAATCGAATGCTTAGCCGCGACCACAACCGGCAGGGCCATTCTAGAAAAACTCAATCTGAGCCAAGATAACAGAACAACCGCCAAAGTTGACATGCTCGGAGAATTTCGGGACAATATAGTTGTGCCCCCATTACCCAGGAATATGCATCCTATTCATCACTCAGTGCGCCGGGCCAAACGGGCAGAGGCGCTAGAGAAACGCTTCCGCTCCTACAAAGACGAGGACGTGGTCTACGTGGATGCCGCTGAGTATGGTAAGAACACGACGACCGTCGCGGTCGTCAATAATAAACAACTCCTCAAAATAAGTGCCTCCATACTCTCGGGTAACCCAGAAACTGCAGAGGAAGCTGCCATAGAACTGGCTTGTGTAGGCACAAAAGCGAGGTACATCATCAGTGACTCCAAAGTTGCCCTAGTAAATTTCAGCAGGAGCCAGGTCTCCCCCCTAACAAATACAATTCTAAGCAGTCATGTAATAGACAGGAAAATTACACGTCTGGGCACCAGCACATGCATACCTGCCTGGTATTGAGACGGCCCACGAATTCGCCCGAGGCTTTTCCTTACGGGCGGACCCGAGCGAGGTGGTTTTTACAGACAAGGATCGCATGGTGACCTACAGAGAAATTACACAGTACTATCGTTTTGCAACGAGCTAGACTTTCTCCAACGTATAGATCTTTGTCCAGATACCAAGCCATCAACTGGCGCCGGTTACAAACTTACATCTTTCCAAACCCGGCCCTCTGAAGTCTTATGTACCCAGGGCAATTTTCAGAGAAATGCGCAAATTGCGAACTTAGGGCCACCTTGGACCACATACTATGGGAATGTCCTCATGCCCCCCGGGAGGGACGAGGTATAACCACAAAAGATCAATGGGAGACCTTACTACTGAGCTCCGACCCGGCGACTCAGTTACAACTCGTCCGACTGGCCGAAGCCGCCGCCGAGAGTCAAGACCTTACGGCCGTCGTCTAGGCGGGTAGCCCTCTGGCTACCCTCTTTCTGTTGGACAGTAAAAGGATTTGGCAGTCAGTTTCCCACTTTACAAGTAATAACGTAACAAACTTTAACACAGCAGAAGCTTGTTCTCTATGTGTTTTAATGTTATAAAATTGACATTTTATTGATACATTTTTGCTGGAGAAAGAAACACATACCAAAGATATAACACTTCTACAATGAATACGAAGCGGAGCAGTAACATCGACTGGATCGGCTAGACAATTATTTTTAAGATGCGGCTGTCAGCTTTGTTTGTCTGTGTGCTGCTGTCAAAGGCAGTTTGGAGTCATAGAGTTAATATTCTGGAGTGCAGTAGATAAAGTTTTCATGCTTCCTGGTCGCCACTGAATTTCAAATCAGAGATGCATTCTTCGCGAAAACGAAGAAAGCGAGGACCTCACAAAGCCTACTGAGCCCGGCTGCAGATTTTCAACTTGCTCGGTCTACCGCGCGCGCCCGCCACCAACGTGCTGTAAGTTCATTATGTTTGTCTTTAGACAATATTTAGGATAGAGCGTACACGCGCGACCTAAACATATGCTTGTATTGTCGCAAGGAACTTCAGACGCAGCCTTGGCAGGCGACTTCAACGCACCACACACACAGTGGGGTTACACAACCACACAAAAAGCAGGGCGTTTACTCCACGATCATATATACTCTCGACACTACTCTTTGCTGAATGAGTTTTTACGCCCCACTAGACAGGGTTCCTCCTATCACAGAGACACCACACCCGACCTGACCTTCGCTCTATGAATTCCACATGTTACTTGGCACAATACTGACACATACCTACTTAGCGACCATTCCATCCTTGTCATCAACATACCCACAGAACACCCCCGACGCAGAGCGAAGGTGCGACACACTTCGTGGTCAGACCTTCGCCGGTTCTTACCCCCATCCCCATCTAACCCCTCCGACTACGCTTCATGGGTCGATGATCTCAGAAACACCCAGTCACGGGCAACACGTGAAATTTCGAATCCTACTCCCCGTGACAACCCTGATCCTCACCTTCTACGATTGTGGAAGCGGAGAAAACGTCTCCAACGCACATTTGCTACACAACCACACAACACACAGCTCCGCGACAGAATACAATCAATCCGCAACGATATTATCTACCACTGCAAGACACTCGACACCAAACACTGGACACGAACATGCGACCGCTTAGACGGAACTTTACATCAAAAATCATCCTGGTACCTTCTCAGCTCCCTTCTCGGACCTCAACCTCATCCCACACCCACTCTTGAAAGCCTCTTCGCCTCCCATACTCCAACAGAGGTTTTCACTGACGTCCAACAACTTTATTTCCCACCCTCACAATCCTCTTTAAACTCATCATATCATTGTCCAGCCCTTCCCGCACTAGACATCCCCTTCACGCACACAGAACTTGACACAGCACTCGCGCGCTGTAACACACACTCTGCCCCCGGTGCAGACAAAATCACATACAAAACTCTCAAGAACCTTCCCCCCGAAGCCAACAAATTTCTTCTTAATGTCATCAACGACACCTGGACCTCGGGCACCCTGCCAGTGGACTGGACATCGTCCCTGGTCTCATTCATACCGAAACCCAATAAACCCTCGAGCATAAATAACCTCCGTCCTATTTCCCTTACCTCCTGCGCGGGCAAGCTCATGGAGCACATGGTGCTTGCCCGCCTCACTTCCCATCTTCAAGCCACCGACTATCTCCCCCACACCCTCATTGGATTTCGCCGAGCACTATCCACCCAAAACCTTTTCCTTCTCCTTCAACACACTTTCTTTAACTCAAATGCCTCAGACGCTGCGCAGGTCAAAGCCTTAGTAACTGTTGACATACGCAAGGCTTTCGACTACATATCACACGACCACATCCTCACCATACTAGCTGATACGCGGTGCGGACACATCATGCACAATTACATAAGAGCTTTCCTCTCGCACCGCTCTGCCCGTATTCGGTACCTCGACAAACTGTCTAACCCAATCCCACTCACTCGTAGCACTCCACAAGGTGCCGTCCTCTCTCCCATCCTCTTTAACCTAGGCATGGTCCCACTCGCCCGGGCCTTAGCCGATATTCCCAACCTTCATTTAGTCTTCTGTGCAGACGATCTCACCTTGTGGGTCACCGCTGGCTCACCGGGAGAGGTCCAAACCACACTCCAACATGCACTTAACACCATTTCCTCACACCTCTCCCAAGCGGGCCTGCAACCCGCTCCGGAGAAATCAGAACTTTTACTCATAACACGCAGTAAATATCAACGGATGATGAACCCCTCCATCTCCCTCACCCTTGCCGGACAGCGCATTCCCCGCGTCGAATCTTGTCGCATCCTGGGTATGCCACTCAACTCCAACACTTTCACCTCTGCCATCAATCAGTCCATACGCACATGCCACTCAGTAACACACTTACTGCGCCGCGTAGTTTTAAAACATGCCGGCCTCTCCGAGACACACGCCAGCCGCCTTGCTCAAGCGCTGGCTCTGAACAAATTCCTGTACTACATACCTTACTGCCCACTTACAAGTACACAACAAGACAAACTAACCCGGGCCCTCAATACACTATATAAAGCAACACTAGGACTCCCCCCTCAGGCTTCTACAGACACCCTGTACAGAACAGGCCTCTTCCACCCTCTTCAAGCCCTCCTTAACCTGCACCGGGAGAGACAAATCATCCGCCTGTCCAGTACAACAGCTGGACGGTGGATACTTTCCCAGACTCCCTACACACCCATCTCTTTCCCAGACCCACCGAAGTCTCCGATCTATCCCCCTAACCTCCGCCTCGCACCCATTCCACGCAACATGTCCGCACACACACACGCAGGCCGCCGCCAGGCATACGCATACAACCACAAGCCACCTTTGGACGCTGCGGCGGTGACAGACGCCTGTCTCACGGAAACCGCGGGCTCCACAGCAGCCTGCTTCCTCCACCCTTCCCTCTCTACAACCAGCACTCACACAACCGGTCCATACACCTCCCCACCCTCCACGCTCGTCCTAGAAATACACGGGATCGCCGGTGCCATCACACACTTTGCCACCCTACCCCCCGCCCCCCAATACGTTGTCTATACAGACTCGCAGGCAGCTCTGCGTGCCTTCCATGAAAGAGCCCTCCCTTTCCCTACTCGATCGGCCTTAGATGCCGCCCTCTTAGCATTAAGCCCACGACCGGTGACCCTTCGGTGGAGCCCTGGTCACATGGGCATCCCCGGCAATGAGCTGGCTCACCAGCTTGCCTGCGAAACTATACACCGGGCGCCGGGGATCCCATGGACGAGCCCACCGACGGAGCAGGCGGTCAGGGCTTACAAACGCACTGTCGACGAATACTACGCGCAGCAAAAATTGGATTTAGCTGATTTACCACCACCGCACCCATCCTTATCGATCCGTGAAGCTCGCATTCTTCGCCGAATACAGTTTAATCTCCTACATACACCAGCCAAACTTTACCTATACCGGTACACTTCCACACCTCAGTGCCCAAACTGTCCACACACATATGCAGACATAGAACACTGCCTTATACAGTGCCACGCAGCCTTCCAGTCCCCCGCCTATCCTTTCCCCCTACCCCCACCGTGGCCCATCTGGCTCGCCTCCCTGGATCTGAGACTGCAACGTGCCCTCGTCGCCTTGGCCCAGGATGTACTGAACGCCTAACAAAAAGGATGTTCGAATAAAAAATGTCACACCACCACCACCCTACACCACCCTAATATCGAAAGTCTGGTTAAGATTCGGCCCACGCTAAGTTTAATCCACTGGCTCTTCTCGAAGAAGCTTGATCGCTCGAGACTGATATTTAACTCTTCCAGTTAATTGGAATCAGCTGTCACCTGGGTCTTCTCTGTGCGGTCCATGACGGCAGGCCCGAAAGCAATCACTCTCAAGTTGCTCGGAGCCATGCAGTAGAAACGTGTGCTGGCAGCTTCCAAACGGGACCCGCTGACGCCGATCTCAACAACAGGTTGCGGCTGCCGAAAGTGTCTCCACACGGTGACAAATGATCAGCCGCTAAAACCAGATGAGGTTCCCATACGAGAACCGCATGGAAATGCTAGTTTACAGGAATGGAAAAAAGAATAATAAAGGCAGAAAATTGCACTGCATTAGCCGAAAGGAAAACCGGAGACTCGAAAACACAGGATACACACAAAATTATGTCACTGTTTGTAACATTTTTTAGCGAGAGATATGCGGGGGAATGCATAGAAGCCCAGAAATATAATTAAAAACCGCGCCAGAGTGTTAGAAAGTGTCTTCAAAAAACGAAT
This sequence comes from Amblyomma mixtum, assembly GCF_055824585.1. Classification (NCBI taxonomy): domain Eukaryota; kingdom Metazoa; phylum Arthropoda; class Arachnida; order Ixodida; family Ixodidae; genus Amblyomma; species Amblyomma mixtum. The sequence goes on from NC_143014.1 coordinate 209,002,480, forward strand.
TTCATCCCTGAAAACAATGCTTAACAACAATTCACAAAAGCAATAATAGGATAAATACAATTTAAATGGCAAGCGAAACCCTAGAAGCGCACAAATAAATACAAATACAGCACGAGTGAAAAAAAGTGTCCTAAGAAACGCAGTTTTACCCAAACGCAGCGATCAGCAACAACAAAACATAATAATAGGATGAATACATTTGAGAGACGGGCGTCATATAGTGTTTAACCACAACGATTAATTTCAATACCTCGAATTTACGCTTCAAGGTTCGTTTTTCGGGCTCCACCAAAGGTGCCCCACCGTCCGAGACGGTATAGCAGACGAGATCAGGCAACACTTGACCTGAGGGAAAGTGAACTGGAGCTTTATACAGGAATTTACGCATTTACAACAGATTCAGCAGCGAGCACAACAACATGGAACTGGCTAAAAGAAACTCTTCCCTGCTTAGCATCCCCGAAGATGCAAGGGATATAAATATATCTCAGAACAATTTTCCAGGCTCCGGGGCCCCAAACTGCGTGGCACGTCTTCCACTTTCCGCAAGGTTCAACACCCTCTCCCTGACGAAAGAAAAAAGAAAGGAAAACACATGACAAGACATCAAAAACATTCCCGTGCGTCTCCGGCTTCCTGAAAACACATGCATGACCCTGGCGACGCCCCCCCCCCCCCCTCTCCATCAGGGCAATTATCGGCCTCCAGCGAGACGCTACTGCCCTGAGAAAAAAAAAGACGGAAGCACTGAACCGCGTTTCTATGCCACTCGTCTTCAAGACGACTGTTGACATGTGTTCACCGAAATCCGGGAAGTGGCACAAAGCCTGCCCTTGCTGCCCTTGTACATACAGGAACATCCCTTTTGTCCGGCTGCGTTTCGTTCTGCCAGCCCGTTTCCCGAGAGCTGCTGACACACACTGTCACAATGTCACGGAACCTGTTAGCCGTGTCCTTGCTGACCGTACGTCACACTTAATTGCTCCCAGACGATTTTTGCTATGTCAGGACGAGGGGACGGTCGGCGTATGGCGGCTTCGACAGGGCTACGGCCCCTAGCATTGTTGGCACCTCTGGCGCGAAGCAACTCCTCAGAGGAAAATTGGCCGATCCCTTACACGCCCTTCCCAATATTCTACAAGGGGCCCAAACAGCATCTGTAGAATTATAACCAACCAATGATTGTTTTCGGCCACAAAACCGCCCGGAGGGGCGCCCTAAGCAGTGGAAGCACTTGAGGAGCGTTCATAGCACACTGTGCACACGTAAACGAACAGTACATATGACATGAAAACATGAGACACGTACAGAACACCGCAAATTTGGTTGTACGCATGCAGACAACCACACTGATACACACAGACGCGAGGAGTTCACTGCAGTTCCCGTTACTGCCACAGTACACGTCACTGAGTTTGTCATTTTGCTAACATGTCCTCTCTTCCTTGCCTCCCGGCGCAGCCATTGCTGTCTGCTTCCCCGCTGTCGTTCGGCAACCCAGACAACGCATCAGCGTTACCATGGGCGTTCCCTTTCCGATGTTTTATCACCACATTATACCTCTGCAGGGCAAATGCCCAGCGCGTCAGCTTCGCTCCCTGAGGTGTGGTGAGGGTTAAAGCCCCTCTACTGTCGCTGGCGTCGGTCGGCAAAAACGTCATGGAGGGGCTTTAGTCAGGTTAAGAAAGGAGAGGGGGTTGTGGGCAGACACCACCGTAACATGAGCGCCGAACAGCCCTTGGTCGAACTTCCCCAGCACCCAGATCACTGCAAATGCCTCTCTTTCTATGGTTGACCATCGAGCCTGAATTGGAGAGAATCTGTGACTTGCGAACGCGATCGGTCGCTCGTAGCCGTCCTCAACACACTGGGAGAGACAGGCTCCCGCTGCAACTGCTGAGGCGTCGGTGTACAGCCAAAACGGCTTGCCAGAGGCGTCCCGAGAGCTGCGGCTTCACAGAGTGCCGCTTTGAATCGCTGAAACGTGCTTTCAGCTTCTGCTGGCTACGGAATTTTGTTAGGGATCTCTTCCTCGTTAGCTGTCTGCTGCGCTGCCACCTCCGCATAGTTAGGCACGTAGTCCCGGTAATAACCGCACAGCCCAAACACTCTACAGAGCTCTTTTTTCGTTTCTGGTGCCTTCAGTCCCCTAACTGCTATAAATTTTTCGGGATCGGGTGCGTGATTTCCCGAACCCACTACGTGTCCCAAGTAACGAATGGACTCCCTTGCCACCTTGCACTTTTTCAGCTTAACTTTTAGGTTCGACCTTTCTAAAGCTGCGAAAATGGCGTGCAAGTGTCGTATGGGATCACGCAGCGTCTCGCTGAACACCCGATGTCGTCTAAGTACGCACACGCGTAGGCAGAACGCGGGAGTAAAAGCTCGTTCATGGCTCTCTGGAACATCTGGGTCGCGTTTTTCAGTCCAAACGGCATTACCGTCCACGCAGACTGCCTTCGGTGGCAGACAAAAGCAGTGAGTAGCTGCGCCGACTGTGCCAGCGGCACCTGCCAATACCCTCTTCTATAGTCGAGAAGCGTGATATAGCTAGCCCTTCCTACGCTGAGGATGAGCTCCTTCTGCAACGCCATAGGGTAGGAATCCGCCACTGTCCTCGCATTAAGCGTCCTAAAGTCTGCACTCATTCCCCCCGATCCGTCCTTTTTTGGGGACACAGACCACGGGATGGGCGTGGAAGCTTTCGCAAGGAAAAATCAGACCCATATCTCGAGCAGCTCGTCTACTTGCTTGCCCACTTCGGCTTCTAGGCTTGCGGGTATTCGACAAGGGTAACCGACTTCGGTGTGAAGCCCTCCTCCAGGATGATCCTATGTTCTCCTATTTTAGCCTCCCCTGGCTTGTCGTCAAATACGCCTCGATGTTATGTTCGGCGAACACTTTGAGCATGAGATCACCCTATTCCGCCTTCAGGTGAACCGTCATGTCCTCGGGGAGGGTCGATACCGTCGCCCACGTCGACACCGATCTAGGTACGTACTATACTTCGCCAAACGCCCTGTCCTCATCAAAGGTCACACCAACTGTCATTACGCGCTTCTGATACGACCGTAATTTGCAGGCGTGCACCAGTTTCCGATCTCCTCCTGGCATCTACACGAAGAAGAGCGCTTGCGGAACTTTCCGTCAACACTTCCCGGCCGTTTCCACTGCGGAAACATGGAAACATCTTTCCTAAACGTTGCTCGTCAAACCAGAACGCTGTCTCCTACCTGAAAGGTTTTGTCCTTCGCCCGCCTTTGTACTGGGTCTCGTACGCGCTCTAAGCGCGCCTTCAGCTCTCGCATATACTGTGATGGGGACAGCCCCAGCACTGCTGGTACACTTCCCGCCCGACCAGTTGCACTTTAAAACAGCGAACGGACCGGTTGGCTCTCGCTCGTGCAGCATCTGGAATGGGGCGACGCCCGTCGTGTCGTGTGGCACCTCGCGGTACGCCCATAACAGGAAGGGCACAAATTTGTCTCATTATTTTCTTCTTTCTGGATAATATAGTACAGCATGTTCTTAAATATCTGGTTCCACCGCTCGACTGTGCCGTTACTCTCGTTATGCCCCGGTGTTGGAAACCTTGGTGAGCAGCCTCGCCTATTCAAAAACTCTTGCGTGAGTTCGGCCCTAAAGTTTGTCCCGCAATCACAGGCGACCACTTCAGGAATTCCTGTCCAGCTGAGCACCGCCAGGAGGGCGTCACAGGTAGCTTTCGCACTGAGGGAGCGCAAGCACACCACCTCAGGCCATCGTGTGAGCAAGCCGATGATGCACATTGCGTACCTGTGGCCCCTTCCTGAGGGCGGATTCTATGGTCTTATAGCATCGACGTTGACCTGTTTAAACGGGTATCGCGGCCTCGTTAACGGCTCTATCGGCACTCTGTCCGTCTGGCGGCGATCGGCCCTCGTCTGGCACCCATGGCAGCTGTTACAGTATGCCTTACATCCCCTTCAATACCGGCCAATAAAAACTGTACTTAATTCGCGCCTTGGTTTGTTTTCCTGAACCCAAGGTGACCTCCCCAGTTTTGATTCATAAATTAACTTAAGTACTTCCTGACGCCGGGATTTAGAGAGCACCAACTGCATTACTGGTTGCCCAAGTAAGTTTTCCTTGTGGCAGAGAAGGCTGTTACCTCCGTTATGCCTCCTTTCCCAGTCCCGGCGTTTTTCCACACTTACTGCAACGTGATGTCATTCCGCTGCTCCTCCTTGAAAACCGCCGCGACACTTCTTTCCCCGGCTACACTGCGAGCTGTGTCCTCGGCGACTTGTGCACAGCTCTAGCTCTCTTTGCCGGTTACTGCGTGCACTTCAGTGAGGGGAGTTACGCCTTCTTCGACTGGTTCCTTTTCCGGCCGCAAGCATAACGCTTGCTTTTTAAGTTCGACCCCCGTGCGGTCTGAAACCTGACCGTCATTCGCCTCTATTGCATCTTTCATGTCACTCTCATCTCTCAGGGACTCCCAGGCTTCCTCTGAAAGCAAGCAGTCCGTTCTCGACACCAGCTTGTCGGTCAGAGCGCATATCACTGGCACCGCTTCTCTAATGTCGGAGAAAATGCCTGCATCGCGTTTTAACGTTAGGGGCACAACTGCGAGTTTGGCCCGCACCTTTTCACCGAAGGCTGACACCAGTTCGATGGACCCGTGTGGCTCCACCAATCCCGAGGGCACTATGCTCTCCCGCACAACCGTGATTTCCGCGCCTGTGTCTAGAATTGCATTAATTTGCCAATTATGACAAGTCAGAGTTATCGGTCTTAGTTCGCGTTGTGTGGCCACCCCTTCCTGTGTCGCCGCTCATGCAGTGAGAGTGTCTCCTTTAGCGTTAGGCGCCTTCGTGGGTGTTCGCTCTGAGTTGCGTGGGCATTCGGCCCTCCTGTTATCCACTGATCCACAAGAAAAGCACCCTTTGTACTTTTGCTTCGTGTCCGGCCTCTGTGTTCCTGCCGCCTCCCGTTTGGGTTGGTCCGAGTCTTGCCTTGCGTCTCGCGCATTTGAGTTCTCCCCCTTTTTTGTTAGCGCTTTTTCACTGAACTGTTCTTTCCCTGCGCTTCTTCGAATGTCTGAAGCAATGTCGCCAACGTTGGCGCTTTCTTCCATCCTTCCTCGATTCCTCAGTGTATTTTGTTGCTAGCTGGCGTTATTGTTGTTATAGCAATAAATGTCTTGTTTGTGTCAGCCAGTGTGTCGTTCCTTTGTTCCCGCAGAGCAAGGCCCGCCGCGGTCGGCGAGCGCTCGGTAGCGTACGCGACCACGGAGTGGGGTCCGGGCGGCTTTGAACTCTGTCAGTCGCGGTTAAACGGGGAGAACGGATGTATCTCCCTAATTTTAAAACCCCATACATTGTATTGATCACCTTGTCGTTGATAATGCCGTATTGAAGGGAGAAGAACTAGTGAAACACTTTAATGACTTTTTTGCTCGCATAGGTAATACAGCGAACACTTCCATATCTGCTGCGTGTATTCCGCGACCTCCGCATTCTCTCTTCCCTCAGCCTACTTTTATTGCAGAAGAGATAAGGATTTTTGAAGGCCTTAAGAAGAGCCATAGTCGGGATGCCGATGACCTCCAAATTAAGCCCATTAAGTATGTGATAGATGTGATCGCGCCTGTCGTTTCGCATGTCTTCAACATAGCAATTGCTACTTCCATTTTTCCAAATAACTTGCAGCTAGCTCAGGTGACGGTAATCCATGAAGGTGGGGATGAAAACACTATTTCTAACATTCGTCTAGTCTCAATTTTACCTGTGTTTTCGAAAGGCTTTTAAAAGGTGATTAATGCTCGAATTGATAGTTTTTGCGGCAAACATCACCTCTTAACCAGTCATCAATTTCGGTTTAGGAAATGCCGTTCCACACAAAGTGCTCTTTTGGTGAACAAAGAAATGACATTAGAAAACATGCAAAATAAATTGATGACACTGGGGCTGTACTTAGAATTTAGCAAAGCTTCCACCGTGTAAATCACGCCATCTTACTGGATAAAATAAAGCATTATGGGTTCAGAGGAGTAGCTCTGGAACTAATTCGTTCATACCTCAGAGGTTGATCGTAAGATAGCGAGATAGGAAAACACAAATCGCGCTTGAGAGAGATGGTATCAGGGGTGCCTCGCGGAGGTATTTTGGGACCTATTCTGTTCCTTTTCTACATCGACGACACAGTACAAATAAATAAAACTTCAAACTTGTTATCTACGCAGATGATTGCTCGGTGTTCTTTGCAGGAAAAGATATAGCGCACGTCACTATCGAGGCAGATGCATTCAGGCTATAGTTTAAACGAATGGTGCAAGGCAAATTGCCTGACGCTGAACGAATCCAAAACAAAGTGTGTTCTGTTTCGTGCGCTAGGAACGTCTGTTAAAGTGCCTTAATCCATTATCCTTGGACCGTGCAATGTTTCCATTGAAAAAAAGAGCGAAAACACTTGGTGTAATATTTAATGAACATAAGTCCTGGAACCAGCGCATTCAGTCGTTATTGGTTAAATTAAGCAAAACAGTCGGCATAATGAATCGTCAAAGTAAAATTCTCCCGGTGACAATTAGGCGATTACTTTATGATGCCCTGTTCAGCTCTGATTAGTGTTATTGTGTACTGGTTTGGGGTAACACTACAACTGAAAACATACACAAGCTCACTGTAATACAAAAAAAGGCAGTCCGCGCGGTATCAAATGCTTTCTATTTAGAACACACTGGGCCTCTTTTCAAAAAGCATAAAATCATTAGAGTTCACGACTTGTACACTTACGCACTATTATGTGCTTACAAGAAGGCGGTTCAAGGCAGACTACATGTTTTTCTTGATAGTGCACATCTTGAGCACACTCCTAGAACTTATGCTTTTCGCTTTCAACCGATTTGGCCTGTCATACAACCACCTTTTCTCTGAGATATGCATTTACGCTTCTTTGATATATGTTTCAGCATGCTTCATTACTGCTTCAGTATGGTTCAATATATGCTACGTGCCATATTGCGAATTGACTGTTGCCTTTCAGACCATTTGTAGCATTTTTTTTGTCCCTTTTTTCTTTTTTAGTTGTTCTTGTAGAACTTGTGTATACCTCATAGCTGCGTCCCTTTTTATTATCACACACATTCTATTTAGTTATTCTTCATTAGTGTATATTAATATGTCCTTTTCGTTGCGCGTTTGATTTCTAGTGCATTTCTGTTTTATTTATTCTAGTACTTTATTAGTGTTGAATGTATTTTCGCCGCGTCCACTGCTGACGGGTGGCTGGAGCCCAGTCAAGCTGCAGTGTAGTAGCTTTTTCTCCAGCCAGCTTTTTGGCCTTGTAAAGTTGTGAAATCAAGTTGCGTTGATTATGATTAAGAGTGGGCATTAACACATTAACGCTATCGCCTTAAGACGGAGTTTAAGTGTCCCCTCCAATGTATATATTTACTTCTACGTGCTGTTGTTGGAAAAAGGGAGGAAGGTATGCGATTTACTTCGAAACGGCCACTCAAAGCCTGTTCAAAATGGTAGAAAACACGGGGAAAATAAGAAGGCAGAACCTACTTTCGCCTGGGTTCCCCGGGACAATTTCTTCTCGGTGCAACCTGGACTGCGCACTGCCTTGCAAAGTGATACCCCACTGCGCCAGGCGTGCATACCGACCTTCCATTTCCCGCTGCCAGACTTTCGCGACGCTGCCTAGTGCCCCAGAAGAGTAAAAAAATAAAAATAAATTAAAAATCTGGCGTCGCATGATGCTCTCCAGTGTGTAAAAAAACTAACTTCCAAGGAGCGTCCTGAATGCGTCTCTTTCTGAGAGGAGATGCGTTCTCCGAAACTTCGTGGAGACCTAGCTATAGCCCCACTCAGTGCTCCCGATTATCGCACTAAAGTATGTTTCCACTTCATGTTCTGCCACTATGAGAACCAAATTTTGTCGGCAGTAAGCAGAAAGCGCGATTTCTTTGCGCGGTTTAAGCGATCCGGCGGAATGAGCGATACAGGTAAGCCCAGAGCTTCAGCTCGGGGATGACAACTCCATACTTCTGAACTTTTTGAGAGATATAGGAGATAGCCACCATCCGAGTGTAGAAAAAACGGCCCGTTGCCACAAGCATGTCAAAATATGCGTTTACACCCGCCAAGCATTGGCGCAAAACGCTCCTCCAGCCTGGGAAGTGTGATCGGTAAAACGTTGATAAACAGCAGGCTTACAGAATCACTCCCTGATCCCGGCGCCACTGTCACATCGTCCCAGCATGGCGAGCTTGCACGTTAGCGTCCTCACGAAGCAGAAGCGAAGTTTAGTCACGCACCACAAGCTACGCAGCGCCCGAATCACGACACAACTGTTGTGGCACGCACTGGCGTCACTACGGACTGCTCCACATTTTAGCGGACGGCAACGAGGTGGTGTCTGACGTGCAACTAGCACTGTAAAAAAAAAAGAAACAGAACAAGAAAAAAATCTTCTAAAAACAAGAACGCTGAGCGCCTCTTTTCTTTATAAGCTGTGCTGATATTAATTAGTGAACGCAGACGTAAAGAAATACCACATTTCGGGAAACTTGGCGGCAAAGACAGCCGTCTCGCTTGATTTATTCAAGACCAATCATCAGCATATCTAGAACTTCGGTGTAACCACCAAGCTTGCGTATCGCCTCGAAACTGCCCCAAAAGCGGTCCTGGCGCAAGCGTCGAAGTGCCACGGCGAGCCGGCGTTGACGATAGGTGCGTCGACGCCGTAATGCTTGGACCCAGGTCCCGATTCCTGACCTTGTCGGCTGTGCCCGGCGCTGCTCCGGCTGTTGGCATCCGCCGCTGTTGTCTTCCTCGTTCGTCACGAGGCCAGAGCTCCCCGAGGCTGGGCTGCACACGAAAGACATCCCTCAGTCGCGATGCTCGAACTCTACGGTATGCGACGAGATTACATATCTCTGAGAAACTAAGCGATACTCCCGAAATACAACTCACCGACAGCGACGCACAGAGCTCAGCAGAGCCGCATCGTGTAAAGTCGAACGAAAATATATTGGCCGGTGGTCGAAATATTGTTGCGCCATTACCTGGCGACTAAGATAGATAGAAAACTAACAGAGCGCAGATCTTAGGCGCCCCATCCTGCAGCTTGCGCGCTATCGCGTAACCTGCCGGAGCAAGGCGAAGGATGAAAGTAGGGCGGTAACGAACGGAGAGCGAGAATGAAAGGGCGGAGGAGGGGGGCAGCGGTGGAAGAGAGAAAGGCAGAGGTACACGGTGGCAAGTGGATGAGGAGAATGCGGGGGAGGGGCATGCACACGAGGTGCAGCTCTCTGCTAGCGCCGGCTGTTTCGTCATGACTTCCTAAACGCGTTGCCGGAGGCCGTCGTGCTTAGAACGTGCAGCAGAACCACCTGTGCAAAAGGGACTGCAGTAGTAGATGCGGTAGCAAGCAGATACAGCCGCAACCCTCCGTTTCAGGACTTGCGTTGACCGCGAATCGGCAGACGAATCGTCAACCAGCACATACATGGGCGTCTATAGGGACCTTTTGTAGAGTCCACGCCGCTTATCATGGGAACGGTACGCGCAACTCAGAACATGCGGTGGCAAGAGCCACCTCGCCCACTATAAACGAAGACGAGTCCTTTCAGTGTTCCTCCTTAAAGCAATGAGACAAGCACGTTGCAACTGGTTCTCGCAGGAAGCAGCAAACGCGGGAGAAGACGCCGTAATCGGGCAAGGGTTTCACCGCGCCGCTATACACTACTGCGGAGCATTTCTTCAGCGCGACAGTTCAAATGACTTACGCGACTAAGCGCCGTCGAAGTTTCATGTCTCAATGCTTCGAAAAATCAAACTGCGCTCAAACTTTGGATTAGGGAGTGTCATCATCATCGGTCAGTTCTTTTCGCTCGGAGAATAATTCTGAAGTACGACAAATATAAGATCACGAAGAGGCCAAGTTCAGTTTAACAAAGCCAAGGGTCGATCGTCAGTTGCGCTAATATTGTGACATCAGCTGCCACAAAGAAACAACAAAAAACAATAACAAAATTATGAGGGCACCGAAGCAATTCATATGCTGTGTAAACGCGAGAACAAATGTAATTGGCTCCCTGGATCAGTGGACACCTCAATCGCGCTTTGAGGTACGTGACGATGGTGACGTCGGTAGCGTATTGCTCCAGGAGGGATGATGATGTCATTTGCGTGCCACGTGTCAGCCACGGGTTTCTGCTGACGGCGAGGTTTTCGCACAATGAGCCTCTCCCATTAAAAAAAAAGAAGAAACAGGACGGTTACCACTAGTAACGCGAGATTCAGCGGCAGCTGTAAAGGTATTTCTCCTCCTTCCACGGTAACCACCGACCGGATGTTTCCCGTGCTCACCACCATCTGGTAATGCATCTGTACGCCCTCGTCATACCCTCTTCCTTGAACGGTAGCCTTCCTCCTTCCAGGGCAAGGTTTCCGATTCCTCCGCTCTTGCCACATCCTCCTGCTTCCATGCTGACCACATTCCAGGTGGTTCCCATGGTAACCACCCCCCGTTTACGCCTTGCTACGCTCTCGCCATAGCCTCCTCCTTCCAGGATAACTACCCTCCTGGTTTGGGATTCCTCAGCACTCGTGATACCCTCCGCCTTCAACGGTAGTCACCTTCCGGGTGGTTTCGGTGCTATCCAACCCCCAGTTACGCAATCCTCCGCTCTCACCATACCCTCCTCCTCCTTCCACAATATCCACACTCCGCGTGGCTCCCACGGCTGCGCACTCACCGGCTACGCCGACGACTACTACGACGCGGAACAGAGGAACGGGCGCATGAAGGCTGAGCACCATGTACGTGAAGGCAACAGCGGCAAGCGACCAGCGGCGCCGCCGCGCGAATCTCGTCGCTTGCCTCGTCGCCCCGACCTGCACCCACAGAAAATTTCTCTCGTCGCCCAGAAGCACCAAACATTTTGCCCGTGTCGCTTGCCTAGTCGCCCGGACCTGAGCCTACAGAAAATTTCGCTCGTCGACCAGAAGCACCCCCCCCCCCCCCCCCCTCCGATAGCCAATCCGATCCCACTGGCCCTTACCGATTTGTCAAAGCGGCAACACCACCATCGCGCGAAACATTTTGCCCGTGCCGCTTGCCTAGTCGCACGGACCTGCGCCTACAGAAAATTTCGCTCGTCGACCGGAAGCCCCCCCTCCGATAGCCAATCCGATCCCACTGGCCATTACCGATTTGTCAAAGCGGCAACACCACCATCGCGCGAAACATTTTGCCCGTGCCGCTTGCCTAGTCGCACGGACCTGCGCCTACAGAAAATTTCGCTCGTCGACCGGAAGCCCCCCCTCCGATACCAATCCGATCCCACTGGCCATTACCGATTTGTCAAAGCGGCAACACCACCATCGCGCGAAACATTTTGCCCGTGCCGCTTGCCTAGTCGCACGGACCTGCGCCTACAGAAAATTTCGCTCGTCGACCGGAAGCCCCCCCTCCGATAGCCAATCCGATCCCACTGGCCATTACCGATTTGTCAAAGCGGCAACACCACCATCGCGCGAAACATTTTGCCCGTGCCGCTTGCCTAGTCGCACGGACCTGCGCCTACAGAAAATTTCGCTCGTCGACCGGAAGCCCCCCCTCCGATAGCCAATCCGATCCCACTGGCCATTACCGATTTGTCAAAGCGGCAACACCACCATCGCGCGAAACATTTTGCCCGTGCCGCTTGCCTAGTCGCACGGACCTGAGCCTACAGAAAATTTCGCTCGTCGACCGGAAGCCCCCCCTCCGATACCAATCCGATCCCACTGGCCATTACCGATTTGTCAAAGCGGCAACACCACCATCGCGCGAAACATTTTGCCCGTGCCGCTTGCCTAGTCGCACGGACCTGCGCCTACAGAAAATTTCGCTCGTCGACCGGAAGCCCCCCCTCCGATACCAATCCGATCCCACTGGCCATTACCGATTTGTCAAAGCGGCAACACCACCATCGCGCGAAACATTTTGCCCGTGCCGCTTGCCTTGTCGCACGGACCTGAGCCTACAGAAAATTTCGCTTGTCGACCAGAAGCCCCCCCTACGATAGCCAATCCGATCCCACTGGCCTTTACCGATTTGTCAAAGCGGCAACACCACCATCGCGCGAAGCATTCTGCCCGTGTCGCTTGCCTAGTCGCCCGGACCTGCACGTACAGAAAATTTCGCTCTTCGCCTCAGTTTCCAGCGCTCCTATTTTGTCCATTCTAATGGTACATAACGGTAATAGTAAGATAATACTGAAATATTGCATGCTGAACGATCAATACATCAGTGTACAAAATCATTAACGCAGGAATGCACTTAACATTGCCGCGATGCAAATTATAACCACACAATATTAAACGTAATCCAGGAGTGGATGCCGCGTTTAGATCGTTTGTAACTCGGGTACTGGAGCTAAGCTCCGCACTTTTCTAGCATGAAATCAAGAATGGACATCCGAACAGGAAGCAAGGATTTCAGTTCTACACGACTGGACTACAGCAGTTCTACACGACTGGACTCACGCACACTGCCGACGGCAGTTTCTGCATGTTTTTTTTTTTTTTGGCAGTCGGTAATGTGGGCCCCCTGTAAAACGCACGCCGGCGCAGCCTTCGGCCTAATCGCATAAATGCACCCTGGAGACCCATGGAGGCGTATACATTGCTACTGTCCTGTTCTGTGCATTTTCGGCGCTTTTTAATGCCGCGAAGCATAAGAACCACGGTGTAAGAAATATTTCTTACACCGTGATAAGAACGATGCACGCTGACGCAGACGCCTGAGCGTCGCGAGGGAAGTCCACGTATGAAGCTGCTGCCTGTTGGGGGCTGCGTAGCCACTGGTAAAACAGGACAGCACGAGCTTGCTACGAGGGTTTGTCGAATCCTGCATCCAAAGTACGAAACTGCACAGGATATGAGTTGTCTAGGCGGCGATATTCGAGCTATGAATGATATGAACGCGGCAACCACAGGTGAATGTACGAACCACCAGTCACAGCAGTTCGTAACCACGTGCACTCTATGAACGTTAAGTGACAGGAGCAGCTGATTTACGTTAGCACTAACGCGGGTCGTCGAAACGAATATCGCCCATTACTGCACCACGTTTACAAACAAAGGGCACCGGTAGCAGACGATGGAGGTTTCGGCGGGGGCGCCTTCGTCTAGTACAGTTTTTTATTCGCCTCAAAAAAAAAAAAAAACTGCGGAGCAGCGTCGCCTCATAGTTTTGCAAATTTGCATGATTACAAATTGCCTCGGTGCTTCTTTACAGAGGTATTTATTGAGGAGACAGGAATGAAGCAGGTTGCGAGAGCTTCCACTTTGTACAGCGAACACCAAACACGGTGCTAAAGAGAAGTGAAGGAGAAACGAAGCTTTGAGCTTTTGAATGCTAACGCCACGAACGCACAGACCTCATTTCTTAACGTTCGTTTGCTGACCGCCCCGCAAATCCCGCCGAGGCATCAATTTTTTCGAGCCAGGAAGAGCGAGGCAACGGAAGAAACAAGCAAAACATCCCTAACAGCATCAATCCACTTTCCTTCTCTGCAAGGAGGGCGCAAGAAGAGCAAGGGAACCGATGGGGAGAGGGGGGGGGGGGGGGGGAGCGGGGTCTCGAGTCATTAACCGTGCTTACGCGTTCGTTTATACTTTTTTGGTTAACTTCCAAATGCTACTGAGTTTAGGGGTGTAAATCATTCCCCTCTCCCACTAACTGCCTTTGATGACTCACGTCTCCCGACATCGTTCATCCAATGACAGACCACTGCATACAATTTAAAATTTCAATGCCAGTCGAGTTTGAATTGTTTCCAATGACCGTTTTGCTTTCGTGCTTTGCCGTCTCCATTTGTTGTAAATTCTGATGAGCTGAACTCGCCACGACGTTCTTACTAATTACGCGTACTGGCTCCATTACCGTGGTTAACATCGTGAGGAGCTGATAATTTTTTTGCTGGTAGATCGCGTTTTGCATGCACGCAGCTGGTATTCTTTCGAAGCACGTGTCGCCGATGTAATCATGTCGTCTCTTGAATATAATCGTCACGGAGAAACGAAGTTTTCGGCCGGATCCGAAAACCGCGAGAAAGAAAAAAAAGTTCGCCCTCGTGGCCGACGCGGTACGCAGTCACTGTACTCCGTTTCATACGTAACAGCCAACGCTGCGAAGGCTGCGGAAGTAGTGCGCCCGCAAAGCGATATTACCCCGCCACGTAACAATCAACCTTCTCGGCAAATCGGTGATCTTTTGGATGAAAACAAAGAGTTGTATAAAACGAAGTGCTGGCATTGGGGATCGCGGTTAAAGTTGAGGCGATCACTGTTCGGCCCCTCTGGCCATAATTTTCACTGAGTGTGAGCTACTGCTTAGGCGCGGATGGAGTCGAAGCGATTCGCCCCACAAGCCACGTTTCATATCGCTACGTATCATTCTTACTTATCATTCTTACTGCACATCGGCAGCGTCTACCGGATTAATCCGTGCTGCTGCACCCGCCACAGGCGCGGCCCATTCCTGAGAAGGCAGGGGTCTGCTTTTATACTGCAGTAGGTTCTCGTTGCCGCTGAATAGGACGATCAGCTACGGGCAGGAGATAATTTTCCGGACATTCACAATCTCTCCCCACCTCCATTTGGCGACGACAGTTCGCATGCCATCCCTCACGTGTTCGGTCGCCTCGTCGCCGAGCGACAACGCTAGTAGACTTGACTCTTACGCAGCGCCGGGTAAGCGCTAATTTGTGGTTTGTGCTTAAGGCCCTGAAAAACCTTCTGATGGAGAGCATAAACTTACTCTGCCACTACATTGTGTTGTCATGACAAATAACACAATTGAACCCACAGCAGAGGGCCCACAATCACGCGCATAAGTTGGCGAGCCCTTTCCAGAGACTTTTTCATGCTCGCGCCCTCCTCCATTTCAAGCTCCTGCGTATCTCTGTTAAGAGTTGGCGATCAGTTAGGCTCTTTCAAACGCCATGCTGCTACAATGGCCGTGGCCAATCAGCCGCGTTGCTCAGATGGGCTAAGAATCTCAGCGTACCGATAGGGCCGAGTGGGTGGGGCCGGCGGAGGAGCGTCGACCTTGCAGCGTGCAAAAAGTGACAAGAGAAGTAAAGGCGCACGAACGGTAGAATCAAAATTTGACTAGATATAACTTAGCTTCTAACAAAAGTACTAAAATATTCTTCTGGAGAATATTCCTGAAGCCCTTTAACGTCCCGGGCATATCAAAACTTTGTTGAGAGCCCCTTTCAGGGCCCATTTAAAGGGCGTTAGTGTGCTATGCCAGGTGCTATGCCAGGTGTCATCGTTGATTCCGCTGAGACTTAATGGGCCCCTAAAATGATTTTTATGGGCATATTCTAGTGCAAAAGATCTGTAGAGGTAGTCTTTGCGGGTATTCGAGTCTAATTTGAAAGCTCTGCGTGGATTTTATAACTTAAAAAAAATTTCTCGAAATCGTTTCTTTCAGTAGCTCGCGTCTGCGAGCTACTGCGCTGCTCTAAGGGCGCCTCCTGTCAGAGCCATGCTTGTGATTTTTCTCTCACAACGCCGACGCCAGATTTTCCGGAGAACGAGGCCTTTAACGCTATCTCGTTAAAAGTCGGTGCCTGGCCGCGAGGGAGATGACTTCACAATGCCACGTGATCATGGCGCTGGTCTCGCCCTTTCTTGCGCGACCGGAAGCGGCAAGACAAGCAATACACCGATTTCTCAAAGGTTACTGCGCATGCGCGCGTTTACCGGAAGTAGCCAGCAAAAGTGGGTGCTTTCCCGCCATAAATGGCATGTGGCTGAAACTGGAATGACACGTATGCTAAACGACCAGTGTGCACAAAACGTTAGGAATTATTCCACATTTCACGGTTTTATACCCTCGCTTTCTCATTCCGTGAAATAGAGAAAGCACTATGGCTATAGTATGGCAGCTCGAGATATCAGGAGTGAATATGCGCATTAAAAGTACATTGTGGATTCCTGAATATTATAATAAAACTGAGCACACTTGTTCCCTTACAACCTTACACCGGGCAGAAATCGCTACAAATAAGCTTGACGACGCAGCACGAAGGTAAATCCGATCACCTTCTTTTTACCAATTTAGGGGACTGCCTCAAAGCTGAACGGCGCGTAAAAGACATTTCAAACAGCTTCAGAACTTGAAAATTTGCCATTTGTCAATGTCCACTGATCAACAGGAACAAGACGGCTAAATGTATTGAACAGGTCTTCTTCAGCTGCATCTCGTTAACAGCTTCTGTGCAACGTCGTTTGGACATTTCTCTTCTAGAAAACGGAAAATCCGGGACCCTCTACTTCGCACAGTTGTTGGAGCTCATGACACCCCTCAGGTGAACAAACTTGTCCCGCAATTCCAGCATTCATGCAGAGAAACATCGTGTGGCGACGCAAACAGGGCTGCTCCTCGCGCGTGCGCCAAGCACCGCGCCGACGCGGCCGCCGGCCGGAGTACCACAACTCCCAGAGTGCATCGCGGCGGCGGTGGCGTAGCGCAACTGCTGGTGAAATCGGTCTATTGGAACCAGTCGGGTGGAAGGTGTCGGTGCAATCTGGGCCCCCGACGTGGACGAGGACACAGAAGAGACGTATGAAGAGGAAGTGGATGAAGTTATACTCAACGCATGATTATGTGTGCGCTAGTGAAGATATGATGACAGTGACCGCATTGTATACCTGGTGAAAGAACTGACACAAACACAGAAACATGTAACAGCAATGTTGCTTCTGATACTGCCGCATTCTACTCTTAAAGTTACTTCAGCGTCCCCATAATTTCTTCGCAGGAGTCTCGTAGTTCGCCGAGGTTCCAAGATATTCGCCTTCTAATTTTGGAGCTTAGTACGCGTAAATACGCTTGCAGGAAGGTGCAGATCGGCCTGAAATTCCGGCCTGGTGAAGAGGGGGATTTGTGGGGGGAGGTGGCCCCCCTCTCTAAGGCGAGAAATTTTTCAGCGAAAAAAAAGTCAAGAAAATACATGGTGGGAACGAAAAATACATGGAAAATACATGGGGCATATGGAGTCTATGGAGAACCCTTTTGGTGCACCCGCCGTAAAAAAAAAAAGTTTTTCGGGCTGCCTTTCAGCGGCTGGGACTCATGCCCAGCGAAGAAAAAAGGAAACTAAACACGGTTCTCGAGAGAAGACGAATTAAAATAATTCAATAAATGGGCATGTGTGTGCGTGGGAGGGGGTCGAACCATTGGCTTTCGTGCGGTACTGCGTAGGTCTCCTGCCGTCAAACTGCCCTGGAGAACGCATAGAGCACTACGGCTTCATGATGCAGCTGGACTGTTCCGTGAGCCTTCGCACGCGCGGAATGACGAGGCGCATGCTAAAAGGGAATTTATCTGCAAACGCGACCAAACATACACGTGCGCTTCTTAGAGCAGTTCTGATGCCCTTCTTAATCGGCTTTTGTCTCGTTTCGATTGTGCTGTTATTATGCGTTACTCGTGAAAGACGTCGGTCTGTTTAGTAGCAGCCTGCTAATCGTCGTGTTTCCTGTGGGCGCTTCGGTTTTCAGCGCTGTAAGAAGTTATACGAAGCCTATGAAGTTTCCTGTTCCCCAGAAGAGTGTCGTCCATCACTTGAGCGCCGAGAAGAAGCTAGGACGTCTGGGACATGCGTGCTAGGACGTGCTAGGACAGCCGGAGCTAGGATTTGAAGGAAAAGGAAAAACGCAGGAAACGGAGAAGAAGAGGGAACAAAAATCATAAAACAGTCGGCACACTTGGTGAACGAAGGCTTACGGATTGAGGAACAACCGCGAGCGGAATGCGCGACAAAGTACCACGCATTGATGAAGAAAGTGTGCCGTCGCGCGGCAATCATTACAACGTTGTGATAATAAATTTGGCCATGTCTGCTCGAACCGACGCTCTTCACATAAAAGTGAATGATCGGATGGATCATGGCTGTCTAGAGTTCTCTGCATCGCGGCGTGGATGGAGCGTCTCAACGGCGGCTCCGCCGTAGGTTATGCAAACCTCTCGCCATTCCGCTCTCTTGAATGGGAGCTGTCTGTGAAGCGTCTATAAAGCTTGTATCAGTGTTATTGGAGCATCTCTTGCTCGAAGAAATTCGCCGTAGCAAGTAGTGAGGTTAGATGATGCAAAGATGTTAGTGTTTTTCCTTGATGCTGTTCCCGCTTTTTTCGTGACCGGACGATACGTTGCGGCGGGTGGAGAGTACAACACCTTCTTCAACTATACCCGTTTATTTAGAGTTATGTTACTGAGGTCGGCAGGCGCGCCAGTAAATGCTACAAACTGAAACTCTCAAGAAGGCCGGAGTCACACCAAGCGGAATCTCAGCAAGCCTGCCACTATTCAAGAGTCAAGCACACAAACTACCAGTTTAATACCACGGAAAGCGGCCAGAACGCGCCACCAAGCGAGCTATCTGCCTTCCGCTCTCGAAGAGGCCGGAATCCGAACCAAGCCGGATCTCCGTCAGCCTCTGACACACGACCGAATCGGACCGCCTCGTTCGGTCACCGCAACGCAACTGCCCTAGCTCTTTATCGCGCGCATGCAGTCCGTCAATTTCGTGTCAGTTTCTCGCTTCTAGCTAATCACTGCTCTTCTCGCCCTCTCCCGCAGAAATTAAACATTAAAAAAAACAAGGAAAAATTATAGCTACTCACGCGCCACTTCCACCAACCGGAGTTAAGATACAGAAATCCTCGCAGGTCAATGGAGCCTCGGGTACGCCAGCGCCCGAGCACCGCGGCTCAAGCCAAGTAGTGCAAACAGCAAAACTTGTTTTTAGACCGAACGCGAAGACTTGTCCGTGTTCCCGCAGCATCCGGTTTCCAGTAGCCATCTCCAAGGGCTTCCATCCCAAACGCAATGCGGGCGTACTCCGGAACAGCGTGATCGTGCGATCCGAAAGGCGATAAAATGCGGCCCAATGAAACCGCGGTATTTACCATTGAAATTTAAATGCTCTTCCCATTTTCAAAACTGTATTCTGAGTATCAAAACTATACAGTAAATATTAGAGACTATCTGAATCCAAAATAGCATGCCATTAATAATTTACCAAAAATTTTCGGCTTCAAGTTTAGTCAAGGCGATGGCAATACTTTATCAGTATTTCATCGGTATTTAGATGAGGCTGATCAGCTGATGGGGCAGGCGGCGCTAGTGGAAGGTTCGAAAATCCCTTCACCGTACCACGCGATTTTCGGTGCAGCGTACGGCGCTCTTTCCGCCCATGGAGGAAGGCCTTCAAAAGTTCGTATGCTTTCAAAAGTGCGTCTCCGGGTCAGTGTTGCCACAGCAGTTAGAAAAAAGAAATTCATGGGGGCACTTTGTTGACCTAAAGTGCTGTGAGGCGGAAGCCTTAAGTGTTGCTGCTTGTGCCAGTGGTGTGTGGTTAAGATGTTAAGCTTCGCCTCTAAGAGTGGAACGCGACAGCGTCTTGCAACGCTGCCAGGGAGTTCAAAGAACGCCATCGTCCGTTCGGCTCTACGCCTTGCTCGACGGTAAATTGTTTTTTGAGGAAAGGAAATGTATCCGTCTCGCATATCTCGGTGGACACCTGAACCTCGCCGTAAGGGAAGGGAGGAAGATGGGAGTGAACGAAGACACCGTATTCACTAGACGCGCCTTTGTTCATTCCAAACCATCGAGCTGGCATGGCGGAGTGGTTAGCATGCTCGTCTCGCATTCCGGAGACCGGGGTTCGATTCCCCAACTCGACCGATTTCCTACTCGGTTTTATTTATCTATCCGGTCTTGCTAGAAAGGTTAATTAGGCTAATTGGTTAATTAACTAAACTCAGTCCCACTTACTTGGAGCATCACTATACCATCCCTTTAATTGGTTGCATGGTTACTAGCCAAAGTACAATTGGGCCCGTTTGAAATTCGCGCGCAGTGACGTCACGACCATTTCGACCAATCTGAAACGCGAACACATTTGCTAACACGTCTTGGTCACGACAGTATGAGGCATTAAAGGCTTTCGCCTTAATAGTAGCCAATTTTGGCGTCAAAAATTAGCAGAAATCAGTAGATTTCTGCTGATTTTCGGTGCCTCGCTGCCTTCTCGGTATCGGCAGTTTGAACAGGAGCACTCACTTGCAAGATACTTTTAGGCAAAACAAAAACTCTCGCCCCTCGCTTGATTTTCTTGAGCTCCCATTCGCTTGTACTGCTTTTCTTTTGTAGTCGACTAAAAATGTGACAATACTGACATACATTATATTTTGTATCCCTTTCCCGAGTATGGAAGAATCAGGTTCGAACTGTATGTCCTACCAATAGAAAAGGGTGCGGCCAATTTGGTGGCCACCTCATAACCACTGCCGAAAATCGCCGCAAAGTTGCGTCACCATCGGCGCGAAACAAGCATTTCTGGAGCAGATTTCTGGAGGAGACACGGGAAGCGCAGTGTGTGCCACACTCCGCTTCCCGCCGTCCACGCAGATGAGTCCACGCAAAAACAAACATCACAAATAGAAAACCGGCGTCCAGACGGCGTCGGGAAGAGAGGAAGGAGGATAGGCAGGCGATGCAGTAGGCATTCTAGGGCCAGCGCACCGAGCCAGACGTCACGTGTGCGCCCCCCCCCCCCCCCCCCCCCCGCCCCGTGGAGACGACTGGCGCCGTCTGTGCGGGGGAAGGCGCCATAGTCAGTGCTCTGAGAAGGAGGCACTGGCCGTGCCGTGCGGGCGGCCACCTGTCCAACGGTAACCGTGGTACCGCATCAACATTTTCATTATCAGCCGCGAGTGTGTCAGATGCTCAAATTGCAGAGTAAAACATGTAGACATTATGCCTGGTAAGGGCGTTGAATTCTCTTCTGCGAAGCCTTGTTTCACGAAACAAGTCCGATTTAAGCTCAATGAGGTTTCAAAGAACTTGCTGCAGCCCCCCTCCCCCCCCCCCCCCCAAAAAAAAAAAAATGCTTTACGAAATGCCGCTGTGAAATAAAAGTGGGGAACAGTCTGCTAACGACGTTGGCGGGCATAGTCTTCATTCACACTGTGAGTTGTTCAGTACAGTCGTATTTTCTTCTTTTCTTCTACCATTCAAACGCATCAAAGACTGCGCCCAGAATAGGAGAACGATGGGACATGCGCTTGGTTGCAACCTAGCGCCTGTCCCGTCGCTCTTGAATTCTAGAAGCTATGGACCAACTTGCCCCGCTGGGTGTTTTTCTGTATCTTCTTTCTATTTTCTATTTTCGCTGCAGTTGCGGTATAGACCTTATGCGAAATGCACTGCCATCTAGCGGTCGCCGCGCGCGATCCGCCATGTTGGAGGATAGCCGCAGGATTCACAGCACGTACTGGTGCACGCTAGCCGCGCGCTCGAGTTTCACCGTCCTCAATATGCCCACATATTGCTTAGTGCCTTGCTGTAAGCAGAAGGGTCACAAAGGCGCCCAGGGAAAAAAGGCAAGAGCGCTTGATTTGAGCGCATTTCTATTTTTGGACTGCGGTCCCCGACATCCGCGACACAAATGTTGCAGTACCGTCGCTACATGCCGAGACGTCGCGAAACGCATTTCGTTATCGCCATGTAGCAAATGAAATTAGAAATAAGCTTTGTAGGCACGAAGAAAATATCACACAAAAGTAGTTTTTCTCCTGCGATTGCCCGTGAAGTGCTGCGATTATCGGCCTCGCAAGAGGGTAATCGTGATCAGCTGTTCAGTGGTACGGGTCGCGCTTTGTGAGAACCGTCGCTCCTAGCGTTATCCGCCGCAGCGGTTACACGCATTAGCTTTTAGTGCGAATATTTGTTTCGACGGAAACACTAGCAAGGGTCAAGTGCCCGTGGCACGGAACGTTTGTGCACTGCAAGTCAGTCAATCGTTCACCAGGGAAAGGTGCCTATGTTGTGGAGCGACGGCTTGTTTGCATGTAGCGATTTCACTTAACCGACCGGTTTCCACGAAACCGTGTGTTGTGTAAAAAAAAAAAGAAAGGACCGTAAGGGAAGCCGCTCAAGCGGTACCATAGTTTAAACTAGTAGCGGGAATGAATAACGCGTGTAGAATCCTCCAAAAATATCAGCGCACAACTGCTTGCTCGTCGTGGTAAGACCATAGACACTGCTGCATTCACGGGCTACGTGTTTTTAACTGCGATAGTCCGAGAATGGTAAACAATTGTGTAGTGGGGTCGTGCGGGGACCTAGAGGTCTATGTGCCCGGTAATAATAATAACGTTTTCTTTCTCTGTCTAGGGCACTAGCGCAAACTAGGGGCTCTGGGCACTAGAGCACTAGGGCAAACAAACAAATGCGATAGAACATTTGAAGGAAAATGAAAAGGGTCGCATGTTGAGAGGCCACTTCTTTCGACACTGCCAACATGAGCGTGAAGTTTATTATCGTTTGCTTTCGGTGTCGACGCAACACACAGAGAACGCTACCGCAACAGTAGCAATTCAAGCGGCACGCCCGTTCAAAGTATCCAACCAAATAAAAACTGACTCAAACTAGACCGAAATGCGCACATTTTTAGCCGTAAACGAAAATTACACTTGCTTCGTACATTTCTTGGTGTTCAGCGTCGGCAAACTGACGAAGGACTCAGTGAAAAACCTGTAGCGTCGTACCCGGTGGCGTTCGGAAAGTGTTTTGGTCGCGTAGTAAGCGTCTGAGAAGTCACTTGGAAACTTGGGCAGCAGAAACAGGTCGACTCACCATTCAGTCATGTTTACAGGCTCAAGTGACAGGAAATAAGATTTTCGAGCCAGCACAGCAGTAAGGAAGCTAACGCAGGGCACGCCTAAATCCAGAGAGCAGAGGCGGAACGAGCTTCAGTCATCCTCCAACATGGCGGTTTTCCGCTGGTTCTTCTTTTCTCCGATAGATGGCAGCAATTTTGCATAAGGTCTATAGCAAAGAGTTGCCGGAAAATCTGATGGGCAGAGCCAACCACTGTAGTCTTACCATGGCCATAAAGCAGCAGATTCACCACCTTGTTCCGAGTAATCGCTTGATATTCAGCGTTTGGGTAATGCGTAGATGTGCCAGCAAAAGAGGTTTAGCTCGAGGTTAACCACGAGTCATGGTGCGCTACCACCATTGGCCCTATTTTTGCATTGTGTATTTTGACTTTCTTTGCTTTTGCTTGACCTAAACTGGGTTAACTTGGTTGATATGTCATATTATGCAAGTTTGCGTTATATGGTATCCTTTTATACTTGCACTGCGGTATAATTGGTCATTCTCTGCATTCACAGATCCCTGGGAGTCCTGGTTCCATTTCCGGCGCCGTGATGCAGCGGTTAAGCGATGGCCCTGCGATGGCAGGTGCCGCCATTGATTGGGCTTGTGAGACCCAGGTTGTTTTTCCTGAGGAGCCTATCGCGATCAATCATTAACTGAAGTGCCACGGTGGGCAGTTTGCTCACAATGCGGTGGACACGTTGTGACGACGTCACAATGTTACATGACCTAGGTAGCCCACGTGCCAAGAGTAGGCTTCAGGCAGACAGACAACCGCTTTTCAGCGGAGTGGCAGCGCTAGGGCACTAAAATGGCAACCACAGGAATCGTTCACTCGAGACTCGGGATGTTTGTGATTATAACAGCCCATCCGAAATGCTGCATTTTAGGCGACCCGTTTGATTTTGAAGCAGTCTGAATAATTTTTTTTTATTTTAAGCAACGTCGTAAGTGCCTCACTGCAGTGGAAAGGCGGCATCGCGTCTGGGGAAGACATTAAACAAATAAAACACTTCAAAGCCGTGGTAACCGGATTCGAACCCGCGTCGGCGCGAACAGATCAGTTCCGCTGACAGCTGCTTCGGACCACTACGCCATCGCAGCAGCTTTTTGTAAATAAACATGATATTTATTACACTAAAAATATATTCTATTTGCATCAATTATTTGCAAGGCTTTTACGAAACGCCACGAAAGCCATCGCAAAAAGCCAGAGCAACAGAGCATTAGACGGGAAGTGAAACTAAACATTTCACCAAGAGGGAGTGCCACTCCAGTTTAAAGTCAGTCGGTGCATACACATCCCTCATATGAACAATCATTTGGCGGAAATCTTAACATCCTGCCTTTTCGAACTGCCAGGCTCTCGAACTGTGGTTTCAATGCCGCCGTCTTCGTCACCTACCCGCGTTCAGGCATGTTACTTACACTGTCAATCTCTCGCGCTATAGGTTGAAAACGCGGTGGTCATCATCTTCCATCCGTGCGCGTGGAAGCGACATCAGATGAGCATGCAGTTATTAACCCGCACGAAATGGCTGGAGATTAGAAGCAATGAAATTCTGTTTGAATACCCAGTGCTGTCGCAATGTGATCGGAGAGTGGTTAGTAAGCGACTTACAAACTTTTCATCTTTGAGTCTATTTTGTGCTTAGCGCTTATTGAAATTGTCAAGGTAAATGGTACTGCATTGTTTTCTGAATATTCTTGGCGAGTATTAGTTTCTGTACACAGACACAACAACGCGCTGATTTATTTCAGCAGTGCATGCAGATAAAATTGCGATGCACGTACAGGGAACATGTATAGCTAGCTGAAATTCCCGACCTGCATCATATATTTTACGCCGATGACATCACTCTCTGGTGTTCGTCTGCATGACTCTCCCGGTCACGTACAGGACACCCTGCAACGTGGCCTAGATCTCATTGACTCCTTTCTCACCACTGCTGGCCTCTCTCCTGCTCCTGAAAAATCCGAGCTCCTTCTCCTCAACCATTCCTCATACCAGCGCTCACACAACCAATTCGTCTCTCTCCACCTTTCTGGCTCTCCCATTCCTGTCGTCACGCAGTGCAAAGTTCTTGGCTTTCCTTTGCATGCAGCCAAGAACGTGCAAGCCCTCCACCGTGCTGTCACCACCTGCCACTCCGTAACTCACCTCCTGCGGCGCGTGGTCACTCGGCGCTCAGGTCTCCACGAGGCTCATGCGTGCCGAGTTGCCCACGCGCTGGCCCTCAACAAGGTCTTGTACTTTGCACCCTACGTTTCCTTCAATCAGACTCAACTTAACGCTCTTGAGACTGCCCTTGTGGGCCTCTACAAGGCAGCTCTCAACCTCCCTATCACTACCTCTACTGCAAAGATCTTTGCAACAGGCCTCTTTCATCCTCTCCGTTCTCTGCTCTCTCTCCATCATGACTCGCAGATTGCCCGGCTTTCCCTTACCCGTCAGGGTCAGTGGTTACTGACTCAAGCGGGTATCTCGCCCATTCCCTGCGCCCCGTTTACCTCTCCTATTCCCACCCCGGCTCCCAATCTTCGGATCCTCCCCCTTCCGTCAAACATGTCCCCCGTTCTGCACGCCGGCCGTCGTCATGCGGCCGCACAGCACCATTCCCCTCTCTTTGATACCCAGGGTGTAGCTTACACGGATGCCTCCTTCGTGGCTCCCCGAGGTTCCTGCGGCTACGCCCTGTACCACCCCCACCTCCCCGCTCCTGAAACTCACACCAGTGGGCCGTTTCTACGCCCTCCGGATGCATTGTCCCTCGAGGTCCTCGCCATTGCGCATGCCCTCCAGTCATTTTCCCTCCTTCCCTCTCTTCAAGAGTACACAGTCTATTCAGACTCACAAGCCGCTATACACCACATACAGAAACGCACCCTAACCCCTTCTCTTCAACAGGAGGTCGAACGAGCGGTCTCCGCATTGCAGCCTTCCACCGTTTTCCTCCGCTGGGTCCCTGGGCATTCAGGGATTGACGGCAATGAGCTGGCTCATCAGCTCGCCCGTGACACACTTTTCCGGGCACCGTTGATCCCCTGGCCCAAGCCCTCGGAGGACGGTGGGAGACTCACCCTTCGCCACACCATAAAAGAGGTCTACCTCGAGCTCCGCCTCGACAAACGCCTTTACCCTCCCCCTCATCCATCACTCACAGTGCCGGAGGCTCGCCTTCTTCGGCACATTCAAATGAATGCAATCATCACCCCGTCCCGCCTCTTCCTCTATCGCCATCGATCGGACCCTTCCTGTCCCAACTGCCCCTGTATCTATGCGGACCTGGCCCATTGCCTCTTCTATTGCCCGGCTGCTCAGCAGTCGGGTTCCTTCCCCCTACCCTCTCTATCCATCACCACCTGGCTCGACTGGCTTGGCGCTGAAGGGGAAGAACAGCGGCTTCTGGTCGCCCAGGCGGTCGAAATGCTCGGCCTGTAAATTATGGTCGATTAAAAGTCTTACTACTACTACTACTGTATGCATAGAGTGCGTGCCAGATGTAAAGGCAGAGTGATATTTTGGGGCTCAACTCGTAACTACCTCGATTATGTCTCACGTATCAGCTCTAACAACACACACAACGCACACACTCGATATAAGCGTCTAGCCTCTCGTGCAACAATGCCTCGAGGGCTTGCCTTATACAGGGTGTTTAACTTAAGACTTTACACAATTTTTAAAAATATGCTTTTTGGGTTAGAAGAGCGCTTTATTCGGCTTAGGATTGTCAGGGATGAAGTATACATTAGAATACAGCTAAGATGTGCTCACTAGCAGGCTGGTTAACTAATGTTAAATAGTTAGCTTTTTAGGTTTGGCTTACGGTTTGGTTTATGGGGTTTAACGTCTCAAAGCGACTCAGGCTATGAGAGACGCCGTAGTGAAGGGCTCCGGAAATTTCGACCACCTGGGGTTCTTTAACGTGCACTGACATCGCACAGTACACGGGCCTCTAGAAAGTTACCTTTGTAACTATTACTGTTAGGCCCCTTAATTATTTATAGGCGTGTAGCCGATTGTAAGTTATATACATATCAGTTTTCACAATTTCGAAAGCGCAGTTACCTTCGGCGCTGTGGTCCGACTAATTTTGCATACACAGCGCCAAAATGCATGCGCTTTCGAGAAGCTTGCAGGCGAAGCAACCTCTCCAGTGCAAGTAACTCGTCGAAATAGTTAAGATTTGTTGGGTAATGGCGCCGAGGGTACCCGCTTTTTCGAAATTATAAAAACTGATATGAATATTACTTACGATGGGCTACATGTCTTTCAATAATTAAGGAGCCTAACGGTAATTTAGTTAAAAGGTCAGCTATTCAATATTAGCTAACCAGCCTGCTAGTTAGCACGTCTTAGCTGTATTCTGATGTACTACACCATTCACAATGCTACTCCGGAAAAAGCGCTCTTCTAACTCAAAAAGTCCATTTTTTTTAATTTGTAAAATCTTAGGTTAAACACTCTGTATGTGCATTACCAATAGTGTCGCCAGAAGTTGGCGACTCGAAACAATAACTCGAGTTTCAAAACAACTATTGTTGAGGGCGAGGGAGGGCCCGCAAAATTTTGCGAAGTAAACGTGCGTGAGGCATAGGTCGGCACATTCACTGAGTGCAATCATATCGCCTCACTCACACTCACGTCCACTCATACACACGCCAACTCACTCACTCACTTCCGTGAGTGTGAATGCGAGTGGGTGGATGTGAGTGTGGGTGGTCATGAGTGTGAGTGCGAGTGGGTGGATGTGAGTGTGGGTGATCATGAGAGTGAGTGGGTGTGGGTGGTCACGAGCGTGAGTGCGAGTGAGTGGATGTGAGTGTGAGTAAGGATTAGTGTGAATGCGAGTGAGTGGATGTGAGTGTGGATGGTCATGAGAGTGAGTGCGAGTGGGTGGATGTCAGCATGGGTGGTCACGAGTGTGAGTGCGAGTGAGTGGATGTGAGTGAGTGAAGATGAGTGTGATTGAGTGGATGTAAATGTGAGGGGAGATGAGTGTGAGTAGAGAGTGGTGAGGGGTGAGTGATGAGCAGATGTGAGTCGATGTGAGTGGCTCTCAGTAGACGAGGGTCGTGAGTGGATGTGAGTGGTGGTTGTACGCGACAGTGAAGTTTGCCACTTGTGTTTTTCGACGATGGTATCCGCTTAGCTATATTTATGTGGCTGACAGCTAAGCCAAGCAAATATTCACTGCTGAGCGTGCTCGAGACAGCGTACGACATCATGTCGGTGTCTTTGGACGCCGAAAGCAGAGGATTCCGCTGGCGTGGGAATAGTAATCTTTATTTGCTGTTGGCCTTACTAGTTCACCGCTGGCATTGGCCAAAGATCCTCACTGATGCAATAAGCCACAACGGGTGGTCAGATCTTTTGATCAAATTTCGCGTTGCCACTTCTAGAAAGGTAGATGTCTCTTGTCACGTCTCTATACACGGGTCGAGCTCACCTACGCACAGTTACAGTACTTGCTGCTAAAAACATGACTGTCCACTTCTCAGCAGTCACTAGCGTAAAGAGGGATAGTGAGCACTGCAGTGGACGCGTAGGTTTTTTTATGTACCCGGGAGTGTGCATTGTAGAACTCTGCTCTGGTCGTAATTTTTTTTTATTGGGCCGGACGCGGAACCGGCAGAGGCTTCCATTGCCGACGCAAAGAACCTGACCTACGTAGCTCTTGAACTGCACAAGCTCGGCTGAAGCCTGCAAATGACGCGAAAATCAAGCGCGCTTTTTGGTAACGCCAGATATTCTTGCTTCAATCATGTACTTGAAGGAACCGGTCGTTGCCAATCAATCATGTGGTTTTAGTTTCCTGTATGCATATCATCAGTCATGGTGATGCCTTGACGCTGAGGAGATAACCGTAGTTGTAATATCTGATGTTATAATCTCCTCCAGAAATGTTTGTTTCGTGCCGATGGTGGCGAAACTTTGCGGTGGTTTTCGGCAGTGGATATGAGGCGGCCACCAAATTTGCCGCACCCTTTTCTACTGGTAGGACATACAGTTCGAACTTCATTCTTCTATACTCGGGAAAGGGATATCAAATGTAATGTCTGTCAGTGTTGCCACATTTTTGGTCGAGAAAAGACTACAAAAGAAAAGCAGTACAAGCGAAATAGAGCTTATGAGAATCAAGCTGGGGGCGACAGTTTTTTTTTCGCCTAAATGTATCCTGCAAGTGAGTGCTGCTGTTCAAACTGCCGATACCGAGAAGACAGCGAAGAAAAACCGTCCGACGGACACCATAGCCAAAAATGTGACGAGAACAGAACAGGATGGTGGGGGCGGGGTGAAGAAAGGGGTTGCGGGATTGGGGTACAGGGGAACGTTTCACAAATAGGTCGAAGGGTGCCGGCATTTGCACCAAGGACTGCGCATAGAACAGGGAACAGTTGAGAATTAAGCTCCCCCATGTTCTCCCCAGAGTACACAAAAAAAACGCTGTTTTTTAGGGTCATGAAGAGGCTCCCGTCTGCATCATGTACGCGGAACGCAGGCTGACCTGCCAAGTGCTGCCTGTGTGCACAGCGTGTTTCTGATTTGTGGGGCCCAATATTCGGCATTGGGTGAGTGAAATAGGCATGTGAAACGAGATTCTGTTTTATCTTTGTATTTGCAATACTGTAAGTGGAATAAATTCTGTTCGGACGCTCCGATTTCACCAATTCTATCCCCACTGATATCTCGACAGCAAGAGGAATCCTTTGTACCCGATGGTATACGATTTCCTTTAAAATCTTCTGGATAGAGTTTTTTTTCCTCGGTAACTTCCATTTCAAAAGGGCAGGCACTGCAAAATGGCTCACAAGTTTGCTGTATACGTACTCTTCGACGAACGACATTTTCTCCATAAACAACGCAGTGGACTACAGGAGTTTAACTAGATGCAGTGTTAGTACACTGCATATATGCCCACGCAGATGCTCTCAGGGTCTCCGCACTCACCGTCCTCAAGCGAGGACACTGCGCTGACTTCTCAAGCCTCCTTCAGACAGGGACTATGCGCAGCGCGGACAACATGATGCAATGCAGTCGTGTCCACAAATCGGTCATACATGCCTGCTCTGGCTAGACGAAGCCAGCCCTGCTCTTAACTATGACCAAAAGTAAGCTCAAGAATCTGTTGTAAAGGGATTGAAAACGGCCACTCCCCATCTGGATTTTTTTTTTGCAGGGCTAATCTTTATTTGGGGCCCATTCCAGCTATTTTCTTTTGCGTGATAAACTCGCTCTAGATTTTCAAAAGCACTCTGGAATTCCCACGCTGCAAAAAGTATTCGTAGTCGTCACATGCCTCCAAGGTGTTCATGCATACTCACAGGTACGTCATTTTCAAAGAAAACTTATTATTGTTACTTGGACAGTTCAAAGACATGTCAAAGCATCTTAGCTGACGCTAAACAGGCACTTATCGTCTGAACAGGAAACGCGGAAGCGCATGTGCGTTACATTGGCTCGAGCCATGGATGATGCGTGATAAGTGACCTCTTCCTTCGAGCATCGAAACTGTGAGAATTGGCCAAAGAGATCGACCAAGCACCTGGTGGCTCACCACCACATCTATGCGACCCAGGCTGTGCTAGGGCTGAGTGAGCGTTAATGTAGTGAGTGGTCATGAGCGCAAGTGAATGGTTGTGAGTGGTCATAAGTGAGTGTGAGGGGTCATGAGTGAGTGGTTGCGAGTGTGCGTGGACATGAGTGCGAGTGAGAGTGAGTGGTTGTCAGTGAGAGTCGACAAGGGTGCGAGTGAGTGGTTGTCAGTAAGAGTCGACGAGAGTGCGAGTGAGTGGTTGTGAGGGCGATTGGTAATGATTGTGAGTGTGAGTGAGTGGTTGTGAGTGTGAGTGGACATGAGTGTGAGTGAGAGTGAGTGTAGGTGAGTGCGAGTGGCCGTGAGTGTGATTGAGCCACCCATCATGGCGCCGAGCTATGGCGTAAGGGTGGGCCGGAAAATTTTTCATTTTGAGGGCGAGGGTGAAGGAGGGTCATAGATTCAAAGAGAGAGCGAGGGAGGAAAAGAAAAAAATTGGGGCATTTGCCCCCCTCTGTCGCCAAATGACGTGCTCGTCAAAGAAAGGGAATAAAACAGGAACCTGCGTTTGTTTTTTCTCTGCACAGCGCCACAGATGGGATTCACATCAGAGTTTTTTGACCTCATGCCAGGGGCCGAATTACTGAAGGGTCAAATCCCAAACTCTTCATAAAGGATCATCAAGCCTCGCTCCTATTGGTCGTCCGTGGCCGGCGGCCATATTGCTTTTTTGCGTCATGGGCGGCTGCAGATTACGTCATGCATGTGACAGAAGTGATGACGTTGCACAGCTGCATCTGCAGGGGCAAATTTATTGCTTTTTGTGATCGCCTCGAGGCGGTCAATTTTACCGTTGCGTTTGTGACGTATAATGGCGGCGGTGTACGTGGCGATACGACTGAGGCGGCTGCGTCGGTGCGAGCAGTGGCGACAGAGGGAGCACGAAGACGCGTTTGACTTGCTGGACGAGCTGTTTCGACGCCTTTTTCCACTTGAGAAGCAGTCGTCGATGAGTTGGGGGGTGTGCGTGCGAGCGCGATGTAGGTGGGGTGGCAGCACTGCGGTTCTTTGCCACACATAAACAAAACACGGCTGACAAAGAACTTTATTTTTCCCCGCAAATCGCACTTTGTGGTCGTCTTCTTTTGAAGCGAAAACATCACTACGCTAACTGCGGATCGTTTCGCCGGGTCGGGCGCAAGCCACATCTGCGCATGCGCCGTTTCCATGGCAACCGGTTTTCATGGAAACCAGGAGCCAATCCGAGAAAAGACATGCTTTCGCGCGTGTAGCCTCTTTAAGTACTTTAAAGACTTACGATTTAAATGTAAAAAAATGTTGATGGTTTAGCTTGGTTAAACCTAGCGTGTACGCGAAAGGGTCTCACACGCTGCGGAACGGGTTATCCTTGAATTTCTGGCGAAATCTCCTCGTTGCAGTCCCAAATTCACTGAGGCGAATCACGTGCTTAGCCTGTATCTCTGACTCGGTTTCCATCGGCTGTTCCATCGTCTCAGCTATGCTCCTCATTGCGCATGCGCGATGCTCCGCGCGTAGCTGCGCTCGCTTGTCAGCGTGATCGTGCGCTCGCAAAAGTCCTCCGCGGCAGCAAAAGTTACCCACCGGCAAATTTAATAGCAAAACTTCGTACGCTCCTTGTTTTCCTTAATATTTTTCAAGTTTAAGCACAGCTTTTTGGCAAAGTAAAACGTTGTTTATTTTATGGCTGCGTTTTTCTCAAATCTTTCTGCAAAAAATTAGCAGACGGCCTCTCACAGTGCAAATAAACGTCCTAGGGGCAGCACCGGGCTGTAATTGGCTGATTCATCGTTGCTTCAAGTGGCGACGTCTTATCGTCTCGTCATTTTGACTTCACTGTCAATAACTTTGGATCGGATTTGTGATCATTCAGTAATATGGCCCCTGTTGCGTCGGTGGTGTGAGAGACACGAGACTATAGAGTCGCATGACCACAGACGGTACGTTTTTATCCAGTACCACAGGAGGCTGCCATTCTCAGCGGTGTTGTGCGAGGAGTTTCACAACAAAAGTTCCCTCCGCTGACCGCCTGTGTTGAAGCCGGGCGCCGTGCTAACCAGTGCACCAAAATGATCTTGCCGCGCCCTACGGGCGTCCACAAAACGCCCAGGCATGGCACGGGGGGCGCGAACAGCCGCTGAACCGTCTGACGCATTCCTGCAGCGCCGTTTGAGTCAGCATTCCGGACGGCGGGGCGCCGCAGTCGCTGAACGGTGATGTTAGGTGACGAGAGGTATTGGTTACGAGGATATGCATTATGCTCCTACTCATGATGCTACTTCTGATGCTGCTGTTACTATTAGTAATGCTGCCTTACTTCTAATGCATCTTAAATATTACTGATTTTTGATTGCTGTTGCTATTTTTACCACTATTAAATTACCATTACCTCTACCAGCATGACACCATAAACTCTAGAGAGCCTCTCTCTGGACGTCAGGTAGTCTATTGCCCGACAATAGCCAGCCGCGATCCCTGTGGCTCCAGCGAGCCAGCGCGCAGACGAAGCCT
Organism: Amblyomma mixtum; assembly: GCF_055824585.1. Taxonomy (NCBI): domain Eukaryota; kingdom Metazoa; phylum Arthropoda; class Arachnida; order Ixodida; family Ixodidae; genus Amblyomma; species Amblyomma mixtum. The sequence goes on from NC_143014.1 coordinate 209,035,296, forward strand.
CCAAAATCGTGATGAAAACACCGCGTTGTCGGAGGCGTGACACCAACCATTCAAATTAGTTTCAAATAACCAGCTAGAAGGAGTACAAAATAAAAAAGCCGTTCTGCGTTGGCTAAGTGAACAAGTAACATAAGTAATAATAGGCTATCCATGAATATTATTTATTTCTGGACAAAGTTCGCGTGATCTCAGGTCGTCAGTTAAAGGTAACACCTTCTGACGTGTGTATGGCGTAGCGCTGCTCAAAGTCCTGCGTACCAAGCAAAAATACACGTCGTATTGCGTCCCTGACTCTTGGTTTCACCTGCGCGCATTTTCTGCTGACTTGTGGCCTCGGGCAGTATACGTGCCATCAAAAACTAACCCTTGAGATAGGCATCTAAAGATGACAGCTCGTCAAGTTGCCACTACCGTAGTGAAAGTCATTGAATATGCTCTTGCCCTTGCTGTTTGCTGTGTTAATTTCTGGATTCCCGAGCGTGGCGATGACGCGTATTAATTTCTCTTCCGGTCCGTTAGCGTTCAGCTTTTCGTCGTCTCTGCCATTGTGCGTCTTCCTGAGTCGTGGCCCGAAGATCAGTTTCCCCAGTCTTTCCGTCGGCGCTTCGCAGAGGACGAACAGCAGGTAACCAAGCATGTAGCTCCACACGAGTACGGTGAAGGAGAAGGAGACCTGCGAAGAACGTCAGAGGGGAATCAACAGGGAGCTAGTTTGTAGGAGTTGCGGATAAACCGTAATCGGATTATAGCGCGCATGCTGCTTACTAAAGACATTCTTTTTGAACTGGACGACAAGCTTAGTTAAAGGGGCTCTGAAACGCCTTCCGAGGAGAGTACATCGACTAGCTCAATCAGTGCACTGTGTTGTCACGAACACCTGAACCAAATAGTACACTTCTACGCGAAGCAGAGAACCCACAATCACGCGCGAAAGTTGGCGAGCCCTTCCGGGCGACTTTTTCTGGCTCGCGCCCTTCTCTGTCACTCGCCGCTGCGTATACTAGTTGAGAGATGGCTATTGGTTAGATTGGTTAGACGTCAGGCAGCTACCATGGCCGCGGCCAATAATCCGCGTGGTTATGGCGGGCAAGAAACTCTGCCGCCAGTGGTGGGGCCGGAAGAGGAGCGCCAACCTTCCAGCGTGCAAAAAGTGGCGAGGGGAGAGGGAAAGGCGCGAAGACGCTGAAATTCAGATTTTGACTGCAGATAACTCATCTTCTTCTACAAAGCGAAATAAAAAAAATTCTTCCTGGACAATATTCGTTAAGCGGGGGGCTTTAGCATTGCAGGCATACCGAAACTTTATTAGAGCCCTTTTCGAGCCCATTTAAGATGAGCGAATGTATTGGCTCGCATGTGGCTGTTTTCTTTCTTTTTATTGCTGCTGTCGTTTGTGGTGGGCAGCCTAACTGTTCACGCACATGAAGGTGCACGGCACAGGTCACCAGAAAAAACTCTCCATAATTCGAGCCGTTCATATTAACAGGGGTCGGGCACGACCTGTGTATGCTCGGGAGAGCACGACCACCTCTCATCAATTGCTACGATGATTCACGAGCTGCTTTTTGCGTTTGTTCCGGTGCTCCATAACTGCTTCTTTGGCAGCAGCGGTAACAAAGATGCAGTATTTTGTAACAGCAGGCATGTTCACGACGTTGAGGCCGTTTGGAACAGCTCAGCCCGCATATAGCTAATTTGATTCCAACGAGGTGGGATTGGTGTTCAATTCCCAGTTGTCTCTTTTATTCTTCAGTTAATATGCACGCATCTTTCATATGCAAATAATGTCCCTTTTCGACGTGAAGGTGTGTAGCACGGCGCAGTACCGCACGGCGCAGCCCCGCTTTCAAAACACAGACACATTGGTAGTATTCGCAAAATATATACGCGTGTGTGCGTGCCTGCGTGCGTGCGTGTGCGTGCCTGTGCGTGCGCTTACCAAAAATAGGCGAAATAAAGTACGCATACTTTAGAGCTGTCGTTCGGTACGATCAAACCAGTTAATTCTCCCTGACACTGAAGTCGGTCGGTCAAAAACGCGTGAATTTGTTACGCCTGACTGCTTACGTACAGCTTGTGTTGCTTGTCCGGCTCATAATCTCCATCATGCATACAGACAACTCCAATATGAAAGGGAACATATCGTGAGCATGCAAGCAATGGTCGTCACGTATTTTAAGCATTATTGTGGAAATATCAACAGAATTCATTGTATGCAAACTGACTGCCCCCTTTCATATTATAGCTACCCCTGTACTTCCTATGACTGTACTTTTTCATGAGCTCGTGGGTGGCGTTTTGTTCGGTGTCACCGTTCTATCAAAGTAATTCTGCTAAACTTACTCGTGAGCACAAGGGTTTTGCCCATTTATCTATATGCGCCACTTTGTTCCCTATCGTGAACAGAACAGGGACTAAATCCATTTGATTCAGGTTAAATTCACTGGTGTCACTAAGAAGGTGCGAGGTGATTCAGTCTTTTGCGAGATTTACGTCGCTTATCGTGAGCACTCACCACGAAGAAGTGTGAAAAGAACATCCTCTCCCTGGTAATGTGCACTGTGAGCCCAATGAAGAATGCGTGGATGATGTACACGCTGAAGGCCAATCTGCTCAGGGGCGCAAAAGCGCTCCACGACAGAAGAGTGCTCGCGAATCCTGCGTGTCAGAAAGGAAAAGCACAAGGAGAAATGCATGAAGTAGCATTTTTTTAAGCAGCAACATTTAACGTGACAACATAGCGCACTCGCATAATTACAGAACGATCTTAAGGACACATAGGCAGTGGATGCATGGCACTGCAATAACTAGCGGTGCGAAAAGCATATTTTTTCATTGATTCCAGCATTTTGCATTTTGCATTTTTTCATTGGTTCCAGGGTCTTTGCAATTCCGCCGTTCTTCAACCTCTTCCCTGCACAGAGCCCGCTGCGATAGTGCCCTGGTTAAGGGCGCGTTATGATGGGGAATGTGGAATCCAATCAATACGGGCACTGGCGAAGAACGCTGCGGCACGTGCGTTGTTTTAGAACGGCACATATATCGGCTTCAGAACTTCGAAAACGGAGCGAAATATTTCGAATAGATCTCCCTCAATACTCTGCGACATTATTCTTTCAACGCTCGTTTACCTCCAAGACCCGTATATGCGCTGAATCCTATGCGGGCCGCAGAAAAAAACGGGCATGAATTGGCAAGGCTGCAGCATGTTCGGTTGGTGTAGGCATATTCGGCCGCGTGGTGGGGACTCAGTGCACGTGTTGAAAGCTCCCTCAACACAAATCGGCGGTAGACTAAGCGCCAGCTATACTGTCCTCAGCACACACGGTGACAAGCAAGTACGTTGGCATGCGACAGTTGCGGTCAAAGTCGCGTGCGGCTGTAACGAATCGCTCTCTATAACGAAGAAATTTCGGGGCCCCTTCGACTTCGTTATAAGGATGTTCAACTGTAGTCTGAAGTAGAGTGCAGGCTACTTTACTCTGGACGCATTCTCAATACTCGTTACGAAGAGAGAGAGAGAGAGAGAGAGACATTAGTTGCAACCACATCCCGAAGCACTGAAAATATAGAAGGTGAATAAGACTGGCCGCCTGTGGGCTGTGACAGTGATTGAATCTGCGCCAGCTCAGCCGCATTTGTGGTCGTTTTAGGGTCACTGGAACAGCTGTCACAGAACCGCCATCATTTTGCATGCTCTGCCAGTCTTAGAAGGTCACAGCTTCACGCGCTGTTCAGAAAAAAAAAAAATGGAAATGGCGAAAACACGTCACGTCGACAATTAGCCTTCATAACAGACACCGGGCCCTATGTGATCCAAATTGTTCAGCATTTTCCAAAGCCTCTAAACCAGTCGTCGTCATTTGCACGACTCTACGTATAATTATCTGAAACGCGTAAAGGCAGTGTAATTCAGAGTTGAAACGAGTTGGAAAAATTCTCGTCGTTTTCTTGCGGAAGTTGATTTTCAATATGCACGATGTTCGGTGTGTCAACAACGCAAGGTGCTGGTCACATTAGACCAGCGGCCTTAGAAAAGTATCGCGGTACTGTGAACATTCTCCTATTGACTCAAGAGGTCGTCGTCGTCGTGATGCGCCGCTGGGCACCGTCATGCGAGATGTTTAAAGCATGCGCATCAGCCGCAGGCATTTTCGGTCCCAGCGCGCTTTGTTCAGCACGGAGGAAAAAAAAAACAAAACAAGATAGGCCACTCTTGCGTATCAATCTTATCTTACGAAAATTGCACCATTTGGAAATTTTTCCGCAGCTTCATAATTAAGGCTTCGCGCAAACCTCGGGCTATCAACGGGATTTATCGCTGTCGCCTGTTTATGGCCTCTGGCAACTCAATTATTTAAAAGATTGCTCGCAAAGCCTGGCCAAGGTCTATCGGAGATTCTGTTGCAACATCATTCTAGCTGGCGTGCAGCGCGGGAAGAAAGAAGCTCCGCCGCAGGTGACCTTGGCGTCGCAAGGCAGTATAGCAGCAGCGAACTGCCACGGGCGCCTCAACTGCACATGCGGCGTGCCCGATCCAGGCTTCCGTCCAACAAAGCGAGGACTTAAATCACCGGGAGCGCCGCCCAGCGGTCGCTCGCGTACTGCGTTTACTGTCCGAAGTGTATGTATACGCGCAATTTGTACAATAGCTCTTTAAATGACACATAACCTGCATGAAAGCTGTACCTCACTTTTCCAGCTCTTCGTATCTGGTTGTGCAAAGCGGTTGCCTCCCCTTCACACGCTCTGATATGTATTTCACGCACCGGGAGTTTTTTCTTTTTAATCTATAGATTTTTGTTTAAAAAGCCTTGAAAGCGTTATGTTCGCGGTAGTAGGTAGTTAAAAGACAGTTAGCTATCATTAACTAATTATCTTCATTTTTTTTAGGGCACAAATTTAAACTGAGGAATCGAAGTCATTAAACATCCAAGGCGAGCCCAGTTTTTTTTAAATTCCTAAATAGACATTGTGATTCGAGAAGCCGAACATGCAATTTAGCGCGCAAAGCCACCCTTTAACAAACAACAGACGCGCTTGCGCCGTAAGCCCTACTTCGAGCCGAGCGACTGTCGGTCACGGAAAAACGCACGCCCACATTTGTAGTTATGAGATACGCGCACCTGACTCGTATAGCGTTCCTCTTTAGATGCTCACGACTCGGCCACTTGACACGGCGTATTTAAGAAGACGCGGGCTATACATGGGCCTTCGCTATAAATTCCTGGTGATGTGAGGATGCACCGACGGCTGCCGGCATAGTTTGTCGCTTTACCTAGCAGGCCACGCCGACGCATTTTCACCCGCTCCGCTGCCACGCTGAGCACTGAATCAGCCATGTAATTTTTAATGCGCAAGCCTTTAATGCCTCATCGTTGTCGACAGAAGGCTGTCAGCAGAAGCTTGTCAGCAGATGTGTGCGCGTTTTGACGGGTGTCCACCGAGATATGTGAGACAGTTACTGCGTAATTTCCTTTCCTCAAATACAATTTTCATTTTGATGATGATGATGATGATGATGATGTCCTCAGGCTGAATGGCATATACCCACGGCGGGGGATTGGCCAGGGTGCATAGCGGATACAAACGCACTCATGTACAAGGGATGGAGTATATATTTTCTTCATTACGGCCCCTCTTTCTCTTTCTTTTCACTCCCACTTCCTCCCTTCCTCTACGGTGCGGTTCAGGTGTCCACCGAGATGATAGAGAATTACTGCGCTATTTCCTTTCCTCAAAAAGCGTTGCGTTCAAAGGGCAAGGCATCGCGCCGAACGGGTGGTGGTGTTCCGTGGACTCCCTGGCAGCGCTACAGCACGCTGTCGCATTCCACCACTAAAGGCGAAGCTGAAGCTTCATTAATTAGCAGTTAATTAGTATTTAGTCATTACTTAGTAATTAGTCATTAATTAGTAATTTGCCGTTACTTAGTAATTGGTCATTAATTGTGTGTGACGTCATCCGGTAGTGATGTCACCAGTGCCACAGAGGCAGTCAAAGTGGTGCGGAACACGCTTTCGCCTCTACGCACTTTAGGCAGTCAACGTGCCCCCTGAATTTTTTACAAAACCACAGCAGTGTTTCTTTGACTTTGCGCCTCTGCGCTCGGAGCGCCGCCTCCCTCAGGTTGAAGCTTTGTGTCCGGTGGCGCAGAACGAAAACGCACCAGTCGGCCCGAGCCCAAGGAAAGCTGCTTTGTTTTTTTGTCCGTCAAACGCGTATTCCCGGCGTGAAGTGCGGTCTTATTATATATCCGGCGCATCTCGCGTGTTGGTTTCAGAATCGGCTCGTTTTGCGCGCATAATTCCGCGTTCTATATCACGAGCCACAATAAAGATTTAGACATTTTAGAAACTTAGACATTTTAGAAACTGGGTTTGCATATAATGTTGAATGCCTCCGATTCCGCCGTATAATGTGCACCGAAACCGAAAACTATAAAGCTGATAGTGAACAATTAGTATTTTCACTACTCACGACCGCGGACATAATGTTCGACATGCCGCGCAGTGCATTGACTGCATTGTAATGTCTTTGACCGCCTTTTTAAAAAAAATGTGCGGAGATTTAAAAAAAACGATATATTAAGGTCGCCGGCGTTGGTTGCACATACCCGCAGCTGCTATGTTAACGCATAACACCATCTGTCGGGCTAGTTGGTTGCGATCCATATGTATCAGCAGCGCTCTTTACCTTCTTCTCCTTCTTCTTCCTGTGTGGTGTTCGCGCTGCTGATACATATGTATGTTAACGCGCCCCTAAGGTTAAAGTGCTTTATCTGACATGAAGCCAAAGCCGGCAGAATGCACAAGACTACAGGCCAAGCATATCCCTCAATGTATCCATCTGTGCGAGATCTATAGTGAACAAGACAATGGCACGCAGTCCGCGAGCTGACGTCACACTTTGCATGGCGTCATAGAAAGGCTACGGGGCTTTACACCTGTAAGAACGAAGTGCAGAGGTGTCTCGGAGTTCTCTAACCACCCAACCGAGTAAAACCAGTCAAAGCGGCTATAGTACGGCGTCTAAGTTTTGCTTGTTGTAAGGGCTGCGGCCTATTATAGGTCCTCTGTTCTTTCCGGAATTAGCGCTGAAAGTAATCAGGTCAGCAGTCGTTGCCAACTATAGCCGATACACGTCGTCTCTTTTTCTCTCTGTGACTCAGACATGTGCAGTACCAGCCCATACCTCCTCGTCCGGTGGCAGAAGCGAAGGTAAACCAGGCCAGGAAAACGGACCAGAGGATGCGGTCAGAGAACGCCGTGCACAGGTTGCCGAACACTGTGGTCGGCTCCTTGGTCCGGTACCATGGCCCCTTCATGCAGATGGAGCAGAGCCCACCGGCAATGGCTATGCACCAAGCTGCCCTCTGCAGCACCTTGATGGAGATGGTTACGTGTCAGTAACTTCTTGAAAAGATCGTTGTTTTCCGCATTCGTGCGGAAATTTATTGCCCCGCATTATTGTCAATATAGTAAGAACGTCTTAGAATTAAGACCGGCCGTATATAACAGCCTATATAACAGGTGGCCTCCCGCTCAATGAAACAAAGTGTGAGACTGGCTACAAACATACTGACGTCATTATACACACGCTTACGCATTTGCTCGCACACATCACGCATGCGTAATGAAAGAAGCAAACAAAAATGCTGCGCGCGCTTATTGAGATTCATTCCTTGGCATAATGAATGAAAGTACGCAGCCATGCATGGCGCATGCGGACACAGCTCGTACTGCCACGCATGCGCCCGAAACAACGCAATAAATAAATCGTTACGCACGAAATGCTTTTAGTTCCGACTTTCGACAAGCTGAGGCCAACATCGTCCGGAAACTGTGGTGAACCTTGGGGCAGACCTGAAGCCGATAACGAGGCCGAACTTATCCGAACACTTCCGAATCCGATTCGAACGACCGCCGGAGCAAACAGATCAGCTTGGTTTCCCGACGCCTTGACCACTTGGCCCTCGGCGCAGGCTCTTGCGCTGTGAGTTCATCTGGTTGTCTCTGAGTGCAATGCGGTCGTGCGGGGACCCAGGGGCTGCCCCGAATTCCATTCATATAATAAAGTCTTTTTTCCTCCCTCTCTCTTCGTTGTCTTCGCTATCTTTCATCCCTTAGCATCCGTTTCGCACACCGCCGTGGCCTGGCACGCTGACCTTGTCTGATGCGCACAGATATTATGTAAAGGCATTTTCGCGATTCGGTCTCGCTAAAATTACAAATCACGTGTCTCTGTTCGCGCAAGCTGCCGCCTGTTGCCGTATTGTACCCTATGATCCCTAAAGTGGACCAGCGTTCTGTGAAATAGTTCTTTTTTTTTCCTTTCAGAAAGCGCAGAAAAAAAAAGAATATCCCAATCGCAAGAACGTCGACATTAAAAAATTATACGACGCTTAACCTACCCTTAATTGTACAATGCGATAGCGCACAATGCGATAGGCTAATTTATGCACAGATAGTTTTTCGGGAGGCTGCCTATATATCTCGACTAATGAACTGATGCGCAGTGCCACGGTATGCAGGTGGAAATTGCATTGAATTTATTTGAATTAATTTCATTGCCTCCTGTTACGATAGGCAGATTGCCACCGTATTTTCTCATGAACGGAACTACTATTGCTATCGCACTGGAATTGAAGGTTTTTGGCGCGCTTGGGTTCGGTCTCGACACCGCTGTGTGTTTTTCCCTCTTTCTCAGTAACTCCCTTCCTTTTTACCACTTGTTTCTCCACTTTTTTTTCACTTGTTATATTCCACAATAAGGAAGAAGAGAACGAAAGCATACATAATACCGCCTAAAATAGGCGACGAGGTGCCTCACTGAATGTCTATCAGAAGATATGCAAATGAGCGAGAGTCGCGCTAAAATCCTTGAGGAGCTGGCTTAATTCAGCGGACTGTAATATTCCTTTTCGCATCTGCGGCATTCTTAAGGCAGCTGTCATGAAGGCAATGCCGAATTGTAAGCGGTACGAGGCTACGCATCTATTTGAAGCTGCAGTTAACACTCGCGCTGTAACGGCGCCCAAAGGTAATGTTCGGTATGAAAAAGAATTTTCACTACGGAAGTGATGAAATGACAACTGTGCGCAAGTCATGTAAACAGCACGGAGAAACAAAGAGACGGCGGTTCTGGTTACAAGACAGTTGTTCACGCAAAACGATGCAATAAAGGCGGAAATAAGGGCTCCCGTATCAAGAAACAGAGAAGGCTATGCGAAGAATGGCGCGGCAGAATCTGACGAGGACGTCAAGAGCAAGCATCCACCAGCTCACCCAGACATTTATTGTTCTTAAACAGAGAGGGCGCCACTGTCTCTGACTACCGGCTTGTTCAATCAAAACCCATAAAAATATCATCAAACCATTTGCGCGCGGGAACAGCCACGAAAAAAAAAAGAAACAACGAAACAGCCCTGTTAGCGTCATCTAGCTAGATTCATTCTGTTCAGCGTCATTTTTTTTCTTTAAAGGGCTTTGGTGATTTCCGATTGGACAAGACATAGTGTTCAGCGTTCCGCGCTACGTTGTCATCGTCTTTATTGGCGCTGTCTATGACAATTTGGGCATTTCTTGGGTGAAAAACTTGGGTATGTCTCTGGAAGTACGCTGCAAAAGCTGGCTGCATACTAAAAAAAAAAGTATGTTGTGATCTTTTGCCAGAGCGTAAAAGCAGCGCAAGGAAGCTATCGAATGCAATCGTTGTCTCAAGTTGCGCAAGAGAGAGGCTCCTTATTTACTTGCATCACGTCGGCACTAATAGCTTTCAAGGCCACGCAAGATAAGGTGCCAGAGTCAACTTCCAGTTGCCATAGAACTGCTCCCGCATTAACTGCACTCAGATGTTGTTTTCAAAGAACGTCTGTCTTTCAATTTATACAATCCCTGTGACATTTCAGCCTTTTTTATGTTGCTTCATTTCCTCTTGTCACGTAGCAGCGCTGCTCCCTCTTGAAGACCGTCGCTTTGGGGCCAAATTCTGGTCTGTCGAAATAAATACCTCTCTGAAACACGCTGGAGTCTGCTAGAGAAATGAGAAAGAAAAGGGCTCTCGCTCGCTTGTTGCAGGTAATTGTAATTCTAGGTGACGTAAACATATACGCTGGAGCCAGATCATACATTGTCCTTTCATTATTTAATTCCTCCCTTATTCAGGGCTGAAACAACTCGATATTTTAAAGAAAGATGCCATTTCTTCAGCCAGCAAGTTTTTAGCTCATCCCCGTGTTTGCAACACGAGGCAAAATAAAGAAATTTCCGCACCCAGTGCAGTCTGCTCGCATACACAAAGCTCGCACACACCCCTTGGTGGTAACCAACACCTCTATGGTCTTAGGGACGATTTCGCCGGGAAACATCGCTAGTTATATGACTTTCTTCGGCTGCAGTCATCCGAAACGTAACCTGCGCAGAGACGTAGATGGACACATCTACCACCAACAGTGGGTCTGCCCTGCACTGCTACCAACCAGGATCCGACACCTGGCAGCAACGAGTCTCTCGCAGGACAGCGCAGCGTCCTATACTGCTTAGACACAGGGATCCCACCATCAGTCCCTTCTGAACGTCATTCATTCGGCATACGCAGAGCGCTTCATCGAAGACTGCTAGCAATTAAAAAAAAAAGACTTTTTGAGTTAGAAGAGCGCTCTTTTCGGCAAAGCAAAGGCCTAAGTCATTCTTCGCAGGCTAATCTATTAAGTTATACATTGAGAACTGTTATGACTTACTGGCACTATCTAGACCACTGTACGCCATCTGATTTCTGACCGCATCTAGTAGTAGGCGCGAACCTTAAGCCGAAACAAGACGATGACTGGCAGTTATTGCAGGCATGCATGTGACATGCAAAATAGTATATTACTTAAGTGGCATAGGGAGGGTGTACTATAAGTTACAAAGGAGTACATTTCCTGTGAAAGACGACGAAACGCCGAATTTTTCGTAGTGTGTTTTTGCTGTGAAATGATGCTTACAACATTAGTAAACTTAGATCAGCATGTGGAATTCGTCTGCGCTACATGAATAATTTTTGTGATTAAATTCTTTCCTCTGTAGTTTTGGTTTCGGTTTCAGTTGCCAGACCATGGTTGCGTCATCACAAATGAGCGTGAGATCACATGAGGCTTACTAAAACTGGAGCATAACCTCCTCTTTGCTGTTTTAGTTTATTCAAACTCTTACAGTAAACTGCTCCAGGGGCCGGAATGGCAGCAAGTGAGCAAATAACTATTGTATTGCAGTTTTTGTATGCCTCCCGGGATCTGGTGCTTACTTGTGACCTCGAAACAATATTTCGACTGCCGAATCCGACAGCTGGAAGAATAATGTCACTCATAATTAAGTTAGGTTTGGTGCACTGAGCGCCGCCGTAGTGGAGGGCTTCGGATAATTTCGACCACCTGGGTTTCTTTAACGTGCACTGACATCGCTTCAGTACACGGGCCTTAAGCATGTCGCCTCCATCGAAATGCGACCGCCGCGGCCGGGATCGAACCCACGTCTTTCGGGGTCAGCAGCCGAGCACCATAACCACTGATCCACAGCTGTGGCTTCTATAAGTTAGGTACCGAGCGTAGGCGAATTTAACGCGGTGATTCATGTTTACTACGGCCTTACGCAACATTAGAATGCAAAAATACATCACTAAAGTTTTGTTGCCTCTACCCCTTTAAGCATACATGTATATATGTCCGCTCATTTCTTCATGTTACACGCATGAATCTTTCCACACTTCGAACACTTCCCCGGCGTCTCTAGCGAAACCATTCTTTTTAAAGCTAAAGCTCTACTTCATGGCCAAAGTTGCAAAAGCCGACTCATCTCTGAATCCTTGTCCTTGACTTAGCGGCGACAGCCTAGCGAGAGCACTAGGCTATCGCCGCAGCCTAACACACCTCCTGCTAAACTGCCACATACTCTTACGCTGTGCATTGCACATCATCGTCTCCATCAACTTCCATCTGCGGCAAGAACAGAACAGAACAGATAAGCTTAACCTCCATCAGAGCTTATCCTGAGTGTAATATTGTCGCCAGACGAGCTGACGACCGAGCAAATCAATACCATGAACCATTCAGGTTAAACACATGCTTTCGCACGTCTACGTGGCTCAGCTACGTTAAAACACTAGCATTTTTTTCCGCTCTGGAGGAGTGAAGGAGAGCGAAAAGAAGGGCAACGACAATTAGGTTCTGCCAGTCAGAATGTCCCATTAGCTACCCTCCTTTTGGATAGAGTGGTAATATCTTATACGCTCAAGTAGTGCTAAGTTGCCGTTCTGGGCTGATGAAAGGTGAGGCTTGTGAAAGGTGAAGCTTCGAAGCAAGTCAGCCCGCGTTTCCCATTTCAAGGAATGAAGACAAATTTATTTATTTGGGTACATTTTCATTGCAGAAGAGTCACGAATTTGAATTATGTTACCGGCATATTACAAAGTGCGCCTCATAACATAATTATCCAAAAATAAATTCGCACATTCCGTGCATGCTTTGACTTATTGAAATATTTCCTTGTTTCAAGTTACGCGAATATATGAGCGAATATACTCACCTCAGATACCTTTCTCTCTCTGTACCTCCTAACGAAGAAAAATGTGATGCATCCCATGAAGTAGCAAACAGCGTGATAGTGCGGGTAAAAGAAGTAGTAGGAACGAGTGGCCAGGAACGTTCTGCAGAAAAAAAAGGGGGGGAAGAAAGGCATGCTCGTGATTTTTTGTCACATACTAGTTTCATGAACTGAAAATTGTCAGAGCAGTGTGAAGGCCATACATTTAAATGGCGCGAAACTGTCTCTGGCACTTGCGGTGTTACAAGCTGTACTAGATTCTGTCACAAATCCTTTTTTTTTTCAGTGTACATATCCGTAATGCAATTTAAGCTGCCGAAAAGAGCACGAGAAATTATTGGTCACGTCCTTGTATTGCAACGCTGGTTCGGAAAGGCCAGATTATACAAAATCAAAAGGCGGAAAAAGAAGGATCTTTTCAGCGTGCAACTTCGAAGTCACTCCTATTATTGGTAACATGCACGCGAATTCACGCGTCTAATTTGGCACTCGCTCAATGCCCAGACAAGCGGATCAAAAAAAGCATAACGGATTTGGTCTGAAATTGGCTGCACGAGAAATGAATTAACATTGTATGAGGAATAAGACTGAAATAATTTGCGTGAACACGTCTTTATAGCCAGAAATATCAAACTTACCCACGTACCACTAGGCTACGGCCGTATTCTGTAACGTTTCATTTCGTTCTTATTTAATTTGGTCGTGATGTGAATCATGACAAAAACAACAGGTAGTTGGCCAAGTCAACAGGGGCCATGTTCCTGCTGATAACGCTTATCAGGCGTATCAGACGCTTGATCGTGCTCCATTATTCATTGGCGTCGGAGCCGTTCCACATGTGCGAATTTTACGTGGGGAGCGTTCACGCAAGTTTCGTGATGGGCGCGACCCTAGCCTGGCCTGTGTGACGTCATTCCCCTCGGCTTACGTCAGCAGGAGCAACGGCCAATGTAAAATGAAACTGAACGTTACAAAATAAGGCACCTGATTTCTCTCACGAGCACTGATTTCAGCGAAGCGGGCTGCCAAATTGTTTTCTCAACGCAGGGCATAAATAAGAGCATGATTTTGTAGTTAGCTGACAGCCACTGCAACTTCAGTTTTGTTCGCAAGGCCTGAGTCTGTACTCGTCATAACAGATCCCGCTAGTATCGCCAGTTACCAGTCGTACTCGTAGATCCTGCTTAGCTTGAAATAAGCAAACCTATTCAGTTTTTTTTTCTTTCACATCATGGGACCGCGCAAGAAATTTAGTGACGTGCTTTGGCCTTTTAAGCTCGTTCTTATGTTATCCATGATGTAGGAATGATTACGCACCCGAAAAATAAAGCAGACAGAGGGCGAGCTTTTTTTTTACTAGTGAGAAGTATTTTGACGAACACGTTTAATTGGTCCTTTAATGAAGTCGGCTCAGAACTAATCTTTTGTAGACTCGAATAATGCTAAACGAAGACTAAAACACAACAGAGAATGCTCGTGCGAAGACATCCGTAACCGATGAGAATGTAACACCTTCGATTCAGCGATCGATTCCTATAGTTTTGACATGTGTGTGCAGATAAATGTTGCACATTTTAACAGGCGAGGAATCATAGCCACGGTCACAATCCGTCTGTGTATCCTGGGAAAGCTATGTCCTGTGAAGGCTGTCCTTGGTACAGTTTTTCTTGACTCAACAGAAAAAAAAAGAAACAATCCGCATTAGCAACTCACTTCTATAACAGGAATGACAAAAGACGAGGTATGAGCAAATATGAAAATAGCTGAGATTTTTAATTTTTTTTCTCGAAATAATCAGGGGGTTAAAGTGACAAGGCATCGCCTAGCCGCCTTTGGCGGCAGGAAATAGGCAAAGTTAAGAGCGTCAGCTGTAATTTCTCGTCAGTTCTCATGCCTTGACCAGTCACGTATACTGTTTTCTTTTTTTCGTACAGTCAGCTTTGTGAACTAGGCCTCTGATTAGTTGACGCCCTACAACGCCTCATTATTCAGTCAGACAGCAGTAGTGATTACGAAGGCTATGTCCAGGAACCATGGCCAGCTGCTGCTGGTGTAGAAGCTGTACTGCTGAGCAGTTCGTTGAACACGACGACCATGCCAGTGCCCCCAAGAAACAAAAGGCATCTGCACTCCACTTGTGACGTCACGCGCCTTGCCCGGTTTTTCATACAACGGCATGAATTTAGAGCACGATGCTCAATAAGCGATGGCCGCCAACACTAATGACCGTCGCTTCCTGGGCATTGTGTTCTATACTCTTGTAGTGGTACGGTCAACGGGGCAAGGTGCGTAATGTCACCAGAGGAGTACAAAGGCCTTTTCGTTCTTGGAAAACCTGACCATGCCCATGATGTTTTACAGCGCCTATTCGATTCGACAAGACTGTATAAGGCCAACTTTCCGAGCACGAAAACGAACAGCCATCGCAAGATGTTTCAAGACTAAATAGCTTACTCCGGAGCAAATTTCGAACGCATATTGTTGTGCGAGCTTGCAAAACTTTCAACAAATTTCGTATGCTCAGATATGGTCGTGTCAGTAGAAGTCAGCTCTAGTTCTGTGCATTGCAGCGTAACAGCTTTTACATTCTTGCTAAACTTAGCTGGGCAGAAGCATCACTCTTGTTATTGAGCTGAGTTGCCCTGGTATTTATCGCAAGCAGTGGCAGTATTAAAACAGTGTTCTGGAACCATCGACACATGTTGTTTTCGTTTCAGTATATCCCCACCCTCCTCCTGTCTCTTGGAGTGCTTGGCTCGAGTCTTCCGCACAGGCGGGTCAACTGGCACTGGTCCATCAAGCCGCCGACCTGCTGGATGCTTGGGTGCTTATTTTGGTGCTGGAATAAAGTATCTTACGACACATGGAGTAAGACTTCAAAAAGTAAAATGATTGCGCTTACAATGGTGATTCGGTCAGAGCCACAAGGAAGGGTGTCATATTGTGACTGGCCACCTGCCACGCTGCCACGGAACAGCCGACGACAGACAGGAGCAGTAATGTGGCAACGGCAAGCTTTGGACGACTGTAAAAGCAAACAGATAGATTGCCGCGTTGATGACGCATATTGTTTACAGCACAGACAGACACACGCACGCACACAGAGAGAAAGCAAACGTGTTAAAAGAAACTGCGCACACAAAGCTCGTCAAAGTGCACCGACACATCCCTCATCGGAGAAAACAAATCTAGAACTTTCACCGACGACACAGCTTTGGTAAAGGAGATGAAAGTGTAAAATACGCGGACGATGGATGCCCATGCTGCTACCCAATTCATGACGTCACAAACGGTCATATATACAGGCGGCGATTGTTCGATAAAAAAGTTTGATAAACTCAAATTCATCACTTAGCAAGATCTACGCCTCCTTTTTGTACAAAAGAACTAAGAAGTGTATCTTTATTTCGCTCCAGAAATGATATGCGTGAAACGAACCCTTTGGTAACTGCGCGGTGCGCGCTCGGCGCAGTTTCTATTTCATCAGACGCGGTGCCTTCATTGGAGGGCCTTAACTGAGAAGCTCGTTTGACGGCTGTCTACGCGATTCCACGAAACCCGACGCTTTTATCCGAATCTCGGTGTATTCGTGCCTGCGACAATGCGGCGAAGCTAGAGATATATTTCTGCGGATTTCCTGTTGTCTCTGCACAGCTGAACCACTGTGGTGCCCTTTGGTACTCCGACAGTCGCTCAAATTCATGGCAGCTTACGAGCGAGAGACGCTGGGAAAGGAAAATTCAGCCCTGAGTTGCTGATGGATCGACTAGTTTGATGTAAGACTTGTTTTCGTTCAAATCAGTGTTTAACGGATTGCATATGGGTAGTACATCAGCTTACAGTCACAATGTTTTGCCTCGGTGACGCCTTCAAAGCGACACTGGGGCAACGCGTGTACAGTGCGCGTTAGAAATTAATGTGTAAATATATCAATAAATGGCCCCTGCCTTTGTGATTACTTGTACACTGACCAAAATACAGTTAGAAAACTCTAAGTGACACGTCATTCTTGTCGAAAAATGTGAAGACGACCCACCTGCAAGGCTATTATTTCGAAAGCAGCATGGACATTCATTGCGAATAATGACCGCTTCCAAGTAAAACGCTGTTCACGCATCACATGCATAAACAAAGCGGGCATCGAAATGCATCTGGAAGTCTTCCACATCTCAATTTTGCGGCATTTTGTGGGAGCTGCTAAGACAACGAACATTTTTGCCCCGACATGAAAGTGTTTAAGTCAGGCCCTCTTATAACAAACCTGACGGTCGCGCGCATTGTGTTCGTCGTAACCCAAGTTCGTAGTAAGTGAATTTTCCATATTAAAAAATAAAATTACTAAACCAAACGAAAGTGCTTCTTATTTCTTGAGTGCAATATCCTCATCTGCTCCTTCAAAGCGGACCTCACGGCGGAGCCATCCAAATTCTCTAGCGCGGTCATGAGCTCCTCGCCGATATCTTTGATGCTAACAATCTGCTCTGACGCGATGCAGTCGAGCGCAGATATATCGAACCGAGATATTTCGAATTATTGACTCTATCGAAGGGATAGGCCATCCTCTTGAAAATTATATGTAAAAGTATAGGAAAGTAGCGCACACATCACGGTTATGAGGTGAACCCTATCTACCCAAAGCTTAGCGGCAGCCCTCACCGGGCGTGCTCCGCTGCCAAATACGTTGCGGATGCCAACTGTACCTTAATTTTAATAAGCGATTATTTTATTTACAGAATACTTGGTTTGGTTTGGTTTGGTTTGGTTTGGTGGGGTTTAACGTCCCAAAGCGACTGAGGCTATGAGAGACGCCGTAGTGAAGGGCTCCGGAAATTTCGACCACCTGGGGTTCTGGGGTTCTGACATCGCACAGCACACGGGCCTCTAGAATTTCGCCTTCAAGAAATTCAGCCGCCGTGGCCGGGATCGAACCCGCGTCTTTCGGGTCAGCAGTTGAGCACCGTAACCACTGAGCCACCGCGGCGGGTTATTTACAGAATACTGATAATGCGATTAAACATCTTATGATAGGCAGTGGTTAGTTCCAAAGCACCGTACACAACGGCTTCGGTGCACAGCAGGTTAGGACTAGCAAAAAGCCTAACAGAGAAGAAACCACAATATAGAAGGAATACACAGACGAGGACGGTGCTATGTGTTCCTTCTAGGGCGTTGTTTCTGCTCTTCTGTAGTTTTATAATAATGTGCGAACTAGTCCTGACATTCATCCTAATAAAATCCTAGCGCACGGTACACTGCCACTTTTTTTGTATATCGAGTAAGATATATATCGAACTGCCTGGCTATCCCCTCCAACTCGATATATCCGGGTTCGACTGTATAACTAGCCGCGGTTGAAGCAAATATATCAGCTCGTGGCCGGCCGGCTTCCTTGTCATCGTGTTCAACAGGTTCCTGGCGGAGGATGAGTGCCCATACTTCGTGTGCAGTGACTTCGTCAGGGCATGGCTCGGCGGTGTCGATGTTTGTGTCAACGAAGTCACCCCAGGTGACAGATCCTGCCAGCTGTATGCGTCAGCGACAAGTTGCCCCGAATCCTCATGCGTCATATCAGGCGGGTTTTTTACAAAGTCATCTGTCACTCCCGGGCCCACGCAGCGACGAAGTTAGCTCTGCGTACTGCGCACAGAACATACCAGCTCCACTGTCTGCTCTGTGTGGGCTGCTGCCTGTACGCTGTAGCAGCGCAGAAGATGGATAGCCGGATGCGCGGGCGACGCGTACCATATCAACAACGTCGGGGCCAGCTAGACGTACAAACCACTACTGTTGGTTGATGCCCGAATGTGCGCAGTAGTTTAGCTCTCGGCACTGTCTCCGTCTCGCGCTCCTAGCGCTTCTCTTTTCACTTGCGGCGTTTTGCAAAGCCGGCACGCACGCTGGAATTGATACACCTTGTAGGCCACTGGAGTGCGCTTTGCCGGCAGTTGTTTTGGGTTTTATTTTTTTTTAGGCTGCCAGGTTCTTTCGCGGTTAGTATAACTAGTGCTGTAAGGCGCTCTTCGGTCTCCGCGCTAACGGGAAGCGCGAGCGTTGTTACTCTGGCGGCCAGTTTGCGGCGCTTTCTCGTTCACTGTAACCTAGTGGCGTTGCCAAAGTTGTTCACTGTATCGAGAAGCGATGCCATCAGCGTAATACATATATTTTTTTTTTACTGTAGCTCCGCCCTCGTTCGTAGAAGGTGAGCGCTGGTTATATCTGCGGGTGTTATAAGTGGGCTTGACTGTATTATAGAATTTTATGAAGCCTTAGACGGAACATTAAGCAGCTCAAGATGAAATTAAAGGCGGCGCAACAAGGACACAAACAAGAAAGGTGCACCACATGCGCAGACTACCACATGCGCACACTACCAACCACAGACACGTCCACCCTGGACGCGGCGGCGCCGCATCCAGTCCGGCCGTGTGACAGGCGTCATGCTCCACCAAGTCGTCGCTGAGTCACCGCGGAGTTTCTTTGCAGAGACAAAAGTCACTCTGAAAAGCTTGTCAGACGTATCAAACGCGTCGTCGTGTTTCTTCTTCTTCGACGTCGGCGCCGGTCCGCCAGAGCGACATGGGCGTGGAGCGCGTTTATGCTAGTGAATGGCACCACTAACATTTTTCTGACGTGACCAACGTGATGTCATCTCCTACGGTGTAGGTCACCGGAACTCAGCGACTAATGGCAGATGTTCAAATGAAACGAAATGAAACGTTGCAAAATACGGCCTCCGGTTTCTAATTTTTGCCAAGGATCTATCAAAGGAGAACAGTAGAGAATGTGGTTGATCGCCGTTAAAAGACCAATCTCTGGGCTCCCCGGGGCAAATACCGCTCTAGAGCAGAGCGAGCTACGCGGCTTAAATTTCAGTTATCCCGTGAAACTTACGCACAAGCGTGGCACAATATATTGTAAAGATCGAGCTAAAGAAGTGTGCATGCGTGCATAACAGAGCAACTGAAAACAGACAATGCGAGTTAATAGAGTGTATCGACCCGAATGTCACTTACTTTCTCAACAGGATGAGTATCGGCAAGCACAGGAGAAAGAACTGGAAGTCCAGGGATAGGTACCAGAGATGTGCCAATGATGGCTGCGTTAAAACGAAAATGAATAGCATATTTAGCCATATATATATTTCTTCAAGCATGAATGTCGATTAGCAGCTTTGACACCGCTGTTTTCTGTTACTTAGCTCTTACAACTGGCGTCGAAAAATCTGTTTCTGGAGCCCGCTTACCGAGAACTGCCAATTCAAACGGGAGGCAAAATTCATTGGCAGTGCTTGCCATTCTGAGGTCTGCACATTACCACGCTTAAATAATCTTTTTCTGTTACTTTAAAAATACAGGGTTAACCTTATTCCAGGGCATTCCCAGGAGAGGGCCTCCAGACCTCTTGCACCATCTAGGACGGTATATTTGCGACCAACCTGCAAATCCTAACCAGGCTACGATCGGCCAAGAAATATGTTACATTGTCACCAACGGCGCCTCTTGCTGGCTGGCGCCCTCGAGAAACTGCCCGGTGTTAGATAGCTTCGGCTTGCTTGGGCGAAATAAGGTTTGGCGCCTTCGGAACCTTTGAAGGAACGCTGACGCGACTAATTTGTGTTCTTAGTACAAATAAATTCTAATGCTCCTTTTGGCTGTGTTGATGTTTGTCGGACAATAAAATACGCATTTATTCCTGAGAAAATTGCACTTAATAATCTTTCCGCTCTTCGATTCAAGCTCGTGACATTTACACCGAAAACGACTCGGTGATCACAGTTTTAATGTGAATGGTGGCGTAGCCTAGCCTCTCAGATCCGTGAAGAGAAAAAAGTCGACGCACCGCAGTTTACTTGTGAAATAGGCCAGTAATGGCGACGCTTGCATTTCGTTTAATGGTCTTTTCTAACTAATAAAAGGTTCGTTTTCAGTGAAATAAGCGTCTTCGCCATTAAAAAGCGGTAATCTGTCAATAAAGCATAAATTATTTTCTCCTAAAAATTTCTCCTCGGTGTGCCTTAAGCGCTACCACTCCCTCCACCTCAACATCTTTTGGGCGAGTAAGTCTGCATTGGAGACAGCGCGTTGTGCTCTATGCCAGTGCAATTCTCTTAACTGTGGCAGGGCTGCCCGGACTATCATTAAGCCCTTGCCCACGGAATACGGACTACAGTCGGAGATATATACAGAAAACGAATCAGTTAGCATACAATTATTCGGCCACCTACTCTCACATGCAAACCTAATTTTTTCTTCCCTTTCAGGAACATATCGTTCACGCCCAGTCGCAACGCTTTCTTGACAAGAAATGTTGATGCCGGGGGAGTGGATGGGGTCTCAGGAATTACGACGCCTGAGTTAACTTTAGGCAAAATTGCGGATGGTCATTCCTTGATAACTGAGCAACGCACTTTAAATAAAGGATTGAAAATACATCACGCATATCAATAATGCAGTGCACACGTAGTTCCAGGATAAGAGCGGACGCTCTTGGCGCACGAAGCACCATCCAGGCGAATCTCAGTGTCCCATCTGGTGCTTACATCTCAAGTCAGTACCCTTGGTCACAAGCAAACCGCAGACACCTCGCGCAGGAAGATGAAATGACATGTCTTACGCCTCTGACTTCCATGGGGAAACCGTAGTTTTGCACTTGAAGCAGCAGCAGCGGCCACTGGGACATGAAGTCGTTATGGACCTTCGTAAAGTAGCCGATTGCGTCCGGCCCGGAAGTAACAAGAGGCAGCAGGTACAGGCACATTATGAGGAAGAACACTGGCACCGTAGTCCTGAAACGAGGCATCTTTTAGTGAAATGTGCGACCGCATGCGCGAATACTTCCATATGAAGCCGGACAAGTTACAGATGACTGTAAATTTCGAATTTGCCGGGAAGCTTCAGTGCTTTTAAGCACACGTAAAAGTTGCAGTCCCACTCAGATTTTAATTACCTTCAACTCAGATGCTGTAGTGTTTCATACGCTCAGAAGGGCAGCTGTGGTGCCAGTGGATGTTGAACGCATTCCAAAAACCTTAAGCTGCGAGCTCTACAAGGCGCGCGCTACCAACATTACCAAAGGAGGTTTGCTGGCAAAAGTTTGAGTTCTTTGTTTCAAACTAAACAAGATGCATTCAAGCCGCTTCTCAAACACAAGGCACGCGTCAAGTGATGTGGGATGTTATCGATAAGAATTGAGTTTCAGCCAAATGCAAGATGCAGAGATAAAAAGAAAACACGGGAAAAGTATCGGCGGCTTCTCGCGCGTCGGGCGTCGAAAGCAAAGATTCGCTTTCGAAAGTTTTTTGCCTGCCGCGCATTACGACGGCTTTCTTAATAAGTTATATTTTAAACCGCGACGTGCAAATGCAGTTTGGTCGCTGCCTTCACCTTATAGCGCTCCGCGACATAGGGTGTCAATCACGAGACTCGCCGTGAAAAAATTTCGGATCCCCGAACCAGTCTCATCAATCGAACTTCCTAAGATGCACTCCAATGCGCAAGTTAGTGGCACACACTAAGATGAGCAGCACTAATAAGTATATGATCGATTCGAGCACGTAATATAAATATTCACCCTTCCTTCTTGGCAATATCAAGATTAAAGCTTATTTTTTTTTTTGGTTTAGGTCCTCCTTCGGAGTATATAAAGTCCCAAGTTCAGTACCTGGCTGCACGTCCTCGAAAATGGGGCGAAGTGAAAAAAAATATTGGTGCGCTAATATTTTCGTGCACCTTCCGAAGCTCAAATTGGTCCAAGCCATTCGAAGCCTACCACTCCTCGTCTTTCCTGTACAACCGAAGCTTTGAGACAGACAGGAAGGACAGTCGTAACCCTCGAAAATAAGCGTGTTCATCATCATCGTTGCCTTTACTATTAATCAATAAAATGCCTCCGTCGACACACTTTACAGGGCATCTGAGGGCATCAAGTACACGTGGCTGTGCCGGGTTCTGCCACATCACCGATGTAGCAGAACCCGGCTGAGCGCACTCGTTTTCTTCAGTGTTGGAGCCGGAAAAAGAACAATGGAGAGGCCAGTGATCTTGCGTCGCCCGGCATCCGCAGCCACTGCTTGACGTACAGGGGCCCAAAAAAGTTTTGTGAACACGGAGGCCCAAAAAGTGTTGTATGACCCAGCTGTACAGCCGAACATGGATGAATGAAAGCTTAACCTTGCAGTAGATTTGGTTTGGTTTATGGGGTTTAACGTCCCAAAGCGACTGAGGCTATGAGAGACGCCGTAGTGGAGGGCTCCGGAAATTTCGACCACCTGGGGTTCTTTAACGTGCACTGACATCGCACAGTACACGGGCCTCTAGAATTTCTCCTCCAAAGAAATTCCAGCCGCCGCGGCCGGGATCGAACCCGCGTCTTTTGGGACAGCAGCCGAGCACCATAGCCACTGAGCCACCGCGGCGGCTAACCTTGCAGTAGAATAGGCAACGTAACGGCGCAGCATTGAGTTTGTGGCTGCATGCTTAGACTGTCAAGTTAGGTTTTTTTTTTGTGGTTCCTGTGTTCCGAAAACATTTGTGGGTGCGTGTACGTTTTTCAGTTTTTTTTTTCTTTATTTTGGACATTTATTCTCTATAAACTTTCTTTTACAGGCCTTACAAGCCTTACAAGCAGGCCTTACAAGCATTACAGGTCTTACAAGCAGCACGGTTGAAACTTTGGTTTTGAACTATGTCTTTATGTTTCATTTTGACACAGTTCACAGGATTGTTCCCACATTTACGAGCATAGGCCCGAGCGTTGCGCTGCTTTGTCACACCGTCATTTTTTGCTCACGTAATCGACTTAATATTTATGAACATTGGCAATACGTTTGAAACGCTATTAACCCCAAAAATTGGGAATTCAAATCTTCATATTTACGAAGAACGAACCTGATATATCTTCTTACCACCGCAGAGATAACGGCACAAAGACTGGCCCTTTTTTGGTTGCACACGGCGACAGCCAGGAGGAATCCACTGCAACAAAAACAGTCCTGTTGAATAAATTTCGCGAAAAGCGTGCTCAGAACGCTTCTTTCGGCCTAAACCTGGCGCGTGATGAGCCGGCATCACGCCGGCCGCCATGACTGGCCGGAGCTCCTCTGCCTATAATTCGAGTAACGCTGTTACATTTGCTCTCCGCTTTCTGCAGCTGCAGAGTCGATGGTAGCGGCCGAAGAAAAAAAAAATCTCTGCCTCTCCCGTAACCGAGAGTAGAGTAAGCATGAAATGTTTACGGGCCTAATGTCATCTCGGTGGACACCCGAACCGCACCGTACAGGAAGGGAGGAACGCCACCACCCGTTCAGCGCGATGCCTTGCCATTTGAACGCAAGGTTTTTTGAGGAAAGGAAATGGCGGAGTAATTCTCTGCCATCTCGGTGGACACCCGAACCGCACCGTAAAGGAAGGGAGGAACGCCACCACCCGTTCGGCGCGATGCCTTGCCCTTTGAACGCAGCGCTTCTCCCCCGGGCCCCTGTCCGCCTGCGCGGCTTTGCTTCGATGCGCGAAGCCCCTAAGAGATCACGTACGACAACCAAGTGTATCGTGGCATTTATGTGCTTTTTGCACGCGTTATTAGAAATCGGAAATTATAATTCCGTGCATTATCAAACGCACAGCGACTGATACCTTGATAAACATTGAGAAGGCACTGGCAGTAGTTATTTTTTGTGACTCCTTTGGAGACCAACCGGCGCTTGCATGCCGGTCGCGTAGGAGGGCTTACAGAGTCTTAATTCTCGTTAAGTCTCGTACGGTGCCCGGATGTTCTCGTTTCAGAGCCCGGATGACTGGAATTCAGTGCCCGGATGACTGGAATTCAGTGCCCGGATGAGTGGATTTCAGTGCTCGGATGAGTGGATTTCAGTGCCCGGATGAGTAGATTTCAATGCCCGGATGAGTGGATTTCAATGCCCGGATGAGTGGATCTCGGTATCGGCGTGACGTCACCACACTGCCGACAACGGGGGCTAAAAGCATTTCATGCTTAAAAAACGTTCCGCCACACATCGCCGCCATTAACCTGACCGATGAGGAGAGGCTCGCCGCGAAGTAGCGAACGGTCCACACGCAACGCTTCTTAAGTGCCATGTTATTAGGCGCAGCGCAGCTTGCGGCACGGCGAGTTGCTGCAGACAGTGGCTCAATGAGCGCTTGCTGTATCTTTTTTACACGCCTAGCGCACGTGCCTCTCTGAGAAGAGTAATTATTGTGCACATATTAAACGACTTTTTTTACAGGATACCTTTCCATGGACGCACGCCAATTCGCTTCGCACAATGGATAGCTCGTCTTCGAAATCTCCTTGGCGCATCTTTTTCTTGATGGGCCGATGGGTACGTCGGCCTTCAGCGAGACATTGTGAATGCGATTTATAGGCCTTTTAAAGCTCTATCAAGCCAAGGAATCACATGCTTCCATTGCCATTGGCACAGCGCCGTGATCCCATGCCGGCTCGCCATTGTAAGCTGCGAGAGACTTTACTAATTTTCAAGATTGTACAGCACAAATGCTTACGCATGTTGTATTCGAGAGGTTGCTGAAATGAAACAGCGTTAGACCGACGCAGTTCTGCGGAGTGCCCAGTTATTTCGGGCCGTAACTTTAGAGCTAACGTGAACGCCGCAGTTTCCGCTCGCTCGTCGTGATGGTACTAGCATGCCTTGTAAAGGCATCTATACTGGTACGCACCTCAGAAAGAAGAACGTGTCCAAGGCAGCGTATCCCAGTCCTGCCAGTATGTTTTCCCAGTTGTCGGCATATATTATTGTGTTCACCATGCGAGCTGCAAACATGGAAGGAAAATAGAGCTCTAATGGTTTCCATTGGGTCTTATTTTGGTAATTTGGGTCTATTTTGCTCGTACACAAAATTTTGAGCTTCAGGTAAACAGAACCAAAGAAGCGAAGCATCGAGATTCCTCTGTTCCCTTCATATCCTCTTAGGGGCGCATGCACCAGGCGGTATTAATTACTTTTTTTTTTATAGGAAGTGACGTTTTTACCAATAGCGTTGGAAACAATGGGAAGAAAAAAAAAGTGGCAAAAGGTTAGTGTATTTAAACCGAGTATTAAGCTCCGCCTTAAGGGTTTTAGTGTGTCAGTGCCCATACATGCAGAATTGGTCATTCTCTATTTAACATTCATAGATGGCGGCGATTCCTCATATACCGCAACCAGCGCAGTGGCGCGGCGGTTAAGCGATGGACCACTGCATTGGCAGGTAGCTGTTTCTATCCCAGCCACCGCCAGGGATTGTGCGACCCATATTGCTCTTCCCGCGCAACCTGTTGCGACTAATCATTAATTTAACTGCCACCTGCCTCCCATCGGCTGCAGCTTGCGTGACGTTCCTCCGAAATTACCCGAGCTTACCCGAGTAACTCGCCGCTATTCACGCTTTGATTTATTGTTTAGACCAAGAATGGGATGCCCCTGATGGACCTGACACCGGGACGAAAAGCGACTGTTTCCGGATAGTGCGAGCCGTCCTTACAGGTCTCTGTAGTCTGTCGCTCATTCATTTCCTGCAATCGAAACAGCGCGTGGTAATACATTACGTCATAAGCAGGAGTCGCTATAACCTTATCGTTACGGCATACTTCGCCCGTAGTGATAATTTCAAACACATTTTTTTTTTCGCGCAGAATTGGAAAATGCATCTTAATCCCTGGAATAATCGATCTCTCCCATTAAACTCGTTCCTAACCGAGATTCATGCCATACAATTTGATGCATTTTGTTGTGTCTACAGTGCGTTGCTTCCATTTCTTTCACGCTACTGCAACTTTGATATATTATGTGTTTCTATTTCACATAAATTTCTTGTTCTGTGCCGTATTTCGTGTCAATTCCCTTTTCATATATTTGTTGCTGTCTGCATTGAGATCATTGGTTTGTGTACACCCCCACTCATGCATTAGCTCCATAGAGGGACAGCAGTATAAACAAACAAACAAACAAACAAACAAACAAACAAACAGACAAACAAACATACAAACAAACATACAAACGAACGAACGAACAAACGAACAAATGAACAAACAAACAATCAAACAAACAGACAAACAAATAAATAAGGGGTACTAACTGTTAGACATCCATACAAAATACCTCTTTACTGCTTTTAACTGGTAGGGCCAACTGCGTACCAATAACGGCTCTCGTAAGAGTGAGAAGAGAATCAATTAAATTGATGTTTAATTTATTCGGTACCTGGTTGGAGTCGTTTCCAAACTAAAGTCAGCCTCAAAAACATTTAAATAGCTATAATGTTCTAAGGAGAAGGCGAACCAGCATCATCGAAATGAAAAAAGCAAAATATTTTTTTTTGCTCGCGGCGCATTCCCGAGGTACTCGATTCTGCAGAGCGAACTTTTTTTTTTAGTTTGTTTCCGCTTTAGAAGTCTTACAGCCGCTCATTATGCACTCCGGCTATTCTTCCTTATCTCTTGGTGCAGCGCAATTTACGCGGCATTGAGCCAGACTTGTCGGTAGCAACGTTTGAAACGGGCTATGAGGGACAAAAAAAAAAAAAAGAGAAGGAACAGAAAGTGCGGCATAAAACGGTGAGCATGGAGGAAAGATGGGACTATAAATAAGCGTCTTTTGTTCATTGCACAACACGCACCAGCGCGCACCGTGCCCCCAGGCGTAATTCCTATAGCCGTCTAAATGCGCCGCGGTCAGGTTGGGCAGGAAACGTGCCAGATCACTGATCGTGGAGTCAACAAGTGGCGAATGATAGCGCTCGCTTCACGCCAAGCCAAAGAGCACCGGATGATTGGGGCAACTTGGATGGGCGCAGAGCGCTAAACACCGGCTTTCGGGTCGCCATATCTGGGAGCGCATCACACAGAAACTACGCGGACGACTCGTTCCTGTTTTCGGCTCTGCAGCGCTCACTTTGGGCTCGCTTCTTCCGCGTGCAGCGCGAGAAGCGGGATGTTTGTGTTTGCAGAAAGCGACGGCGCAATACGTACACCATACAACCGAGGTTGAGACGTAGCACCCTCCGATGACTATCCAGGTGAGGCTCAAAAACCGGATACCGTGCAGAAACCTCAGGCTGTAGGAGTCGGTGCTGTCGTCTGCCGCCGATTTCAGAATCATCATGGTATTCGAAATCACAGAAAATAAGGCCAGAAAGGATAACAGGCCACCTGGGTGAGAAAGGATGAAAAAAAAATATATTAAAAAAAAATCTGCGGTCTAATCAGTGCTAGGCCTAGATTACCCCCACTGCCAGATATGTGCGTGCTTTGTCGAGATTCGTTACCACGTGTGCACACGAGGTAGTATCACTAAACAAAGCTTTATACACTGGTTTCGTGACATCAGTAGTAAGCGCTCACGTGGCAACAATGGTAACCTATCGCCTACACCTGCAGAGTCCTCGCCTGTTCTAGGCGCCTTGGCACTAGCTTTTGTTTTCACTTTCTCCCCGGTGTGGAGACACGTGTGCACCAGGTGAGGCTAGGTGAAGAAACGAGGACGCCAGAGTTGGCACAAGCGCAAACATTTAATGCACGCGACGAATTGAGAGAGAGAGAGCGTAAACCATACTCGCGCCTCCATGCGGCGGCTCTAGATTCCGACGCTGTAGCGTGGCTATGCCTCACGGCCACCTGAATCGGAGCCCGCCACGCGCCTAATCCAGGCGGCATTCGAACTTCGGACCACTCTGAAAGCGTTTCGAAGTGTTTGACGGCGTCTATAACGACCACGCGCCCCACGCAAAGACGATCGCCTGCACCGACGCGTATACAGAACGTCCGAGAAGGGTTTTGGTTTCGTGACATCAGTAGTAAGCGCTCACGTGGCAACAATGGTAACCTATCGCCGGTACAGGCGATAGGTTACCAGGGTTTTCTCAATATCTGAATTTTTGTGAAAGTCTTGAAATAAAGAGTAACGTCAAACTTTCCTTTTTTTTGTGTTCTTCCGACCACTAAGCCCTGGTGTCCTATATTTTGGACACGGCGCCATCTTTAAAACCAAGGGAGTCCTAGAGAAATTTTTTGCATTAGTGTGTTCCTTGGGTGGCAGTGAAGCAAAATAACACTTCAGAAAAATTCCCGAAGTAGCAAAAAAAATTCAGGGCTGAAAGGGTTAAGCGACTGACGGCGCCGACCGCCCACCCTGTATACCCGATGACAACGAAGATGGCACATTGCACCAGGCACGGCCTACGTGCTCGGGTGGCGCCCACGTCTTTTCGGGAGACGTTGCAGATGCGGCCCTCGCGGTGAAAAAGCTGCGCCGCTTTCAAGGAGTCTCTACGCTGCCCGTCACGTGAGGATAGTGTGCATTCGTACGCGGATAAAGGTTACCTCTCGCGCGGTGCCCTTAACGCCAAATCTTCGTTCTCTTCCTCGCGCTTCGCTCTGCGTACGAAATTAGCGCCAGTTTTTGGCAACGCTGTTGCTGATCATGTCGGACTGATTGCGAGGGGACTATTACAAGAGCAAGTGCTGTTTGCGTAAGATTCTACGATCTGTAGTCCAGATAAAAGGCGAAAGCATGCACTTGCTTGCATAAGTTTGAACGAGCTATCTGATAGTTGTGGCACTTTTTGCGAAACAAGTATAGCTTCATTGGAACATGGAGATTATACGCCTTCTCGGAGTCGCTCTCCACATTTTTACGCATATGTTACAGAACACGGGTTTGCTATTAAAAAAGCTAGCCCAAAAGATCCATGTTTTCGTTTTCGAATGGTACAAGTAATGGTCCCAAATTAGATGAGCCACGGCGAGGATAAAAGCGTTTTCCAAATTCTAAAAACTTATATGGCTGTTACTAACGGCCGGCTACAAACTTTTAATTGCAATCGGGCGCCTATCGATAACATGTTAAAAAATTAACTATAAGAATTTAGCTAATCACTTTATTACTTAACATGATTCGCCTGTTTTCTGGCGTCCGCCAACACTGGTGTTACTAAGCAGAAAAAACTTCGCTTTACCTCAAAATACCTATTTTTAAAAATTACTGGCCGGCTTCTCTGAAACACCTGGAATACTTCCCATTGCAGCGTGTGAACGCGCGCGAGCTGGCCGTAAGTGAAGCTGCATGGGCTTTTTTAATGAAATGAATTATGTAAGAACATGACCATGCTTTTCGTTCGCGAAGTGCAAACCTTCAACGCCAGCCATGAACTCGCTTCCGAACAAGGAGTTTCTGCGGCGCGCAGCTCTTCTATGAATTGTCTCTTCACTCATCGAGCTGTGCGAGCTCTAACGCGGCTGCGATCTATGGCCTATTGGTCCACTGGACTTTCTAAAAGATACCAGCCGCCAGAGTCAAACTTCCGAATATACAGGGCGTCTGAGCTAACTTTAGCCAGTGTTTAAAAATATGCAGCGGTTCTCTAACACGACACGATCAATTGCATGTTGCTGGCTGTTGTACGGAGCAAGTCGCACTATTTTTTTGCATTGTGCTGAATTGCATAATTAGTCGAGATTAATTAACCAACTCCGCAAACGAAGATAGGCGTAAAATTTTAATGAGAAAGTTGTAGAACGGTCCGCAAAACGTCCGATTGAGCAGTTTCTTAATTTCCACCCATTACATGGTAGTTTTTTTTTTTCGCTCTCTGCGGATGCCAGCGAAATGAAAAAAATACCTCGTGACATGCCCGCCTGCGCGCCGCGATGCAACGCTTTCAAACGTCCCGCCTACGGACGAATTTGACCAGGTGTGATGTCGCTGTAAAGGGGACAGGGCTGCGACGCAGGCGCTGGCTGTGCGATTTACGCCAGCGCAAGCGATAAGTGCTGCGTCTTACTGTCCCTGTCATGAACCGTCGCGAGGGGAGCATACCACTGGCATGATTTGAACAGCCAGCTGTTGTGTTGCTGCCCTGTCGCCTTTTAAGCGGCAGCACACCAGGCTAAATGATCTGTTCGTTCCCACGCGGAACGTTAGAGAGCACTGTAATCGCGGCGCGCAAATGGGCATGCCACATGGCATTTTTTTTTGTATTTCGCGGGCATCTGCAGTGAGCGAAAAAAAAGCTAACACGTAATAGATGGAAAGTTAGAAACTGTTCCATCGGACGTTTCGCTGACCGTTCTCCAACATTCCCATTGGAATTTTTCGCCCATCTTCGTTGATTGTGAAGTTAGTTAATTAATATCGAATAATTATGCAATTACGCACAACACAAAAAAAAATAGTTTGACTTGCTGCATACAATAGCCAGCAACTTGCATTTGGTCACGTCGGCTTAGAGTGCCATGGCATATCTTTAAACCTTGGCTACAGTTAGCTGGGACACCCTCTTGTCAAAAGTAAGCAACGCAGGGGATTTCCATCTAAGCCGCCCTAACTTTAGGAGAGCTAAGAACGCGAGTTCCTCTCACCTTCTTAACATTTGCAGCGCTTCCTACACATGACGAGTCGCGCAGCACATATCCGACCAAGCATCTCCGCTCACCTTGTCTGGTCGTCAACAGCAGTACGCGCATGCTGTACCCCAGTACAGCATGCACGTACTGCGTTTTGCCCCGACAAGATCTTAGCTCAGAGAGTCTTGATCCTAAATATATTAAAACTAATGGCTCACTCTCGCAGATTCAAAATTAGCTCGCAAAACCAGAAAATAAGACTTAAACTACAGTAGCTTCTTAGCGAACTTCGCCACCCCAGACAGTGTTTTTCACAAGTTTTTCACGAACTTTATTAGTAGTCAGCGGAATATCTTTAATGTATGTAGATTTGGACTATTGCTGTCTGGAACTTCTCGTTCCAAAACTTTTGTGTATGGTTTGTGAGAGAAGTGATCGCAATTTCATTTTCTTTTTTTTTTTTGCATACTACCGTCACTGTACTTACGTAAACACTTCCTCACTCGTTGGCTTTTCTCGTGTTTCCGTTCAGGTAGGGGTCGTTGAAATTTCGTGTACAGGTCCTCGCCTATGTATAAAGGCTGGTATCCTGCAAGGCCTCGGCTTACACATGAGTGTTTCTAACACCGCGCCTATACACAGTGAGCGACAGAAAAACCCTGTGCGCTTTCTCTGCCTTTCGTTGCTTTCAGATTACTTTACTCGGTCGAGATTTGTTAAATGCCCTGAGTCGGACTTACCATGCGTCGGAAAAAGGGCCCCTTGAAGAAGTCTTCTCAATAAAGACGCGTTACGAATTTCCGCGTCAAAAGGCCTATTTGCGCGGTAAAAAAACCTGCTCCATGTCTTTAACCGAGAACACGATGTTAAATGTTTTTTTTTATAAGAAAAGAAGTGGTTGAACATGATTTAAATTTCCCGGGTATTTATTACAAACGCATGGTTGAGATGCTACGTGGTTAAAAAGGTGCGCTGAGCGCATCGACTTACCAGGGTTACCAGGTTCGTGATCCCCTCGTGACCGCCTCACATCCACATAACTTCCGAGTGCGATAATGAGGGCTAGGGTCGCTAAAAATGCCCTGCAAAGGAACACCGAAATGTAAGTACCGTACTCAATGGCCCAATACCGGTTCTATGAATTTCATTTCAGCGCTTCGCTCAAGGTTTGCCAAGTTACGAACTCACGCGATCATGAACTGCGCCTTCGTCCATCCAGGAGGGATTGCGGTGACGCAGTTTGAGACGCTGATATCTACAATGGGTGGAAGCACTGGAAAACGAGGGGAGAGGGGCAGTGGATGCAGAAACTGATGAAATATTGTTGCCAGTTACGGAAAAAAATGTTTCATTTCCATAAACAACTATAAGCTGAAACGTTTAAGCTCCGCCAACGGCATTAACACGCAGCTGGGCAGCAAATAATGTCGACCACATGGATTTTCCATTCCAAGAAAACGTGTTTTGAGTTTCCCCTTTGCATTCTCATTCCACGTGATTATCGTATTCACGGCCAAAAATGAACAGCGTAGTGGTAAAAACGTAGCGAAAAGAGACAAGGACACAGAAAGACAAACAACACACGGCGCTAACTTCCAACACTCCAACTCCAGTGTTGGAAGTTAGCGCCGTGTGTTGTTTGTCTTTCTGTGTCCTTGTCTATTTGCGCTACGTTTTTACCTTTCAAATATGAACCAACAAGCCCAAGCATACACCCTTCTGAAAGCGTGGTGGTCATAAGCGCAAATAAAACCAAACTAGGTAAACAGAAAGACCTCCTTATTGAAACTATCGAAATCACAGCGAAAGTACGTAAACTAAACAGACTAAAATCAGCGAAATGTCTGAAGGCGCAGTTTTATTTACAGCAAGTGCTGCAACTAATTCAGCGCATGTAGACTCTAACAATAAAAAAAGATGAAGATACGCCCGTGATACGCAGGGTTTAAGTGCTGCACGGATGCTGCTTCCCCACTGATTGCACTTGCTGTTGGTGACGGGTAATTGCGCCTTTCTTCCACCCTTCTTCTTCGTGAGGGAGCTCCCATAGAAACCCATGTATTCTATCGAAGCTGTCTTAATCTATCTCCCCTACTATTTCTTCCTCTTGTCGCAATATTACCTCCATAACACAGATAACCTATGATCCTGCATACGCGGGCATGTATGCTGTGTACGCTGTACATGGTCTTGTGTACAGTGGACGCTTACAAAGACATGGGTACTCTTCATTGTTATCCAGGTGGCTACTGCTACCACTGCTACCAATACCTTTGAAACCGTTGAGCAACTAATCGCTGCAGTTTCGCAGTGCAACGCATAACCCTAAAGCTATTGATGATAATAATGTGTAAAGATTGGTTAAGTATTTGCGTTAGTACATATCATGCGCTCGACTGTCGTCACTACAGAAGTGCTTTGAGCCGCCGCGGTGGTTCAGTGGTATGGCGCTCGGCTGCTGACTCGAAAAACGCGGGTTCGATCCCGGCCGCGGCGGTCGTATTTCGATGGAGGCGAAATGCTAGAGGTCCGTGTACTGTGCAATGTCAGCGTATGTTAAAAAACCCCAGGCGATCGAAATTTCCGGAGCCCTTCACTACGACGTCCCTCATAGCCTGAGTCGCTTTGGGACGTTAAACCCTCACAAACGAAAGTGTTTTGCACAAAGCTATAAAGTTTTGTTTCCTAGGCGCTATCATTGAAAAACTTGGTCTATACAATAAAATAATTTGTGTACTATGACTCCAGTAATACTGATCTAATGTCCAAGAAGAAGAAAAATTAGGCTTAGTGGGCCACAGTGCAGTGGTTTTGTAAGGTCCATTTTAGCGTGAGGTAATTTCAGAACTTTTAAAATTGGTATAATGAGGCGGTTGAGGAGCGAAATGAAAAGTTCCAAAAATTCATAAATTAAGAGGAATAAAAACCAGCGCACTTCAAGTGAACGCGTCAGTTCGAAAGAATGATCTCTTAACAAGCACATTACATATATATGTACATACATTTGTTTTCATATGGTCGTCGTAAGAGTCTTTAAGTTAAAGGTTGTTGACGCTTGCGCACAAATTTAACGGTGATTACTAGTCTTTTAAGACTGACTTGGGTAGAGCAAACTTAAATATGCAATAACTTACCCGCCTTTATCAGCGATTGAATTTCTTGATCACTGCAGGCGTCGATCGCGCAAATCCCGATGCGCAAGAGCGGCGCTCCTGGCTCCTTAATATGATCGCTGAATTTTTTAATCTGTGAGAAGAGACAAATTGCATTTATATATGAACGGCAGACTCTCGTTCTTTATCACGCATGCCCTTCAGTAAACTTTACAAGTAAACTTTACCAGTAAACTTTACCAGCCATGTTACCAGTAACATGGCTTTTAACATTAAAAAATAGCGCGCTGACATAATCCGTGACGTAAGAAATAAAGAGAGTGACCGAGTGGCTGTAGAACAAAACGTGACAGCCCGCTAGGCTTAGCGGCACTGGCTGGGAGCTGTCTCGAATTCCTGGTAATAAACGAAAGAGGCTATGGGACCAGTGTTAGCCGATTTAGTCCTGTCACTGGCGACTTGGTTGAGGCTGTGCGAAAGAAACGAATCTGTTAAAACCGGTATGCCTAAACGTCCCCAACTTTCTAGTGTGAACATGCCTTTAGAGCAGTTCTATAATCTTTCAGATATGAGTTCCCTAAAAGGACATTATACGGATGCCGGTTTAGGGATACAGTTTCAGAGAAGTTCAGTTATTGCAGAAAAGGGGCCTGAAACTCAGCTCTCCACAGGCCAGTAGCCAAGCGAGAAAAGAGGCGAAAGGGGAGAGGACAGCGCACCTCTCATTCCATCTATGACTGCTTGAATAGTGCAGGCAGGCGACTGCTATCCCAAGATTTTCCCACGAAGTATTTCTATCAGAAAGTAAGAAAGGGTGAGCTACCGGCCGGTGCGGAACCGCTAACACCGATTACAAGATGGAAGTTAATGGATAAGAAACGAAGATACTACTGGCCCAGGGCATCAGGACGAAAGACTGAAATTCTTAGGGCCAGAGAGCCGGACGAGAAGGCTGCACGGGCCGCATGCCGCTTGAGGTCCGAGTGCTTGAGACCCTTTTTGTAGATGTTCAGCCCGACCCACAACAGTTTGCAGAAAAAGCCTTAGCCGAGACGCGGCAGCGCGTCGCTTCTCTGTAGGGTTTCTTCATATGATCGTTCAGGGAGCACCTACACGTGAACTGTAGGCCTCTCTAGGCCTCTCGCAGTATTTACGCTTTCTTTAGGAGTCTCGAGCGGCCAGTGAACGTGCATATAGTGCACGTGGGCAGTCAGTGTCTGACGAGACCACTCCTCTTGGGCGCATCGTACAAATCGCGCGTTTCGTTGGCGAAGATCAGCTGTTTTGGCCGTTTTTCTGCTATGCAGGACAGGAAAAGCCATGCCACACCGCCATCTTTTATTGTTAACCACA